>NC_080421.1:38108119-38433744 GCF_029873635.1 Malania oleifera | reverse complement strand
GCTCAGGAGTGTCGTGGTCTTCTCTCCTCGTTTTTCTTTGTATTGAATTGATTGAATTGTGGTTGTGTTCAATCAGTTGCAGTTAAGGTTGTTTTCATATTGAATTTTATTTATTTCGTTAGTGGGATACTCAATTTTAGGAGGAGATGCTGCTCATTTCTTTGTTGGTTTTGTGGTTGTAGTGCCCCCTCCTCCTCATCCTGGTTATGTAAATCTTTTAAGGGTTTTTTTTTTTTTTTTGGTGGCGGAAATGTGTAATTGTTACTTATTAATTATTAATGCAAATTCCTCTATTACAGCATGGTAAGTACCTTCTGAACAAGGTAAGTTAGAGTCAATTCAAAACCCACTTCCCTTTGTCCCAGATTACATCTCCTGGCAAAGTATTGTTTAAATCCAATGTATATCCTGAGCTGTATATGTTATATACTGAGCTGTATAGGAGCTATTATCTGCAGGAGTTTCTATTTCATTTTGCTCAAATCCTCATCAATCTCCACTACTGAAATCGATTGGGTCTTGGCTACTGTATCACAATTCTGGTTTTGCCCCACTCGTCCCTCAAATACTTGATGTCATCCTCACCACCATGTTAAATTGAAATTTGTTAACCTCTCAGAGCTTTGGACTTGTTAATGACTGTCGTCTCCCTTTCATTTGTCTCATCACCAACAGCACCCTCAGTTTATTCCATTGTTAAAACTTTTTCTTTTTTCTTTAATACATCAATACTTGTTAATGAGGAAAAAGTATTTTATTGCTTCAATGAAATATCAAACAAGGAGCGAGCCTTGGTACTTGTGGCCCTAGATATTTTTCTCTAATGCATTGGTTTGCCTCGTCTCCTTTGGAACTTCTGTTGCAGAGGTTGTCATGGTTTACTGAAGATATTAAATTGTTTGTTCCTTTTTCTTTTTCTGCAGAAATCTTTGAAGAAAGAACACTTTTTGTGGCAACTGTTTAACATAGAAAAGGATATTACTAAGATAAATGAGGACATTGAAGCTGAAAAGCAACACCACAATGATGTTATTCAGGAAAAAAATAATTGTGAACATGAAGCAGGTATAAAGAAGAAAGATCAAGCCAGGTATCAGAAAGAGATTGCTCAATGTGTCAAAAAAATTGGGGAGAAGAAAAGGAAACTTGACAAGAATGTGAGTTTCTTCAAGCTGCCAACTTGCTATTGATATTTAACCAACACTTGTTGTTTATCTTCTGAATTATTTTATTTTATTTGAATCTATAATTACTGAGTAGATTTTTGTTTTGTAAACAAATATTAATACTTTGTTCTGATTAGGATTATTGTAAGTTAAAGCGCTAATCGCAATGCCATACATTTACACACTGTTCTTCCTTAGCAATAACAAAGTGTGATATTTTTGTCATTTAGTATTAATGGGTTTTAGTTTATTAAATTTATTTCTGGGTGAAATCTATATTCACGCTTAATAATGGAAGTAAGCCTTTAAAGTTCATCATATAATTGAATTGTCAGATTTAGCTAAACTTGTATCATAATTATGTATTGTAGTCTATACATTTTCTAAAGAAATAGATGGTAATTTGTTGTGATTAAGCTTATCATAAATTTGATATTTATAATGCACAGTATTTATAAAAATGTTAACTTTTGAAGCTGAACGCATCAATACAAGTATCTGCACTGATTGCCTTCTTGGGTCTTCTCAACAACTACAGACTATTTGTATTAACTTTTATCCAGAACAAAAGTCCAAGTGAATGCCTTCATTTTGGAGGGAGACTGCTATTCCGGATTGCTTTTTTCCCGCTGGCAAAAAATATAGGAAGAGGTTACAACAACTGTAATATAGATTTTTACGGGAAAAGATTCTGAAATCATTGCCGTTCCAAATTCTAACGTCATGTCTAGGGCGAGGAACCGAAAAAATGAGCGAAGGGGGGCTAACAACCTGTTTTTTGAAGCTTTTCCAGTGGATAAAACTGACACTCAAGACTAGACGTAGAACTCAAAGCAGGAATCAACTGTTTTAACAAATCCAAAGATGACCAAGGTGAAAATGGATTTGTTGAGGTGTGGCAGTAGTAGTGTGGGTGGTGAAACGAGATAGCGACTCAAAGTGGTATAATCCACAAGCCCCATGTCCTCCACCTTTTGTCTTCCTCATCCTGAAACCCTGAATAACAACAGAATGAGGAAAGAAGGTTATGGAGTGATTCATTGATTCTGTAATCTTGCTAAAATCATGAGATTGAAGGGGAATTTGGGAATATATAAATCAGAAGAGAGAGACAGAGGGTGCAGGGTTTGCTGTCTCTATTCCCTCAATTGTAGTACTTGATACATGGACAAGGGTGGCATAGGCTACGTTGTTATACTAGAGGGTGGAAAAGAGGTTGTTGTACTTCTTATATGGTTAGTAGCAGCAGAATCTAATGATCCAAGTATCAGTGGGAGATTTACTAGACAACAAACAAGCTATAGGTATTTCCTATTTCGACAAGTGATCAATAGGAAGAGAAGCTCATTGCGATGCCTGATATTATAGGAACTTTGAATGCCCCTCAGAAACAGGCATGTTGTACACTACTCTCCTATAGTTGAACCAGTAGGGGTGGAATTTGTGGTGGTTGCATTGGCGAAATGTGGGGCCTTACCCTGGAGATCCCGAAACTGCTCACTCATATGATCTGTCAGTCTGCAGAGTACATTTTTGCTATCCAACCCACCCTGTAAACCTTTGCTATCCTCGCCTCATGGCCAGAACTACCCTGTGTCATAAATGTTAACTTCTCAGAACCAGAAGTTGGGCACCGGCAGCAGGAGCAGAGCAATGAGTTCTAGTGGCAGCGCAAAGTGTCAGTTTTTTGTCTGAATATCCCTTCCATAGGGTTTGCTTTCATTATATAGAAGAAATTTACATAGTGGGTGCCATATTTTCAGGAAGATTTCCAGCGCCTAAATGCTGTCAGAATTTCAGGCACATGCTGCCAGAATTTCAGGCACATGTTCAGTACCAGCATGCTGCCTGATTTGTAGCGTTATTTGCATAATTACAGAAATTTCTCCTATAATCAAGGAGAGTAGATTTACATAATTACAGAAATTTCTCCTATAATCAAGGAGAGTTGACTGGATAAATTTTGAAACTTTCCAACACTCCCCCTCAAGCTGGTTTGAAGATGTTTTCCATAGCCAGCTTGCCGATCAAATTTTCAAATTGCTTTTTTGGTAGTCCTTTTGTAAGTATATCTGCTACCTGGTAAGTAGTAGAGATAGAGGGTAAACAAATCAGTCCACTGTCCAGCTTCTCCTTTATAAAATGCTTGTCGACCTCAACATGTTTTGTTCTATCATGAAGCACTGGATTGTGAGCAATGCCTATGGTAGATTTTTTATTGCAATACAGTCTCATAGGTAGCGGATTAGTGACTTTCAATTCTTCCAATAATTTTTTAATCCACAACACTTCACAAACTCCATGACCAACTGCTCTAAATTCTGCCTCTGCACTACTCCTAGCTACCACATTTTGTTTTTTGCTTCACCATGTAACCAAATTTCCACCAACAAAGGCACAATAACCAGAAGTTGATCTTCGATCGGTTATACTCCCAGCCCAATCTGCATCCATGTATACCTCAACTTGTAGATGTCTATGGTCTTCAAACAATAGACCTTTTCCTGGAGTTCCCTTTAAATATCTCAGGATTCTATAAACTACATCAAAGTGGTCAGGCCCTGGTGAGTGCATGAATTGGCTTACAATACTGACAGAAAAGGCTATGTTAGGACGTGTATGTGATAGATAAAGTAGCCTTCCAACCAATCTTTGGTAGTGGTCTCTATTGGTTACTTCCTCAGGCTTGGCAGGTTGTAGTTTAAGATTAGGCTCTATAGGTGTCTCAGCTGCTTTAGACCCTAGTAAACCTGTTTCTTCAAGAAAGTCAAGCACATATTTTCTTTGTGAAACAAAAATACCTCTTCTTGACCTTGCAAATTCCATACCGAGAAAATACTTCAAGTCACCCAAGTCTTTAATCTCAAATTCATTAGCAAGCATATGTTTTAATTTCTCAAGTTCCTTGCTGTCATTACCTGTCAAAATAATATCAACATAGACAATTAGAATAGCAACCTTTCCTTCACTTGAGTGTTTATAGAACATGGTGTGATCAGCATGACCTTGGCTGTAACCATAACCCTTTACAGCCTTCCCAAAGCGTTCAAACCAAGCTCTCGGAGATTGCTTGAGCCCATACAATGATTTTTTCAATTTACACACCTTATCTCTGCTAAGATTACCTTCAAAACCTGGTGGTAATTCCATAAACACTTCATCCTCTAGATCTCCATTTAAAAAGGCATTCTTTACATCCAACTGGTGTAAGGGCCAGTTAGAATGTACAGCTAAGGAGAGTAACACTCGGATTGAGTTTATCTTGGCCACTGGAGCAAAATTTTCTTGATAGTCAATTTCGTATGTTTGTGTAAACCCTTTTGCAACGTGTCTTGCCTTATATCTCTCTATATTGCCGTCGGCCTTGCATTTAACTGTAAACACCCACTTGCAACCTAAAGTTTTCTTTTCCTTTGACAAAGCAACAATTGCCCAAGTATTGTTGTTCCGTAGTGCATTCATCTCTTCAAGAACTGCTAACTTCCAATCCGGATGATCCATAGCTTCCTGAATGGTCCTTGGAACAAATAGGTGAGAAATATTGGATGTAAAGGCCTATTATGAGAGAGTCTATGGTATGATAAAGATTTGGCAATGGGGTGTGTGGTACAAGTTCTAACTCCTTTCCTAACGGCTATAGGTACATCAAGGTCAGTAGATTGATTAACTGGAAGTGTAGTAGTAGGATTACTTGGGATTTCCAAATGACCAGTTTTTGGAGGTTATGATTGATTCTGCTTTGAAATTGTGGGATGATCCTTAGTATTAGAACGATACTTGCCTCTAGTATAAACACGAAGCTCAGAAGAGGGATTATTCTGTAGCAATTCTCCCCTTGTTTGTGATTCCCTTATGCTTTGTACAGGCTGATTGGGATTTCCATTTTTTTCACTATTTAAAATTTCAGTTCCTTGAATGTTTTGTATAGGAATGTCAGTGTCAAGGAAAACATTAGGCATTGGTATAGAAGTTTGCCAAAACTGATCCTCACTACTCTCCCCTGAAGATAAGTTTGGTTAAAGTAAGACTGATTTTCAACAAAAACGACATCCATATTGATGTGATTTTTTTTTGTTTTTGGATTCAAACATTTATACCCTCTCTTATTGGTAGCATATCCAAAAGAAACACACATTTTTCAGCCCTAGGATCAAGTTTAGATCTAAGGTGAGCTGGAATATGAACAAAAACAGTGCATCCAAATACTTTTAGAGGCAGATCAGAAATTATCCTATAGTCAGTAAAGGATTTTTTTAGGCATGCCAAAGGAGCGATATACTGCAGCACATGGGTAGGTATTTTATTAATAAGGTAACAAGCAGTTAGAATAGTATCCCCCCACAAATATTTTGGAATATGCATTGAAAACATTATAGTTCGTGCAACCTCAAGTAAATGACGATTTTTTCTTTCAGCAATGCCATTTTGTAGTGGGGTGTCGCGACAAGTGGATTGATGTTGAATCCCTCTTTCTTTAAAAAAATTTCCCAAAACTTGGTTGAAATATTCTGTACCATTATCTGTACGAAGTATGCTTATTTTTGTGTGAAATTGGTTTTTGATCATACTATAAAAATTCTTCAATAATATTTCAACTTCAGATTTTCCATTCATCAAATATATTCAACAAATCCGAGTATGATCATCTATAAAAGTCACAAACCATTTTTTTCCGGATAAGGTACTACCTTAGAGGGACCCCAAACATCACTATGAATCAAATAAAAAGGTTTTGATGCATGGTAGCCTTTTGAAATATAAGGAACTTGATGATTTTTTGATAAATGACACACGTCACAATGAAGAGACATACAATTCAAATTTTTAAACAGGTTAGGCAACAAATGTTTGAAATAAGAAAAACTAGGATGTCCTAATCTAAGATGCCAAAGCATTATTTGATCACGCACAGGGATTGAGCTAGTACTACCACTCAAGCCCTGAGCTTGTTTATTGCTGAATAGGGTATCATCAAAATAATAAAGGCCATCAATCATCCTAGCACTGCCAATCATTGCCCCCGAGTTCTGGTCTTGAAATTCACAGTGAGAATCAAAGATATGATACAACAGCTAGAATCACGGGATAATCTACTAACAGACAGAAGATTGCAAGCAAGTTTAGGAACATGAAGGACAGATTTTAATTCTATTTTCACGGAAATTTTAATTGAACCTGCTCTTGCAATGGATGAAAGACTCCCGTCTGCAATCCTAACCTTTTTATTACCCGGACAAGGATAATAAGATTGAAACAATTGAGATATATTAGTCATATGGTCGGATGCACATGAATCAATAATCCATGGTGCAAAGGCTAAAGAGCTGGAATAGGCACTCGACATATTACCTGTTTGGGCCAAGGAACTAATAGAAGTACCGGATATCAGATTGGATTTCAGCATTTGAAGAAGCTGATCCATCTGCTCTGAACTTAGAACATTGGTCTGGGCTTCATTTGCTCTAGGAATCACTTGGTTGTTTCCAGGTCCAGGTTTGCTGCTCTTCCAATTTGCTGGTTTTCCATGTAGTTTCCAGCAGGTTTCTCGGGTATGGCATGGCTTATTACAATAGTCACACCATACTTGGGATTTTTGATTGGGATATGACCGTTGTACAGAGGCATTTGGAGCAGCCAAAACAGTAGGATTAGCAGCAACCAAAGCCGTGGTTTCAATTTTGATGTTGACCACAGGTTCAGGTCTGGCCATGGTGGAAGTTTTGGAAATTTCAGACATAATGGAGGCTGACCAGGGTTAAGGCAGTGAGGCCTAGGTTTTAGAGGCTATGACTGCCGAAAGGAAAAGAAAATTTAGCAATGAAGGCTGAACAGAAAAGTAACGGAAACCACCAGCAATGAGGGCTGGCAACGGTAGAAATAAGAACGGAAATTGCTCTAAAAAATTTCAGCAATGAAGGCTGAACAAAACCACCAGCAATGAAGGCTGGCAATGGTAGAAATGAGAACTGAAACTGCTTCTAAGAAATTTCAGCAATGAAGGCTGAACAGAAAAAAGTGCAAAAATACCATGTTTTTTGAACTAAAAACCAGGGTAAAGCAGCAAAGAAGCAGCAGTAGGCTCTGATACCATGTCAGTTTTTCGTCTGAATATCCCTTCCATAGGGTACATAATTACAGAAATTTCTCCTATAATCAAGGAGAGTTGACTGGATCAATTTTGAAACTTCCCAACACAAAGTACATGAGAATAAATGTCAGCAAAAGATAGCAATTCTACATTACTGAGAAGAAACTAAGATCAAACTGGCTGAAACTTGGGTTTCAAACCTGCTAGGACTGAATGATCATCATTGATCCCTTTGCTCCCTCTGGTTTTGCATCTCCTGGATATTGGCTGTGATAGGCTGCACAATGTTGAGTTCTTCACGGATATGCTTCATCTACGCTAAGTATTCAGACGCCCTCCTGCCTCCCTGTTGCAGCTGAAAGTACACAAGTGAGATCTAATATACGAGGTATGTTGTTGGAATATAGGAGCTTGATGTATTCCCAGATCTCCTTACACATAGATGCATACACGTTTGTCCAATCTGTGATTACCTTGAGTTCTGCCACAGCGAGACAATCAATGCATCTTCCTGAAGCCATACCTCTGTCTGTTGGTTGTCACGGGGTCCAGAGACTCCAAACTGAAGTAAGGGTTCGGACTTGCCTGAGTCTGTCAAATAGATCTCGACGGCTTTAGATCACTGCAAATATTTCTTCCTTTCAATTGCTTGGTTGTAATTTTCAGCAATGATGAGGGAATCAAAATTTTTGGGATTTGTGGACCCCATCCCAACAAACACAAACAAGGCCAACAACAAACAAAGAAAGCAGTCAGAATGAGTCACAAACACAATGACCTAGCACTGCTTCAGCACTCAATGGACTCAGTTCCACTAACAAACAGCTCCTGAAGGGTCCTAACATTCATTACTGGGGGAGTGCATCCAATTGGTTATGAGCGAACAATTTAAAAGAATGGATCTTTGGACTGAAGTCCATGACCACTGTTTCAATATCATCATTTATATGTGGATTCTTCTATTAAAAAAAAATTACAGGAGGATTTGAACCATGTGGAATCAAATCGGGGAAAAAACAAGCTTTTAGGAAGTCTCCTGCGCTAGCGTGTGGCGTGGGGTTGTCAGCCTTCAATTGGTCTGATGGCACATGGGGGAATCTCGAGTGATGGGCTTAGAGGGATGTACAGATCGTATTTGTTTGTGGGCAACTATGGTGTTGGTTTTGCAAATCCTCAAAAAAGGGATGTTATCTCTCTAAATAAAAAACACAAAGAAGAACCAGAAAACTACAAAACAAGAGAGAGAAAAAGCAACACCAACATTCCAACATATAACGCCAATTGGGCTGAATATCAGAAAAGCTTACCCCCTTAAGATTCCCTTGTCCCACACACCAAAGAGAAGCCAAATAATTTATCTTTTCCAAACCAGAAAAAGAGACTTCTTCGCTAGAAAAACACGTGCATTACGCTCCATCCACAGCCCCCAAAATACTGCAAAAAAAGCCCATTTCCAGAGCACTGCCCTTCCTGTTTTCCTGCCAAAACCAGCAGAAGACACTGCCAAAAAGCCCTTCAGTGTCTCAGAACTCGCCCAACATTCGCCTATAATATCAGATAACTTATTCCAAACCCGTTAGGCATAGTCACAATGAATGAACAAATGCGATGAAGATTCTGAGGAATTAAAACAAAGAACACATATGTTTGGAGATATAGCCTTCAAAGGTCTCCTAACCTTGTAGCAAGTTATTGGTATTAATTCTATCAAGTGCAACCAACCAGATAAAAGCCTTGATTTTAAAGGGGACTTTGGCCTTCCGAATGGAGCTATAGAGAGGAAAAGGTTAATTAGACCTATTGAAAAAAGCACAAAAAGATTTGCATGAGTATATCCCTAAAGGATCCAAAGACCAAGACCGCATTGCCTCCTCTAAAGAAAAATGGCAATTATTCAATAAGATTAGCAAAAAGGATAGCTCTACCATTTCTCTATTATTTAACAATCTACAAAAGTGGAAGTCCCAAGAAGGCAAAGGACTACTTGGATCGACTACAAAAGAAGAAATGGAACCATCCTGCATTGAGCTCAATCGTGGAAAAGAGGTGGGCAAAACTACGTTCCACAACCAAAGGTCTTTCCAAAAAAGGATATTACTACATCTTCCCACCAAGAATTTAATATGGGGAATGAAGAGGTGATAACTCTAAGAGATAGATTTCCATAGAATCTCCTAAAAACATCTAAATCTCTAAGTGGTATCCCACCCATTCTTGTCTAATTCATACTTTTAACAACTAAATGCCACAAAGAAGAAATCTCTAGTGGAAACCACCAAAGTCATTTAGCCAAATAGGCTATGTTTTTAGACATCAAATTTTCAATACTGAAACTACCCTTCTGTTTAGATCTATCCACCGCTCACCAACTTACCAAATGATCCCTAAAACCCCCTACCCTCGACCATAAGAAATCCCTCATAATCTTCAATCTTATTAGCTACCCCTCGCCGGAATCTTGAAAATCGAAAGAAACATAAAGGGATACTAGAAAGACAAGCCTAGATAAGTGTTATTCTACCACCAAGAGAAAAAAGAGCTCCTTTTCATCCATCCAGTCTCTTGGAAACCCCTTCCAAAATAGGATATGAAAAGCTAGTTGATCTAGGGTTCCCCCCCAATGGAACCACATGATAGGACAGTGGTCAACCCAAAACACTACATCCCACCTCCGTAGATAACTCCCTAACACTCTCAACAGGCATATTGATAGTTGCGATACCGATTTTCCCCATATTAATCTTAAGCCCAAATACCTTCTTGAAAACGTGAAGGGGACCTAAAATATTCATAGAGGGTTTATGATACTAAAGAAGATAGTATCATCAGCAAACTGAAGGTGTGATACCCTGACCCCCTCTCATAGCCTTTAAACAAGATTTAGACTTGCTATTCACTAAAACCAAGTAGCTCACACATTCTCTAATCCAATGCCTCCATCTCTCACAGAACCCCTTCCTCTCAAATATCGTATCTTGGAACTTCAAGTTCACTTTATCATAAGCTTTCTCAAAATTCAACTTAAATTTGATTCCCATCTTCTTCCTTCTCCTTATATCCTCAACAACCTCATCACCAATTAGAATGGCATCCACAATTTGCCTACCCCCCCACAGGTGCACTCTGAGCCTTAGAAACAGTCCTATTAAGCATTGCACTCAGCCAATTAGCTAAAACTTTAGTGATGATTTTATAAACACTGGAAACGAAGCCAATAGGTCTACAATTTGATATCTTTATGGATATATTCTTCTTTGGCATTAGAGTTATGAAAGTGGAATGGATACTCTTGCTTAAAATCCCATTCCTATAAAATTCATTAAAGACCTTAAGCAAATCAGTCTTGACCACCTTCTAACAATCTTGGAAGAAAGACATATTAAAACCATAAAGTCCTAGAGCTTTATCCTTCTTCATCCCAAAAGTTGTGGCCCTCACTTCCTCTCACTCAAGAGATCCTCTCAAACTAGACCACCTTCTCACTAGACAAAGGGTCCCACTCTAATCCTTTAACCATAAGTTTACTACCATCCTCCTCAAAATACAAATTAGAATAAAACTCAGTGATTTTAGAAGCAATTTGACTCAACTTGGATATAATGACCCCCCTTTTTTTCCATTTCCAGCTCTATAATGAAATTCTTCCTCATTTTCCCATTAGCTATCCTATGAAAAATCTAGAATTACAATCACCATCTCTTATCCTTTTAAACTTTGTCTTTTGCCTCCAACTTCTCATTTTCCTTGAAAATCACCTCCTCCAATTCATTCTTCAAAGGTACTCTTCTCATCTCTTCCTCTCCCGATGGAAAATTTCCCTTGTCCTTCCTTATCTAAATCAGCCAACTCTTCTAACATACTAGCCTTTCTAAAACTCAATTCTCCGAACACCTCCCTATTCCAATCTTTCAACTTCTCTTTTAATATCTTTAGTTTTTTCATGAATCTAAAACCTTTCTAACCCCTCTCCACATCCTCATTCCAAGAATCCTAGCTAAGGGATGAAAGGAATCATGATCCAACCACATATTTTCAAGCCTAAAAGGAGTAGATCTCCAAGCAACCTTTCTCAATTCCAACATGATGGGAAAGTGGTCAGAAGTCTTAGGTAAAATAGATTGAGAGAGATTAGGGAACTCATCCTCCACTCCTTATAGAAAAGGAAACTATCGATCCTACTCGCCACCGCTCTAGCACCACTCACCGACCATGTAAAATTAGCATTATCAAGAGGAAGGTCTCTTAAGTCACACTCCTTAATAAAAGAGTCAAAACTCAACATAATAGCAGTAACTCATCACCTCCTTTCTTCTCTCGGAGAAACTTCACCATGTTAAATAACCTCCCATAATCCAATTAGGAGCACAAAAGCCAAACATACAGCAAAGCTCATTCCAAAAGGAGCTCCTAAGGGTTGGTCTAGAAGGACCATACACTGGCGAAACCCACCAATGGCCCTAGCGTTTTGCGTCTACTAAGACGGAAAGAGAGAAAAAGCCTATTAGACTATCCACTTTAATAATAGAACAAGTGTCCCACGTCACCAAGATACCACCTACCGACCCTTGAGAAGGTACAAATGCCTAATCCTTATTACTTCCTTCCCAAATCCCTCTAACTACCCCCATCAATATTCTCAAGTTTTGTCTCTCGAATCAAAATAATATCAAGAGAATATCTAAGTAGGACCTCTTTAATTAACCCCCTCTTTCTAAGATCTCCCAACCCTCTAACATTCCAACTGACAATTTTCATATTTTCATAATTTCACTCGTTTCCCTCCCTTCACAACTCCCTTCCTCCCCTATAGTCGATAGAAGAAACTAGGTTCTTAAGTTCTTTTTGCACTGAGGTTCTTTTTTTTTTCCCCACTTATAAGTTCTAGGGATCATTGGCAATTTCACCTCGATCCCAACTGGACTTATTGATTTAAAACCCAAGTTATCAAGGAGTTTATTTGGATCTAGAATGTCTTTCTCACTACCCTTAGGTCGATACCAGATCCATAAGTGCTACCCCTAGATGAACCCTCCTTGTGGCGTAAGTGTTAGAAGAAATAACGGATTGAACGAGAAGGGGAAGAATACCTCCTTTAGATTTAGGCGAATTTAGTCCGACCATAGAAATTGTTGCCTTTTCATACCCTCCCACCAACACCCAATTTACTGAAGGAACATCTCCACCATGTCAGAGTTAGGCTCAGGGACAAGGGACAAAGATCCCTTATGTACCAATTCTTTCGTCTGGTTTAAATTGTGTTTAATATCATTTTTACCCCCCTACACAGTTTCTGAGAGCACTTGAAGACACCCTTCCCCATATAGTTGTAAACTTTGTGCGTGGTCTTTCCTCTGCCCCAATTCTTCCACTCCCTCACCGTCGTAACTTTCCTCTATAAGTTGTGCCAAGGCTTCCTCTTCAAACAGATCTCAATCAGCTCTCAGTTGATCCACCAACAACTTCTCAGAGTCACAAAAGTTGCTCGAGTTATCTTCCTTATTTGATACCCTCTCCCTCTCCCTCTCCCCCCCCTCCCCCCCCTAGTAGTCAAATTATATTTAGTTCTTTGTCCATAGCCTCCTTTGACTGTTTTGCCTTTCCCTTCCCTTGAGTACAATGTCAGAGCTAAGTCCCCTTTACTCTTAGGAATCTTCAACTCCCTTTCTAATGTCCCACCGACTAAACTAAAAGATAATTGTGGGTCAATAGCGAGCAATGCATTCCTCAAATTCTTCTCCATCACTTTCAAATCTCTCGAATATTGTGCCTTTGAAACCTCTCCATCAATTTAGCTGAAGAGCTTTGCTGGGCCTGCCTTTTTAAACCCCCCCCCCCCCTCCTAAAAAAAATTTCAATCCACCAAGCTTACCCATCTGGCCACTAGAAGGATACCCGCATCATTAAATCTCCTTTCCTTAGAGCCAAGAGGTCTTGGACCCTCTTCTTGAATCGGGTCTAATGCCACAATATTTTTACCCATTTCAACCCATCTACTAATAGCCCTTCTCGGTCCATTCCCAACGCCATTGTTTGGGAAGGAGTTACTCCCAAATTGCCCATAAATTCTACTTTCCTTTACTGGATGCTTTCAGACAACTTTGGAAAATGAGTGGTTATCCAAGTGCCTCTGAAATACATTTTGCTTCTCCAACTTATGCTCACAATGAATGATGTTCATGGAATCACAATCTTGAAAACTTATACTGCTGTGTCTTTCAAGGTCAATAGACAGCTTCATCAAGGCTTCTAGGAACTTATACCACTCCCCATTTTGATTCCCTTCTTGGACATGGAGTGCTTGCCTTTGACCTTTGGAAGACCGTTTCTCAATACAAATAATCCTGCCCCTCTTTTTGCTCCTTAGCTTTATATGAATGCTGCCATCCTCTCTTTGGAAAAGAGCATCCTCACCTTGCCCATTTGCTGCCCCTAAAGGACCCGAATAGATCACCCTTAAGGATCTCAAGATCCATAAGAACTTCTCCTTTTTCAATAAGATAATAGATGATAATCTCCCTGCAAATTCCGACAACCTGAAAGCTGTACTATCCTAGCAATTAGCAATAAAATTTTTTCCTCTCAATCTTCACAGTAGCGTGTCCGTTCATCTCCTTCCTATCCTCCATAACCATGTAAGATAAACAACTAGAAAGATCATGTACTAATAGATGAGAGAGCACGACTAGATAGCAAGTAAACAAACCACAACCAAACAGCACTCAAATACCCAGCCACAAACAGTTGGAAACCAACATCAAATAATCAATCAATCAGGTCAAGGAAATTTTTCCTTGTATTGGTACCACCAAACCACTCCCCAAGTCTTACCTATTCTAATAGTTATAGCAAAGATTCTCGTTGGAGTAGACTCCTAGAAAGTCTCATATATCTGGTGAAGTTTGAACAACTAGGATCAATTCCAATAGGCTTTGCAGGGCTAGGATGGATGCTGTTGTGTCTGTAGATAAGAAATCCTCCTGAGAGCCTTCTGGTTAGTAGGGAAGAGAGCCACTCGAAGTGATTTGTATGGAAGAAGGCTCGCAAAATCCATTGGTGGTTAGCGAGAGAATCAACGATGGTGGAATCGCAAAAGCATCTCAATCGGTAAAGAAGAGAGACAAACAATCTTTGTTGAAAGAGACGAATATGTCTCTATTTGGGATTGTAGAAGTAGCACTGGTTGCATGAGAGACTGTTGCTGGTGGGATCACAAGGAGAGAGTTGAAGCAGAGAGTCGAAGAGAGTTGAAGCAGAGAGGCTCAATTGCAAGAAGAGAGTCAAAGTAGTCTTTGTTGAACGAGATGCCTCTAAAGCTGTCACAATAGAAATCTTGCTAAGGATGCTGATTGTGTAGTCTCTATTGCTAGTGGATATGAGCGAACCCCAAATATCAAGGATGACTAGAGAGGTCAATCGCAAGAAGAGAGTTGAAGCAGTCTTTGTCGAATGAGATGACTCTAAAGTCATCATAGTAGTAATCTCAATCATTGAGGATGTCGTTCATGCATTCTCTTTCTCTAGTGGATTCGAGTGAATCCCAAAGATCAAGGATGACTTGCCAGAGGGTATGCGAAAGTCTGTGCAAAAGGATATTGGGCTTCGACAGGGCTAATCAATGGGGATAGGGTTTGAATACGAGGGGGATGCTGGGGCTTTGAACTGAATTCTGTTCTAGGTTATTAAAGAAGAAGGGTTTTTGTTCTAGGCCGAAGGATTTGGGACGAAGATGTTCATTGAGGCTCACCATGCTCACTGTCATGAAGGAGGGCGATGTTGTGGAGAGAGCATTGCAAGATGATCAGTCTTGAGTGCTCTAACTGCAGCAACTTCAAATGTAATAGTATCAAAGCAAACTATTTTGAATTTGTAGCTTTAGTCCAACCAAGACCTGGTCTATGTGTTGCTGCCTTTGGCTTTTCACAGTCATGCACATTCCATAGCGAAGCTTCAAAGTTTATAGCACCTTTGAAAATATTTAGGCCAAAAAAACTACCATTTTTAATGACATCAAGGATCTTGATGAGCAGGAGATGGGTCAAAGGCTTAGTATCGAAGGAAGGGAAAAAAGGGTATTGTTGATGAAGGAATTTTCAGAGATCATTAGCCTTGAAGAGACCACCCGGAGGAAAAAATTTAGAGCCTTATGGCTCAAGGAAGGTGCTCAGAGCATTAAAATTTTCCACTAGACTACAAATGCTCACTGTAGGCTGAATACCAATTTAAGCATTGAAATATGAGAGAACACCTTGGTTGAGGAAGGGGAAATCAAAGGGGTTATTTGTGAGTTTTATAGAGTCCTTGATTTTGAAATCGAAAATTGGAGACTTGTTGTGGTTGGAATTAATTTTAAATCGCTTAGTCCCTCTTCCATGGAGTGGCTAGAAAGACCCTTTGAAGAGGCTGAAATCGTCCAAGCTCTTAGAGATTGCAATGGAGACAAAGCACGTGGCCTAGGTGGTATTTACTCACCCTTTTCTTATTCCAATTGGGACACACTCAAGTAGGATATTACGCTACTTTTGAGGACTTCTTTAGATCAGGTTTATTCATGCGCAACATTAACACCACATTTTTAACTTTGATTTCAAAGAAATTTGGGGCTTTTAATATCTAGAACTTTCATCCAAACAGCCTGGTGGGGAGTATGCATAAGAATCTTGCTAAAGTCTTTGCTAAAAGGATCAAAAGAGCCATTCTGGAAGTTATCGGGCATCACCAACATGCCTTTGTGGCTGGAATACAGATCATGGATGTAACCCTCATTGCTAGTGAGGTGGTGGATACCTATTAGAGAGAAAGGAGAAGCGATGTGGTTAGTGGTGTGTAAGCTAGACATGGAGGAAGCTTTTGATCATATCAACTAGAACTTTCTTTTTTATCTTCTTAGAAGGTTATATCCTTGGGTTTCATAGACTAGCTTTTTATATATGGGGTTTATTTGTATAATAAATAAAAACTATTATTGAGTGCCTAGGATCATAAACCATGGAAGACATCCATGGTTTTCATGGACTAACTTCTTTTATATCCATGAGTTTCATGAACTAGCCTTTTTACTATGGGGTTTGTCTGTAATTTTTGCTCAAATAAACCTCATATCAAAGAAGCCATGATTGAAGTTTCTGTCTTTGCTCTGCTCAACTTTGATAGCTTTTGTCAATTGGGTGCAATGGGTCTCATGTTAGGATAACAGGGGCTGTTCTTAGCCAGAAAGGCAGATCATTGACAATTTTTTTTTTTCTCAGCAAAAAATTATCTGAAGCAAAGCAGCAATTCTCCACTTTTGACCTAGAGTATTATGCTTTGTTTCAAGCATTAAATCATTGGCAGCATTATTTGTTACATCAAGATTTTGTAGTAGATTTTAACCATAAAGCACTTTGTTGTCTTAATTCACAAGCAAGCTGAATTCAAATCATTTTAAATGAAATTCTTCAACAATTCTCATTTACATTGAGACATTAATCTGGGCAGGCAAAATATTGGCTGATTGACTTAGTCAATGAGCCTTTTTATTGATGATTGCACGCAAGAGTGGTAGGTTTTGAGAAGTTGAAGAATCATTGGCAGAACGATCCTTTTTTCAGCCATGTGATGAAGGACTAGGAAGATCCATCCAGTAAGCCACTAAATCAGGTGCTCTTTTTGTAAGTCATGATGGTTACTTATTTTGTGGTACTCAGCTATCCATACCAAGGGATCCTTATGTGAGCAGATCATCCCAGAGCTGCATGTTGGTGGTTTGGCAGGACATTTTGGGGGAGAGAGATCATTATGACTGGCCGAAGATGAACTTGGATGTTGAAAGGTTGATGAAGAGTTGTAGAGTTGGCCAATGTGCTGAAGGAAACTCACAATACACTGTTTGTATACACCTTCACCAGTTTCTTCTTTTCCTCCGGTGCATTTGAGAGTGGATTTTGTTCTTGGACTTCCAAAGACCACAAGGGTCAATGAACATGATTACCTTTATGTTGTGTTTCTTTCTTCGAAGATATCAAGTTTCATTCCTTGTTCTCACAGCTGATGCATCCCATCTGGTTGAATTATTTTTTAGGGTGGTGTGACCACATGTACATCCTACTTCAATATTGTCTTATGAAGATATACTGTTCATAGGGCATATTGGAGGACTTTGTGGAGGAAGTAATGGGCTAAAATACAATACTATAGTACTTGCCATCTACAAACAGATGGTCAAATTGAGGTTGTCAAGGCCTGATATACATTGTTGGACCACGACCTAGCAGCTTAAGCTTTGAGGTGAAATGGTAATCTAACATGGTATCAGAGCCATGGTCGCCAGGAGGTCCTGTGTTATTCTTGTTGCCTGTGTTTAATGTAAGTTTGTTAAAAAAATGGTAATCTAACATGGCATTGGAGCTATGGTTGCCAGGAGGTCCCGTGTTAGTATTTTTGCCCTCGGTTCATGTAAATTTGGTAAAAAAGATTATCATGTTCCAAGTATAGATGTTATTCATTGTTTGTTTGTTTCTCCACATGAAACTGGGCAATCAAGCTGCACATACGGGGACTGTGGAGGCCTGATATACATTATTGGCCCACAACCTAACAGCTTAAACTTTTAGGTAAAGTGGTAATCTAACAGAGGTAACAAATTTGAGCAATGAAAATTTGTTGCAAAGCATTGTTAGGGACTGTTAAAAGCTTGATATACATTGTTGGTCTACAAGCTGACAGTTTAAGCTTTTAGATAAGGTAGTATTCTAACATGGTATATGAGCTAGTTACTAGGAGGTCCTTGGTTCTAGTCTTGTTGCCCACGTTTATTGTGTGGTGTTTAAAAAATTGTTGTATTCCATTTAATGGGCATTATTTATCATGTGTTATCTCTCCTCGTGCTGTTGAGCTGCACATGTGGGGGAGTGTTAAAGCTTGGTATACATTGTTGGTACACAACCTAACAGTTTAATCTCTTAGGTAAAGTGGTGATCTAATGGGGACCATGTGAAGATGTACGATCTAAATTCTTCCTCATCCCGAGTCTACAACAATTCAGTAAATTGGACAATTGAGAAGATATCTTTGAAGTTGTGTGCAAGAAAAAAATTTCATCATGTTTTGGATCTTGTTTCATTGTGACAAGAAGCTCAAGTTAACAAAGATGCTGAAGCTATTGCTGAACATGTAAGGAGGATTTATGATGAGGTATATGCTCTACTTTAAGCCATAAATTTTCTTTAGAAGGAGGATGCAGATCAACATTGAAAATGTAAGAAATTTGCTTCATGCGATCTTGTCTTAGTACATTCGAGGAGAGAGGTTTCCACTAGGGAATTATCATAAACTGAAATAGTGAAATCTAAGATTGGTCCATGCAAGATTCTTAAGAAGTTTGAATATATGGTGGACTTACTGGATGATCTCCAAATCAATATATAGTCAATGTTGTAGACTTGATTGATTTTCATGGGTTTTATGGAAGTGATCAAGCACCTAAAGAAGAAGGTTTGGTTATTCAATTACCCAGGAGGCAAAGAGAATTGGTTGAAGATGTGCTTGACATGAAAGGGTATGTTTCCGGGAAGGAGGAATCCATATTGAATTAAGTGATTGGATAAACCTCCTATAGAAAGCACTTGAGGTATTTGTCTAGCCATTTATGGTTGATGTATCTTAGTTTTCTCATTGTTGTCAAGTTCTCTACACTTTTGTGAGGTATTGATGCAGGAGTAGACGCAGATGTCTAAATTTTCTCCTTTACTTCAGCAGTGTAGCAGCACTATATTGCAATACTGTTTGAGCTGTTGTACACATTGCTGTGGAAGAGTTATTTTTTGGGGCCTATATGTTTTTTTCCAGTTTGTTTTTTTAAATTCTCTTGGAGGGTTGAGATAAAAGTGGTAAGAGATATTCAATAAAATTGGGCATATTTTATTCCAAGACAATTTTTCACGCTGGCAAAGCACATTTTATACGTTAGTGCACGGTGGTCCAGTGTTTCAGAAATTGTATGTTCCAGTATCTATGTCTGTGCACCTATGTTTTAAATATGTCTATGGTACTATCACCATAACTGAATTCGAATTAGTTATTTCTACTCTGTCTCGTTCTTGCTTATGTTCTAAAAAATCCCTGTATTAATAGAAAAATGTTCCAATTGATTTTAGTCAAGGATGACATAGAGGCTGATATCCTGCCTCCAATATTGTAATCTCTGGACTGTTCTGGTTATCTAAGCTCGTAAGATATTTGTTTTTTCATCATACAACTGTGGACTGTTCTGTAACCTCTGCATGTTGGTGATAGTTTTCAGAGTGTGTAGAAGAATGTAGTTTTCAATTTGTCATAGTAAGTTTCTAGTAAAAAAATGGTTGTTTGCAACTTTGCATTTAATTAAATTTTATAATTATTTTCTTCTGTAATTTTCCTCTTTACAGCAACCTGAGCTTCTAAAATTGAAGGAGGAAATGTCTCGCATACACTCGAAAATCAAAAGTACACGCAAGGATCTTGATAAAAAGAAAGAAGAAAAGAGGAACCATGCCGATGAAATAAAAAAACTACAGAATGGGATACGTGATATGACCAAAAAACTTGAAGGTCTGAATGAAAAAAGTCAAGATGGTGGAGGAAAACTTCATTTAGCTGCCAGTCAGCTAAAAGAATATCATCGAATGTAAGTCTTTTATATCATTCTGATTTTATCATTATATAGGCCACAAGGTCTTGCCTTTTGATATGTAGTTTTGTTGCTTACATTGTTGTTAGAATTCCATTTCTCGTGCTTATAATAAATGAACATGGCCTCCAGGAAATTGTTTTCCTGTGAGAAAGTTTCGATGCATGACAACTAACTATTGTTGCTAATAAATAATAGTATGTTATTGAATAAAACATATTTTGGTTTCCTCTGTGTGTGTGTGTGTGTGTGTGTGTGTGTGTTTGTTTGTTTTTTGTTTTGTTTTGTTTTTTGTTTTTCCTCCTTGGGGGGTAGGGGGCAGTGCTAGGGGGGGTGGTGGGAAGCTAAGGCCCCTGCATAAGTGTGGTATACATGAGAAGGTGTTTATAGAAGTGCAGCACACAACTTCAGAGAAGCTTAGCCCCACAACTCTCTTACTACATAAGGGGAAAAAATATATATCTTATTCTTACCGTATATTTTTTCAAAAAAAATATTCTTTATATTTCCTTCCAAAAGCAGGAAAAAGTGTTATTAGGATGGAACAACTCCTTGTGGAGCTTCTGCTTTAGGCTTTTAATTCCACCATCAATCTGCAAGGAAAAAATTTCTATTAACGTTTCATCATCCAATACTCAAGGATGGTAACAATAAATGTCCCCAAGTCTCAAGCAGATGAAGTCAAGCTCTGTTCTTCAAAAAATAGATGGAACATTAGAACCTTACTCCTATAATGAGCATTTGCATATCGATAGGACCTTGTAGACTGTAGTAGCTTAAATATAGATTAAGTTCTAATTTTAATCCTTAATGTAATTGATGGCGAGAGAGAGTGGTCATCGTGGAGGATTAGGCTTGCCTGGAAGCCCTATTAATAGTTTAAGAAATGATCCATATTCATATTTTAATTTATTTAATTTTGATTTTTATTTGTTTAAAATTTACATTTAGTAAATTAGGAAATTATTTTCCTTGAGAGTTTTGGGAAATCTGTATCTAAATGAGTTGTAAGCCTTTGGAGGTGGGCTAAATTTTGGAATAGAACTGTTTGTGGTTAGGGTTTCACACCTGAGTGTTTGAGTTGTTTGTGTGTCCTTGCAGCATCAGTTGTCTGTGTGCTCATGAATCGTTATTCATATATGTGCACTTGCGGCATTTTCTAGGAGTGGAGTGGCCGGCATTAATATGGGGAGTTGGGAGTTGGAGAGGTTTAGGGTCTTGGTGGGTTGCACCATTTTAGATTAGAAGCTTTCCTACCTTGGCTTTCCCCTCAGAGGCAATCCTAATTTGGTGATCTTTTGGAGCCTGTGATTGAGAGGATTGGCAGGAGGTTGGAGGGGTGGAGGAGCACTTACGTATCTCTTGAAGGTCATATTACTCTAATTAGCGCCTCCCTCTCAAACATGGCCATTTATTTTTTAATCTCTTTTTAGAGATTCCAAGAGTGTCATTAGGACTTTTGAGAGGTTGATGTGTGACATTTTGTGGTCCAGTATTGGGAAGAATAAGAGAGATCACCTAGTTCAAATCAGAAGGGGGTCTGGGCCTTGGTAATGTGCTTTCTAAAAACACCTCTCTAATTGGAAAATGTTTGTGGAGATTCCCTTATAAGCTAATTCCCTTTGGCACAAGGTGATAAAAAGTAAGTGTGGAGTCCATCAGAATGGGTGGGAAACTAGAGGAAATGACATTGTTTCTTAGGTAAGCCCTTGGAAGCTTGTCTTCTAGTTTGCTTGTTTATTTTTCCTCTCCCCTGTTTCCTCTCCAAACACTTTCCAAAACCTCCAATCAAATTGATTTTACAAAAATCATTTTCAATGTTCAAATGGTAAAATCTATGCAATGAAAACAGTGGAGGATTTGTAAAGGTTTGACCCGCAAAACAGGGATACACCAAATATGAGCTGTTGTAATCTTTATGCAAATAGCAGTTAAGCTTATTGCAACCATACTCTGATACCAATTGATGTAATTGGTGTAATCCCAGAGAGGGGGAGGGGTGAATTGGAGATTTAAAACTTTCTAGGTCTATTTAAGATCTCAGACAGTATTTCGCAACCTAGGGTCTTTCTAAGTAGTCTCAATTCCCCTAATTAATTAAGTATGCAAATATTTAAAACAAATATGGCATTCTATACAATTTAAATATTTGCATACAAACATTGCATCATATCCCATTTAAGATTTAAATCGTGTATGTGAAATGATTAGCCGCTAAATGTAAACATACATGTGAAGTATATCTCATTTAAAATTAAAGGCATGTATGTAGAAATAATGACAACGATAAGTGAACAAGCATTGATGTGCGGAAATTAAAGTGCAAAAATTTAAATGAGAGAGAGAGAGACAGAGACACACACACACACACACACACGAGATTTGTTATCGAGGTTCGGCCAAACCAGCCTACGTCCTCGCCTTGGGCATACCCCCGAAGGGTTTCACTAATTCTATTCACTTAATAGGTGGAGCAGAAACCGTTACAACCTCTCCTTATGGGGCGAGGTAAACCCCAACTCAATTACAGGGTTGAGTCACAATCATACAGCCTCTCCTTATGGGGCGAGGAGTATCCCAGCTCAATTACCAGGCTGAGACCAACTGGTCTCCCTTATGGGCCAGAAACACTCTAGTTCAATTTACGGGTTGAACCCAATTGGTCTCCCTTATGGGGAAGAAATTCTCCAATTCAATTTACGGGTTGAACCCAACCGGTACAATAAAACCATTTTTGTACATAAAAAATGCTTCTAAATACAAGCAGAGAAGTACACAATAAAGCTCAAGAATGCACTCTTGTATGATATGAAATATGCTCAAGAGAGTAAGGGTGTTTTTCTCAAAGTGATATTTTCAATCTTTGAAATATGATGTATATAATGAATGCTTCAAAGATTTAAACCCTAATAAAATTTTCTCCCAAAAATATTTTTCAAAGAATAATAGGAGAACCTAGGGTTTGCTTCCAAAGAGTTTTTGCACAAAAAAAAAAAAAAAACCTTTGATCTTTGATTTAAATGTGGAGGCAATAAAACATTTCACATATGTCCTCCAATAAATATTTTGTAAAATGAAATTGTTTGGAGAAACTAGGATTTAGGCTCAAAAATATTTGTGCAATAAATCAAGATGAGCTTATGAATCTTGCAATGGAAGTGCAAAAGATTCACAAGCAAGCGCTTGGTTTTTCCCAAAAATGTTTATCAAGAAAAAATGTATGGGAAAAACACTTAAGCATACTCTCAAGAATGATTTTCAAAAATAAAGAACACGTGAGAGTAAATGCTATTTATGACAAAAATAAATGCCCTAAGTAAAATGCTCTCTTTTAAAATAATTTTCAAAGAGTGAGTGAAAGAGAGTTGGAGAGAGTGTTAAAAATTTTTGCCCCAAATAAAAATTTGCAAGGAAAATGTAGTTGGGGATTCTTTGATTAACAATTAGCCTAAAAAGATTAGAGAGAAAATTTGGCTAATCAAAGTTACTAATTTAGCTTATGTGAGGGGTATTTATAGATTTTTGGAAAGTTTGACCATTTGGGGATACAGTTGGTATTTGAAATTTGTTTAATTAAAATTTAACCGTATTTAAGTGGTGGAAATTACCGAGACCCGAGATGTTTGGTCGGCTGGTGCTAGCGCTGGTCGGCTGACCTCACACAGAAAATTTGAATTTTAAAAGGGGTTCGGTTGGCTGTGGACAACGCTGGTCGGTCGAGCCAAAGGTGTTTTCAAACTTTCGTAGGTTCGGTCGGTGGAGGTCTAGGGTTGGTTTGCCGGGCTTGATGGCCGGTCGACTGAGGGTCTTTTTGAACTAATTTGGCCGGTCGGCCGAGGCATGTAGATCTGGCCCATGTAAGAAGGTCGGTCGGCTGAGGGTTTTATGTATAAAAACAGGCCAGTTGATCAAGGCTATTAAAATCTCAATTTTGTCCTCAGGGCATGGTCTGTCAGCTAAGGCTTTTAAAACTAGATAAGGCTAGTCGACCGAGGACAGTGATAAACTTAAGGTTTTGCCCTATATTGACCTTAAAATTTTTTAAAACCTTTTGTGTGATTTTGGCATCTAAGAAAAAGGTTTATCTTTGAAAGGTTTGGTCTCCTAAGGTCTGTCTAAGGTCATCTGAGTTTTAGTATTCATATCATGCAGATGCATGCATTATTAGAAACCAAATAATAAAAACTAAAATGCATTACAAATGAAATAGTAAATGTCTTCTTCTTTGCTCCTTTGACTTCATGGAATACGCTTGATTGTGATCTTTACATCCTTTAAGACTTCTTTCTTTAGTCCCCTTATGTGTTTGTTGAATAATATGCCTGTTCACATGCTAAGTACACACATAAGATATTCATGTTTTGTCAGCATCAAAACAGGGATCGGACTTAAAAAATTAACACAATAGGTTCTTAATATCCGGAGGCTGAGAAGAAAATTTCCTTTAGGTTATTTAGAGTCTTCTCAATCTTGGACGACTTCCATATCCTCCTCAATGCGGGAGGCATTAAGTTCGGGCCAACTCCTTTGGTTCAAGAACAAGCGGCACAAGCATGATGGATTCAGAGATCTGGTTAAGCAACGGTGATCTTCTTTTAATTTCAAGGGGAAAATAAGATTTGCAGCTGGCTCAATATTAAAGGAACTGAAGGAAAAATCAAAATGGTGTAATAAGAGAACTTCGGGGAAATGTTCAATTGAAAAAGACTGTATTACCTAATGCCTTAAAGGAGCTGGATGATGAGGAACTGTGTCAAGGCTTCAGTGTCGAGAGTAAGGCAAGAATAGTTTCACTTAGAAAGGAGCTTGCTGATGTCATTAACATGGAAGAAATCACTTGGAGACAGAAATCAATGGTTCTATGGTTTAAGGAGGGGGATCAAACCACTAATTTCTTCCACTGAACAGCAAATGCTCACCACAGGTTCAACACTTGACTAGAATCTAAATTGAGAGGGTCTTGATGAAGAGGAGGATATAAAAAATGGCATTAGTGGTTTCTACAAGTATCTTTACCTTGAACCAGAGACTTTGCGAGCATTAGTGGATGGCATCACTTTCAGCACCTTGAATCGTTTGCACAATGGTTTGAAAGGCCCTTAGATGAGGAGGGAATTTAGCAATCCGTTAAGGAACGTGATGGAGATAAAGCACCTAGCCCTGATGATTTTACTTTGGCTTTTTGTATCTAGCAAATTGGGGATTTCTCAAGCAAAACATTATGAGCATTTTTTATGACTTTTAGTGTACAGGCAAATTTGTGAACAGTCTGAACTCCATGTTTGTTATCATGGTTTCCAAAAAAATCGCTTGCAACCTAAAAAGACTTTTGCCTATATGAGTCTTGTAGATAGTATCTATAAGATCCTATTGAAATACCTTGCTACAAGGCTTACAAAAGCAATCCTGAAGTTTATTGGTCAACAGTAGCCTGCTTTTGTAGCAGGCAGGCAGATCATGGATGCAGCTCTTATAGCAAATGAAGTTGTGGATACCTATAGTAAGGATAGGAAAAGGGGGTGTGGCTTGTTAACTTTACATGGAGAGGGCTTTTGATCATTTGAATTGGAATTTTATTCTTTACATTCTCATAATTATGGCTCTTTGTGGTGTAGGTGGATCCAACGATGCATTAAAACCCCATTGTTTTATGTGTTTGTCAATGGCTGCCAATAGTTCTTGTGTGAAGCAGTCTATTCCACCAATAAAAAGCCAGATAATATATTCCAAATACCCCAAGTAAATTAACAGTGCAGAAATAAATGAGAGACTGTCGCCAAACTGTTAGAACACAAAAAACACATATCAGGGGTCGGGGGACAATCTTTGAAGGCTTCTTCCTTAACAGCAGAGTGTTGGTGCTCTGGTGGTGTTTTGTAATTGGTAATCAACTCTAGGAATCGGAATTGGAATGATTGATTCCAATTCCTAGTGTTTGATTTGCGGGAATCTCATTTTGATTCCCATTCCATGCAGGAATGAGATCCCCCCTTTAGCCTACCTGATTCCTGCCTCATCCAGAATCCAATTCAGATTCCTGAAAACAAAATATATATTACCGCATTCACTATAATGTGCGCGTGTCAATATATATATATATAATTATATAATATAACATAATATAATATAATAAAATGTATATTACATAGATTAAAAAAATAATATTAATATTATGATATCATTAAATATAAATATATAATAATATATTTTAATATAAAATATTATAACCATTACTATTAATATTTATAATTCTATAATAATATTAATACATATTAAAAAATAATGGAATTGTATAAAATAATAAAATATTATGATATAACTATGGTATAATTATTTGATTTATTACATTATTATTTATAATCTTAAAAATAGAATAAAATATTAATGTTGACCCTTTTTTTAGGTTTATGGGTTGTGCAGTTTTGAATTGGCCGATTATCTATTTAGGTGTTCCTGGTAATCCTAATGCTGATTCTTTCTGGAATCCTGTTTTTGAGAGTGACTAGGAGACTTGATGGGTGGAAAGGACCATTCTTCACCTTAGGGGGTCAGATTTTTCTTATCCATGCGTGTCTGTCTTCTATTCCGTTGTATTATCTTCCTCTTTTTAGAATTCTTGTGAGAGTGGCATGCAGGCTTGAGAAATTAATGAGGGTTTTCTTGTGGTTGAGTGTTGGGGGGGGGGGGGGGAGTCAAAGAGATCACCTTGTAGGTTGGGAGACTTTATGTAGGTCTAAAAGGGTGGAAGGTCTAGCTTAAGCTTTTTTGGGGCTAAGTGTTCCTCTCCAAGCCTTCAATTCCTGTTCAACTTTCTTTGCTGCTACCCCCTTGTTTCCTAGAGGGGCATAAACCAGGTCCCACAACACCTTTGCCCATTTCCAATGCAAGACTATTTAGTGTCTCTGTTTGTTTTTTACACCTGTAACATCTGTTAGCTGTACAAAGACCCCTTTTCACCATGTTTCGACACCAAGAATCCTTTCACAGGCTGCTTCCTGTTAGGGGCCGTTACAGTGCCAACTGGCTGTGAATGAGTAAAACAGGTTTTTGAGTCCTTTTTTTGCATTTCTCCCCTCACTTTTGCCTTTATTGAAGCTTAGAAACTCAATCTTATGTTTCTTTATTTAGTTGGTGATTTTTTTAATAAAAAAGAATTCATTTTTTGGTTTATTTTCCTTGACATTTAGTTTGCTTCTTTTTAATAACTACCATTCAAATAAACCCAACCTTTTTCTCATTGAAGTACATATGTTCGTATTCTAAGTTTGTTCAATTTTATTTTTTCTGTTTTTTGCCTAGTTTGGAGAGTAAAATATGTTCTACTGTATGCATTTTTGTTCTTGTTTAACATATGAACGTTCTATATTTTATTTTTTGGATAACAAATGGACCATCAAAGACAAAGAGTACAAAAAGATGGCATTCTAAATTTTATATTTCTTTATACTTATGATTTCTTAGTTTGAATTTCACTTATAATAAATAAAGCAGTGAAAAGTAGCAAATGCATGCTTCTTCTCATCGATAGCAACTAAAGCAGCCAATATGACATCCAATACTTGTAGTATATGTTATGTTTAAATTGATTAAAAAAATTTACTCAAAATCACTCCAAACATGTGTATCAATATGTTTTTAAGAAGTTTGCTGATGCAAAAAATGAATTCAAGGATGCGGTGTCCTTCATTTGTTACTTAATGACTGCAACAGGTGTGACCATTACACCGTGATCGTTACTGTTACGTGTACTGATATCGTTCTTTAAAGACATGGTTCTTTATTATGTTTGCATGCAAAATGTTTGTCTTGTAAATTATGACTAGGACTATGACGTTGCAGCAAGGAGGATGCTGGGATGAAAACGACAAAACTAAGAGATGAGAAAGAGGTTCAGGATAGGCAACAGCATGCTGATATTGAAGCTCAAAAAAATTTGGAGGAAAATCTTCAGCAGTTGAAAACTCGAGAGCAGGAGCTAGAGTTAGAGGAGGAACAAATGAAAACAAGACTGAAAAAGATTGATGATGCACTTGGGAAACATGAAAAAGAGAAGTCAGATGTGGAAAAGGAGCTGCGTAAGATGAAAAATCAATATAAGGAGGCCAGGTTAGTCCAGTTTTTGGTATATGCAGTAAGTCGTGGCTGCTATAAATCCCAGCCTTATAAGAAGGCCATCTGCTTGTTATGTCTTTTCTAGATTGGATATTTTCTTCTCAATGTGATTTTCATTTATAGAAATAAATTTTTTTCTTATACAGGAGTAAACATGATAATCTGGAGTCCAGGATTGGGGAAATAGAAAACCAACTACGTGAACTGAAAGCAAACAGACATGAGAACGAGAGGGATGCCAGGTTGTCTCAAGCAGTTGAGACTCTCAAACGCCTGTTTCCAGGAGTCCATGGTCGAATGACAGAACTTTGTAGGCCAATACAGAAGAAGTATAACCTTGCTGTTACTGTTGCTATGGGTAAATTTATGGATGCGGTTGTAGTTGATGATGAGAATACAGGGAAGGAGTGCATCAAGGTACCACTTGTTGATTAAAATTAATTTTCTTACTTATCTTTGTTTATGTCATTGGCTGGATTATTGAGAACTTGTATTGTTCTCAAGTGTCCATTTGAAGATTTTTACCTCCCAATCAAACTTTTTGAGGCATGAGGATCAAGTTGTTTGGAGTGTCATATTTGAACTACATGCTAAATCCATAGTGATTTCTTTTAAGAATGAATTAGCTTGTATTTCCTAGTTTTAGTTCAAGAATATTTGAGCTGTTTTATTATGATAGTAATAGTGCTTCAGTTTAATTTTAATTTTTTCCATAAAAACATCTTTTTCTCCTTCACCAAATGCTTGTAACAAATAATTCTGCTTGACTGAAGTAAATACTAAGCTGCCGAGCACTTTACATTTAACAGAAGTATCTATTTGAAAAGTGACCTGTATTTATACCCCTCCATTTTTTGAAAAAGGTTCGTCATACTTTTTTTCTACTAGTTTGTTTTCGCCCTCTAGACATGGAATAAATGCTATATATCTGTACTAATACTCTGCCGTGCAGAATAAAATAAATGGTAAATATATAAATGAATAATGAAATTAAGAGTATAACAAAATATTTTAATTGCAAATGTTCAATTAAAAAATTATTTTTATGTGTGTGTGTTTGTGTCTAAAGATAACTAATACCCCCTCCGTAGTAAACTATAAGGTTGATTTATGATATTCCCTTTTGTATTAGTAACATCTAATTTATGGTAAAAAATCCAACAAAAGAGTCCATCCCTCCAAAGGACCATGTTTTATTATGTAGATGGTCAATAATTAAGTTGCAATCTTCCTTAACCTGGATATCCCATAATCCACACCATGATCTTAAATTTCCACGAAATTGTCGAAATTTCTGTCAAAATTTTCGGTTTCCGTCACCCTTGAGATCGAAATGGCATTCAGTTTCCGTATTGCATAATTTCCATCGAAATCTCAACGAATCATCCTGAATTTTATTGAAATCTCGAAATTTCAGAGAAACTTGTCGAAAATTTAACCATACAATGAAATTTACTTGAAATTCAAATAAGAGATTTAGAAGTGAAGTGAAATTTCTATCTTAATTTATTTTATTTATTTTTATCGAAACAAAATATTATTACAATTGCTTTTGAAATTATATGAAAAAATAAACTTACAGCAGCATTTTATTTAACCATTTATGTGTAAATTATCATTATTTGTATAATAAATAATATTTAAATGATTTATGAATTTCATTTGTATTAGCTGAATATGTTTACTGTACATTATCTTACAAATATGTTTGATACACATACTATATTACAACTTTTCTACCTCGTACACAACATAGATGTATTTAACTTGCAATATATTAGTCCTAAAACTTACATTATTATGTTTGTTAACCATTTCAAAAGTTTCACAAAGAATTCCATGTTTTACCACTGATTTCCATTATTTTTCAAATTGAAATCGAATCGAATCGAAATTTCCGTACTTTTGGAGCTTTGAAATTTGAGTCGAAATCGAAATTTAAGACCTTGATCCACACACACATGGACAGCCAAGGGGATGGCAAGTTAAGTCTCAGGGACAGATTTATATTATACTGGAATTTAAATGGGGCCAGTTATAAATTCTGATACCTTGATTGTCTCTTATAATAAATCCAATAGAAACGGAAAATGAAAATCAACACATTGACATTAATTTTGACAGTATCATGACTAAAAGATCCCCTGCAACAAAAAAGGAAAAATTAGCTTCGCTTTTCTTATGACAATAGAAAAAATTAGAGGATGATAAGTCTTTTTCTTTAATTTTTTTATTTGGGGATTATAGAGGATGACAAATCTAGATTTAAAAAGGAATGATAAACATGACAACTCCGTGACAAAGTCTATAGTTTTATATCTGACATGATGTCAAAAAGCTGTTTTCAATTGTTACATTTTTGAACTCCTAATCTCTTGTAGAGTTAAAGTAGTGTCATAAGTAATTGACTTGCTCAGTCAACCAGGGATTTATAACGTGCCTCACTTATTGGAGAATTGAGGTATTTATAGACTCGGCAAGGCTTATCAAAAGTTTTCCCATAATGAAGTTTATAATATTAACTAATATCAATTAAAAGAATAATGATTGAAGGTTTTCAATGCTTGATATATATCGTTTGCCCTCAAGCCAACAGCTTAAGCTTTTAGGTGAAGTACCAAATCTAACATGGTAGCAGAGCCATGGTTGCCAGGTGGTCCTGGGTTCTAGTCTTTTTGCTTGTGTTTGATGTAGGCTCATTAAAAAATTATTATGTTTCCAATATGGTTGTTATTCATTGTTTGTTTATCATTCCATGTGCAATTGAGCTGCATGTGTGGGGGCGTGTTAAGACTGGATATATATTGTTGGCGTGCAACCTAACAGCCTGAGTTTTTAGTTAAAGTGGTGGTCTAACAAAGTTTATCAATTCAATGATTCAAAGGACAGGAATGAAATTAAAAAGAGAAACTCCAATGATCACAAGGGCAAAATCGTCAATCAGTTTTTGTACATTGGGGTGGGGGTGGGGGTGACCATTAAAATTACATTGTGCTTTTAGTAGTTAGAATTGAGTTTATAAATTTCCTTTCACCTAATTTTTTCTGTTGAAAAGTCCAAATTTAAGCTATCAAATATTTTAATTTACAAAATGAAGTGTGATAGATTGAGGATTCCATAGCAAAATAAGGATAGAAATATGAACACACGCAAGTTGTCACTAACACAATACACACACTTTACATGTGCATGCATGCACATGTATATGTACTAAACATATGTGTGTGTACATTCATTGATGTCTCCTGGTTTTATTTGCATCCTGTTTAATAAATTCCATCCCTTTGTGCATGTGACATAGGTTGGTAGTATCATATATTTATATCATAGTTGTCTGATGCATTTATTTGTGCACTGATTATCTTATTGATCTTTTTTGTTTTTGATTTTTCTTTTTTGGTGAAACTTATCGAAAGTTGATTGCCAGTGGCTTTAGTATAATAGATTTATCTGTTTCCTTGTTTTTGTACAGTACCTGAAAGAACAAAGGCTTCCTCCTCAGACCTTTATTCCTCTCCAATCTGTCCGTGTAAAGCCAATAATTGAGAGGTTGCGCAACTTAGGTGGCACTGCAAAGCTGGTTTTTGATGTGATCCGATATCCTTTTTAGTAGCTTGAATTTCTCTTCAAATGTTTACAATGCTGGAACATTTTGCATTAGGAATTCTGCTTATTCACAAAATTTGATGGGTGATCACTTGGCATTTGCAGCATTTCACCTGCAATATCTTGCTTCATTTTCAGCTAATCGGTAACTACTGGCAACACTGTAGTTTGAAAACATATCTGGGATTTGTTAGCATGTAGCTAAACTTTGTGGCTACATAAATCATGCCAGCATATATCAAAATTTCTTTCTCAGTTCTAATAGGCATTGTGAATGGATACTGTAATTGGGCTTTGACTCATTTTGTTCCGTGTTTAGATGTTTCCTCTTGTTGACTGATTCAAACTCATGATTTAAATTTGTAAATTTGAATTTGACTCGTCATTTTGTAATGTGTCTAGATGTTCCCTATTGCTGACTGATTCACACTCATGATTTAACCTGGAGAAGTTCTTCCTCTTCATATAGGTCATTAAAAAGCCATGATTGGGTCCTATTGTGTGCTGTAAGTTACATGGAATGATTTCTGGTCTTTCTGTGCTTTGTTTGGGTGGGTTTATCTCTCTGCTTTATGTTCAATAAAACTTGTATAATATACTAGTGAATTTCAACTGCTCAAATTTAATTTCTTTTTTGGTTTCATTCCACATTCTTTGTGTCTTTATGTGTATTTTTACAATATTTAGGATTTTAGGGTTTGTACACAATTATTTCTGTGTTGTTTAAAATTTACATTTTTAGTATTTTGATGTTTGAACTTTGTTTGTATGTGTGTTTAAAACAGCTTTCTTTTGGATTCAGTACCATTATGCTGTACAGCTCTATAAATTCATTAATTTTAATATTTCATGTTTGTAGTGCATTTTTGAATATCCTATTCTCAGTCAGCTTTCTTCCATTCATAATGCCTCGATTAATGAATTTTATTCTTTGGAAAGGGGCTATTTTTCTTGGGGAAATCTTTTTGTCAGGAACCTTAGTGAAAGAGAGGTGATGATTTTACCATTTTGTAAAGAATGTTGCTCTTTTGCACGTCAAGTGAGGAATGACTCTAGGATTTGGACCAGGGATGCTAGTGGTTCTTTTACTACACAATCTTTCTTATCTCGTTTGCTGAAAACCTTGAGCTCTATATCTTTCTCCTTGCATAATTTTATTTGATGAAAGGCAAAGGCTCCTTTTCAGATCATGGCTTTCTTGTGGGCTCTGGATCGGCTTTGTACTAATGATTTATTGCTGTTAAGGAGGTTCTATTAAGCTATTAGCCCGCTTATTTGCATTATGTTTTTAGAGTCGGGTGAAACTAATGAGCATCTGTTTCTCCATTGTTGAGTGGCTATGCAGCTTTGGGCCAATCTGTTCATTGCTTTTGATGATGCAATGGTACTGCCACGAATTGTTGATGTTTTTTTCTTGGTACAGTAGCAGGGGGTAAGAGAGGGATGGTTTGGAGGAAATGTACTATTTTTATTCTTTTTTGGACTTTGTGGATTGAAAGGAGTGCGAAGGATTTCAATTGAAAAATAATTCCTTCCCATTAATTATGGGATAGAGTTGTTTTCCTTGCTTCCTTTTTGGTACTCTGGGTTCTTTCGGGGAGTTTTGTTGTCTGATCTCAAGAGGGATTGGGGCTTTATTCTAGTTGTGTTTAGGAGGATGTCTTATCCTTTGTTCTTTTAATGCTCTCACTTTTATTTTAATGGGTTTCTTTTTCTATAAAAGAAGAAAAGAAAAGAAAAATTGCCTCATCTCATAACATTTCTGGTGGCATCATTCTGTGTTTTAAAATTGGATGACCAGTTCAATTCAATCTGAGTATTATCTAGGTCAGCTTGAGTTAATGATGTTAGGGGCGCGGAGATTTAAAAGAATGCATCTTCAAAAGGCAAGAAGCCGTTCTGGTTTGATGTAACTTTTAAGTTCAAGCTTCGAACATAAGATGTGTCTGGCCTATTTAACAAATAAACGCCATCTTTATTGTCAGCGGCTTCATTTATTCTTTGGCTGTCCTGCACCTAGCATCTTGGTTGATTAATGCAGCTTGGTCCACGAGTTTGAAGGCAAGGAATGGACCAGGTCTTTTCTGTTTTGTGATTTAAGCCTACTTTCTAGCCTAATTATTTATGTAACTCTTCATGGTTCTGTTTTATTTTGTTCTTTGGTTTTCTTATGTTTTGTTTTTATTTTTATTTTTTATTATGAATGTTCCTCACATTCCATTTGTCATCATATTTTGTGCTTGAATGAATATTTACAAATCACACTAGTTTTTAAACTTAACAATCACACATTTGACCCACCCTTGGAGAAGGCTATTCTTTTTTCTGTTGGGAATACCCTAGTGTGTGATGATCTTGATGAAGCAAAGGTTCTTAGCTGGAGTGGAGAGAGATTTAAAGGTGAGTTTCTATATGTTGGTTGTCGGCATAATTCACATCGATTCTATGCTGAAGCTGACCTGTAGGTGTTTGTATTAGTTGTAACTGTTGACGGGATTCTGCTCACAAAATCTGGTACAATGACTGGTGGCACCAGTGGTGGAATGGAAGCAAGGTCAAAGCAATGGGATGATAAAAAAATAGATGGTTAGTGGTTGATGTATCAATCAAGTTTTTTAGTAAGTGCAGTAGTATCTATAAATTTATTTTATTTTTTTGCAGGGCTTAAAAAAATGAAAGAACAATATGAGGTAGAGTTGAAAGCTCTTGGATCAGTTAGAGAGTTGCAGTTAAAAGAATCTGAAGCATCTGGAAAAATTAGTGGGCTTGAAAAGAAGATCGAGTATGCTGGGATTGAGAAGGTAACTGGTGTAGTTAATATATTAGTTTACTCTCTTCTTCTTCTTCTTCTTTTATTATCTATTTTATATAAATCATGGTCTATTTGATACAATGAATTTTTCTCCCTCAAGACCACACTCCCTCCCCCCCTCAAAATAAGAGAAATACCTCTTCCATACCTTTAGGACTTGAATATAGTCGAAATGGATATTTAGCTTGCAAATCCATTCCTGGTCTATTATTTATTATTCCCTTTTGTTTTCTCTTGAGGGAATACCCTTTGGTAATTCAGATTGGTTCATAGCAGCTTTGTACTGGCAACAAGCCCTCTAACCATGACTTAAAATTGAATTCTAGCGAACAAAGCTGATTTTAGATGCTTCAATAAAGTACATATTTTTTTCCTTTTTGAATCTGGTTTAGAAAGGAAGAACTATTGTAATGACTAACGAACAGTGAAGGTTGTTTAATAAAGTATGCAAGTTAGGGTTGCATACCAGCAATGTGAGAGTAGAGAGGATTGAGCAGTCCTTATGAGCTCAGGTACAATGTAGCAGGAGGTGAAGGAGTTGGATAATGTAAGTACATCAAAGGCAAGCGCGATGCAAGGATGATGATGAGATGAAGTTAGGGGAGTAAAGTACAATGCTGCAGTAGGTTACGCTTTCTAGAGAGAACATCTGGGTGAAGAAGCTTTTATATGAGAATGGACAAAAAGATCTCAAAATGAGTTGAGTGAATAGTGATTCCTGGTTGGCCATCATCCAGTAGGGTGATTGCAGTATGTCCTTGTCAGTAAGAGAGAGATGCATGATCGGTCAATAAGAAAGTGATACATGATTGGTTAGATGAGAAGATAAGAAGGGGACCTCTTGGTGCAGGAATAGGTGAAAGCAGGCCATATGTCCAGGAATGGAAAATGGAATATTTGAGCTTACTTGGATTGGTTAACTCTCCAACCTGCACCAAATTGTCTCTAATTTGTCCCATGAATCTTGGATTAGTGAGAACCTGCTACAAATCACATAATTAACCCCCCTTCCAACATGCCCAGACTCTCCTTTTCTTGCATTTGTACTATTTCCTTTGATTGTTGCACGATCAAATTCCTTAACATCAATCAGTGTTGAGATAGTCCAAAGAAGAAGAAAAAGTCAGCTTACCTATTGTTTTGCTAAGAGTGATGTTAGCTTATGTTTACACATTAGACTATTTGTAGTTCTTTTAAGGATTTTTGACATAAGGATGAATGATTCATCCTAATGTAATGGTGTGTAAATAATAATGTGATTAATGGTACTGATGCTTCTGAAGTATTCTGCAATTGATGGATGCATATCAAATTAAAATTTTTCTTGGTGGGTTACAAGGGCAATCATGCTTTAAGACCTTAAATGGCTCTATCACCTGATGTATGTGTCATGTGCTTGCTAGTGGTGAGTATCGTGCTTATCTTTTTCTTCACTGTTCACTGGCTTGGAGCTTATGGAACAAGCTTTTTGGCTCGTTCAGAGAATGTTGGATTTGCCATGTGCCTTTGTTATTTGGCAGACATTTTTCTGATTGATTTTTAGAGGTTTTGATTGGCATAAGAATGTAAAGGATTGAATGTTAAGTGTTTGCCATTTTATGGGTGCTGCGCAGCGTTTGCCATTTTTATGGACATTTGGCTCTAGTGAAATGCTCATATTTTTCATAGCCATGTTTCAATTGATTTGGTTTGAGACAGGATTGTTTTCTTTGCTTTGTTGTGGGTGTTCCAGTCACCTGGTTTTGGTAGTCTGCCTTTATGTGATATTCAGCATGATTGGAAAACTCCGATAGCCTTTTTTATTTCCTTTTTTTTTTTTTTTTTCCCTTTTTGAATTTTTCCGATTTGTCCAAGAGGATTTCTCATCTTCTTAATTTTTTTTTTTTTCGAGTAGAGTGTTCTCCTTTTGTCAAAAAACAAAAAAGGAAAATCATGCTTTTTTTTTTTTTTAGTATTGATTTTTTTTGGGGGGGGGGGGGGCTTAAAGAAGAACTTTATTGAGGAGAAGAATTAAAATACAAGGAAAATTGGTACAACAAAGTTTTCCAATTCCACTTAATAAATTAATTGCGCTCTTTAAAAGCTCTAGGTGCATAGTCTCAGAAGGAGGGGCGAAAAACTATATCATCCCAATTCCCAAAGAAGATATTGGCAAATGTTGACACTCGAAGATAAGATATGATAAAATCCACAAATTTGAATCATCCATATCCCTTCAGACCCCTAAAAGCAGGTAGAAAACTATCCTGCCAAAACAACCGAAAAGCTTTATTCCACATATTTTGAGCAGCTTAGCGGTGCAAGAAAAGACGAGAACGAGATTCAACACTACTAAAGGGACATTGCACAAAATATTAGGAGACCAACGCTTTAATAGGTCTTCTAACTTGTGGTGTTACACTTATTTAAGAACTGCTAACCAACCAAAGCACTATGCTTGGATTGATTTTTTGCTCTCCAAATATAATTTGCTATGATATGAGAAAAGAAGTTATAAGAGTGTGTGTACATGTATCATAATTGTCCCAAGTCCAAATCACTGAAAAGAATCCAAAGAAGTGAGAAGAAACATGGGCTCATCTACCTCTTCACTATTAAGATCTCAGAAGAAATGGAAATTTCAAGAGCACAAGCCCGTATCAATAACTAAAAATCTTGCAGTAGGTGCATTATGAAGACTAGAGAGGTGATGAAGACAAGAAAAGCTACAGAAATGGGAGGAAAGTACCGTGACCATTTGCCTACCAAACACCGAGCTGACAATACCTATTTATGGTTCTGATTGTTGGGCATCCAAGCAGAGGCATGACCATGAAATACTTAAGAGCTTTATGGGACTAAGAATGTCACGAGAGATTTATGATAAAAAAAAAATGTAAGTGAATTCATTTGTGAGATGACAGAAAGCTGTGTTAAATATGTTTGGTTATAAAATAAAAACTATGATCACATTGAAGTTGCTTCAAGGAACATGAGAAGGCCTAGAATCATGTTATTGCTTGTTGGGGCTTCAATGAAATATATTACAGCCTATATTTTTACAGGTAATATAATTTACAGGGAACTGTGCTTGTGATGCATTCAGTGTCCTAATCTTTTCACAAACAGCTAGTCTCAAGCCTGGGTAAAGGAGGAGGGTTGCGTTAGGTAACTGATAGCTAGCTTAAAACTTGTAAGATCACTATTGTATGAATCGTTATATATTATTCACTAGGGCGTCCCCTACAAGCAAAGCATTGCACTTATACTGCTTGGGTGTAGCAAAAAGTGGGAGAGGGTGTGTTAGGTCATCGTCTTGAAGCGATGTGCTGTGTCGGCATCCAGGTATTGTGTCAAATATGCAAGGATTCCCTCATTATTCTAGACTTGGGTGGGTGAAGAGATTAGTTCAGGTTACTAGGATTATATTAGAAACATTGAATATAGGGACACGTATGGGTAAAAGCTTGGAGATAGTGGACACAATAATTAGAAGAAAAATTAATGCAATCTGCCTTCAAGAAACTAAGTGGGTAGGTGAGAAAGCTAGAGAAATTTAAAAATTAAGAGTCAAACTTTGGTACATTGGAAAAGAAAAACATAAAAAAGGGGTAGGAGCCATTGTAGACAAAAGATAGTGTTGTAGATGTCAAAAGAGTAAGGGATAGAATGAAAAATCAATATGGTCTTAGGCCAAGAGATAATAAATGTCATTAGTGCTTATGCTCCTCAAATAGGCTTAGCAGAAAACCTTAAGATACAATTTTGGGAAGATATGATAGTATTATACAAGGGATATTAGGCACTGAGAAAATATTTGTAGGTGCTCATTTGAATGGAAACATTACAAAGGATAATAAAAGTTATGATAGGATGCATGGAGGACATGGATATCGAAATAAAAATGAATGTGGCGATATGATCTTAGACTTTGCCGTGACATATGATTTTATTACAATGAATACTTGCTTTAAGATGAGAGAAGAACGCTTATTACTTTCAATAGCTGAATAAATAAAAGTCAAATAGATTTTTTCTTGACTTGGAGGGTAGATTGTTTGTCATGTAAGAATTGTAAAGTTATCCCAAGTAAAATTTTAGCTGTACAGCATAGTGTTTTAGTGTTAGATATATAAAAAATGGAAGAGAAAGGGTAATACAAATCAGTGCAAGAGAACTAGATGGTGGAATGGAACCTAATAGAGAAAATATAAAGATAAAATGATCAAAGATGGTGATTGGACAATAGAAGATGGTGTAAAAGCAAACACTATTTGGAGTAGGATTGCTCTATTAAAAAGATCACAAAAAAATTTTAGGTGAATCAAGAGGAAGATTCTCGAATAGCAAAGAAAGTTGGTGTTGGAATCAATATGTTCAAAAAGTTGTAAAGACAAATAATTTTGTATAAAACTTGACAGAAATGAGGATATTTGGTGAACTTTGAAAAGTATAAAGAGGTGAGAAAAGATGCAAAAAAGGTTGTTAGTGAAGCTAAGCATAGATCATTTAATAACTTATGTCCTAGATTAGATGCAAAGGAAGGAAAAAGAGACATATTTAAACTTGTTAGAGCTAGAGAAAAAAAGAGTAAGGATTTAGGTAATGTAAAGTGTATAAAAAGTGAGGATGATATTGCCTTGGTTAAGGAAGACATGAAAGAAAGGTGGCAAAATAGCATTATTAAGCTAATTAATGAAGAACAAATAGAAGGCTTATACTTAGAATTGACAAAGGAGGAAAAAGTTATAAATATGAGATTTATTCGCAAAAATGAAAAATGGAAAAGATATAGGACCGAAAATAGCCCGATTGAAGTTTGGAAATGTCTAGTTGATAACAGAATTATATGGTTAACTAATTTATTTAACACAATTATAAAAGCTAAGAAATAACAGAGGAATGGAGGAAAAGCACTTCAATGCCTATATACAAAAATAAAGGATATATTCAAAATCGTAATAACTATCGTGGAATTAAACTTATGAGTTATACAATGAAATTATAGGAAAGGGTAGTTGAACAAAGATTAAGGTTAGAAACAATGGTCTCAAAAAATCAATTTGGTTTTATACCTAGGAGATCTACTAGAAAAGCTATATATCTTTTAAAGAAGATTAATGAAAAGTTTAGAGAAAAGAAGTGGGACTTGCTATGATGTTTTTTTTCATATAACTTTGAGAAAGTATATGATAGGGTAGCTTGGGAAGTTCTATGATGAGTTTTAGAAAAAAAGGGGCGTGTGTAGTTGGTATGTTGATGTCATTACAAATATATACAATGGAGTAATGACTAACATTAAGACTATAGGTGGAGAGGCTAGGGAATTTTCAATCACAATAGGTGTGCATTCAGGATCTGCTTTGAGCCCTTATCTTTTTGCTCTAGTGATGGATGAACTTACTAGGAGTATCCAAAATGAGGTTCCATGGTGTATGCTGTTTGCAGATGACATTGTCTTGATTGATGAAACTAGGGGTGGAGTAGGATCTAAGTTAGAATTATGAAGAGAAGGTTTAGATTCTAAAGATTTTAGGATAAGTAGAAATAAGATAGAATGTATGAAATATAATTTCAGTCATAGTTGGAGGAATGTTGGAGAAAAGGTTAAACTTGATGGTCAAGAAATTAATTACACTAGTAGATTTCGATACCTTGGATCTATTATGCAAGCAAAGGAGAAATTGAAGATTTTATGCATAGAGTTAAGCAGAGTGGGTAAAATGGAGAAGTGCTTTGAGTGTGCTATGTGATCGTAGAATATCCTGAAAATTAAAAGGGAAGTTCTATAAGATGAATGTAAGACCATCTATGCTATATGGATATATTAAATATTATTATATTTAATTTACTTATATTTATTTATAATTTAATAATAATTATAGAATGTTGGGCGACTTATTTAAAATGTAAGAGTTGCCAAAATGAGAACCCTAAGGTGGATGAGTGGTGTAACATTGAAAGATAAACTAAGGAATGAACATATTTGCGGTATGTTAGTTGTAGCTTTTGTAGAAGATAAGATAAGGGGAGGACAACTCAAATGGTTTGAGCATTTGCAAAGTAGGCCAAATAGTGCGCAAGTGAGTGAGCGAGTTACTGTGAGAGTTAGTGGAAGGGGTTTGGGTAGACCTAAATTATCTTGGAATGAGATACTGAGTAAGAATTTAATAGTCCTGAATTTGTCAAAGAAAATTGCCCCTGATCGCGTAAATTGGTGGAAAAAGATTCATGTAACCAACCCCACCTAGTGGGACTTGAGGCTTGGTTTGTTGTTGTTATATATAATTACAAGGAATAGTGCTGGAAAAGAATTCATGTTGTCAATTCAAGATATGAAAGGTTTTGTTTAGCTGGCTTGATGGTGTCTGTCCAGTTAACATGATAAAACATAATCTTACCTACCTTTTGAAGTGCATGTGCACGTGCATTGTGTAAGTCTCTCTTGACTGGATTATCTTTGGTTATCAAATGAAGGGCATGATACAACATACTTTTATCTCTTGTAATGCTTTCCCCTGGCCCTAATTATGCTATACTTTTTACAGCACAACTGTTTTACTTGGAATTTTTTTCTTTTTCCAGAAAAGTATTAAGGAAAAATTTTCAAGATTGCAGCATGAGAAGCAGAATATTAAAAAAGAAATTACCCATATTGAACCAGAAATTAGAAAGGTACTTTTACAACTAATGCTTTCATTTGCTCTTTTGCAGTCATAACTATTCCAACAACTTAATTTTGTGGCTTTTTACTCTATTTGCAGCTAAAAGCTGTCATTGATAAAAGGGCTGCGGAAATTGGCAAGCTGGAGAGGAGGATGAACGAGATTGTAGACCGTATATACAAAAATTTCAGTGAGTCTGTTGGGGTGAGAAACATCCGTGAATATGAGGAAAACCAGCTGAAGGCTGCCCAACAGATGGGTGAAGAGCGGCTTAGTTTGAGCAACCAGTTGTCAAAGTTGAAGTACCAGTATGTTTCACACTCAAATAACTTCAAATTTAGTGGAACTCTTTCCTTTTGCATTCCACTACATTTATGTGGTTTCACATCAAAGTGTTGCTTTATCTACTTCCCAAACTATTGCAAGCATACAAACTTCTCAAAATTCTTTTTTCCCATTTGATTCTAGCCATCCCTTCCCATTTTGGGGAGGCAGTTGAGAGTTGAGTTGTAAGACCAAGTCAGAGAGCAGCTATATCCTTGCAGGGTATCTGTCTAAATCATTCCCGTTGTTGAGGGGCAATAACAGGGCAGGTGGTCTGCTGATTTTCTACTGTTTGTCTACAAACAAGAAATAAATACACCACAATTATCTCTTTGACATATTTAAATGTGCTCTGCTCTCTATCAATAACCATTTACCTATTGGAATGGGGGGTTTTAAGGCTAAAAACCAAGGTTTTCTACTTGTTTTATCCCTGCATCACCTGCCTAGTTTTATACAATTTTTACTGCCTTTATTTTAAAAATACTATTCAGGTTAGAGTATGAACAAAATCGGGACATGGAATCGCGCATTGCAAAGCTGGAATCTTCCCTCAGCAATTTAGAAAGCAATTTAAAACAGGTTCAGAAGACAGAGGCTGATAACAAGTTAATGATGGAGAAAGCAACAAGTGAGATTGATCATTGGGAAAAAGAAAAGCAGGGTATGGTTTCATTTTTGCATGTTTTATTTTGTGGGGTTTTTTTGTTTTTTTTGCCTTCTCCCTCTTGCCCCTTATTCATTACTTTCTCTCTCCCTATTATTTTTAGAATGGGAGGTGAAGTTGGAAGAATGTGATAAGGATATCCAGGAATGGAAGAAGAAGATTCTATTGTTTCATTTTTGCATGTTCTATCTGGGCCTGGTTTTTTTTTTTTTTAGCTTCCTGCTCCCTCTTGCCCCTTATTCATTATTTTCTCCCTATTATTTTTAGAGTGGGAGGTGAAGTCGGAAGAATGTGATAAGGATATCCAGGAATGGAAGAAGAAGATCTCTATCACTACAACAAGCATTGGAAAACTGGAACGTCAGATAAATTCTAAAGTAAGTTTAATATATTTTTTTTCTTTTTTTCTGCAAAAAAATTGTCAAACTGCTGCATCTAATAGATTCTGCAATTTTTTTTTTTCTTCTTTTTTTGGTTGGTTTTTCTCCAGGAGGTGCAGATTGAGCAGTTGAAATCACAGAAGCAGGAGATACTGGAGAAATGTGAACTGGAGCATATATGTCTTCCCACACTTTCAGACCCAATGGAAACTGGATCGTCAACAGAAAGTCCTGTTTTTGATTTTAGTCAGCTGAATAGATCACATTTGCAGGACATGAGACCATCTGAGCGAGAGAAGCTTGAAGTGGAATTTAAGCAAAAAATGGATGCCCTTATATCAGAAATTGGAAGAACAGCTCCGAATTTGAAGGCCCTGGACCAATATGAGGCTTTGCAAGAGAAGGAAAGAGTTGTAATTGAAGAGTTTGAAGCAGCCAGAAAAGAACAGAAGGAAATAACTGATCGGTTCAATTCAATTAAGCAGAAAAGGTATTGGTGTTTTTCTACCCCATATTATAGCTGTCCTGTAACAGAATAAAGATATGTAATTTTCATATTATAGTGAGCCCTGTGTTAGGTAGTCATCAAAGTTAAAATTATGTTTTAAATATTATAAATTTTTTTAATTGTATGAAATGTTTTTGAAGGATATTATAATAATGGAGCATAGATCAATCTGAAAAACAAAATGAAAGGGCATTAGAAGAAAAAAAGCAACTGTAGAAAAAGCAGGAAAGAAGAGGGGAGGACCTTGGACTTGTACTTCTAACATCTTTCTGTCAAGTTGTTTAACGATATAGAAACAAGGTAGGGTTTCCAAGAAAAGCAAAGCTTTGGTGCCCACCTTTTAGGCATGGAGAATTCTCTAGTGGATATTGTGGCCTAGCCATGGTGTATATTAGAAGAAAATGAAAGATATGTTATTTTGCACATTCGAACAAATGGTTGTTTGCTTATGTGAAATACGAGGTTTCTACCACTAAATCACAAAAGCAGATTGTTTATTGCTTTAATTTGGGAAAAAATATCTTAATAACTTAAATTGCTTATGTATATATATATATATGACCTTTATTAAGTTATTTAGAGATTCTTTGGCATATTGGAGTGAAACAGAGGACAGCACCTATTGATTAGGCATGAGAACCCTGGGCTGGCCATTCTTGGCCTACTGCCTCAACTGAAAATTTAAAAGAAAAACAAAAATATTAAAGTGCAGATTATGAGGACTTAAAAATATGGAGAACGACAATTTATTTTATCTGTGAACCCTTCCAAATGGAGGACATGAGTGCCTGCCCTCTTTTTTCACTTAGATCACTTTTCTTAGCTCTCAGTCTGGGATAACTGCAAGCATATATGTATAGAAGTATGTGTTCAATGGTGTCATTTTGAAATATCTGCTTCTATTGTTGTTTCATCTCCCAAAGAGCGTATGAGGAAGTGAGCAGGAGAACCAAGAATTATAAATGAGCAGTGACCTTAGTGGCCAAGAATGTACAGCAATAGATTTCACTGATTACAGGGCATTACTTACCTCCTCAACTTTGCCTTCTTGTGGTTTTTGTGTTTCCTGTCCCCTTGCAAATTGTCACCTTGTCGAGCCATGGAATTCCCTTGTCCTTTTGTGCCTATTTTTTCTTGTTCAATATGTTTCTATTTGTCTTATTTAGTAGCTAGCATTGTTGCTAGATTTGTTAAGCTTCACATTTGGTGTTCCTGCTACTTTTTTCGCATGGTCATTATGTAATAATGCAATTGAAATATATGAATGCAGGTATGAGTTGTTTATGGAAGCTTTCAACCATATATCTAATAACATTGATAAGATTTACAAACAGCTAACAAAGAGCAACACACACCTGTTGGGTGGGACGGCATATTTGAACCTAGAAAATGAGGAAGATCCATTCTTACACGGCATCAAGTATACTGCTATGCCCCCAACGAAGCGCTTTCGTGATATGGAGCAACTATCTGGTGGGGAGAAGACTGTTGCTGCACTTGCATTGCTTTTCTCTATTCACAGGTATAGTTGAGGTTGAGGAGGAATGAGACAAAGTTGTTGTGTGTTTTAAGACACTGCTCTTATCTAGAACTAGCGTTGCATCTTTGCCCCTATTCTGGGAAGTGGGGATGGAACTTTCGTCTCCATTAGGAGTTTAGGAACTGTATATTTTTCTTTATGGCTTTTCCTTTTTGTTTTTTATGCATGGTCAATAAACATGTTTGATTAGGTTGGCAGCATCCGTTGCCTGCATTAATCTTCGCTACCTAACCTTGTCAGTCTTTCTATAGGCCTCAACTATATTTTTTGCATGATAGATAATCTTTCCAACTTGAACAGTTTAAAACTATTTTTGTGAGTGGCTTAATTCATTGCTTGTTCGAAAGTAGCATTTACAGTGTTTGAAGAGAAGTGGCTTATTATATTACTCATGGAATTTTTTGCAGTTATAGGCCTTCACCATTTTTTATACTGGATGAAGTCGATGCTGCATTGGACAATTTGAATGTGTCTAAGGTTGCTGGATTCATCCGAATGAAGTCCTGTGAAGGAGCTCGGGGTAACCAGGATGCTGATGGAGGCTGTGGTTTTCAGAGTATTGTGATCTCGTTGAAGGACAGCTTTTATGACAAGGCTGAAGCTTTGGTTGGGGTATATAAGGATTCTGACAGAAGGTGATCCTTCACTTTTTTCTGGAATCATTCTTCCCATAATTACTTATATTGTATATTACATGTTCTCCCTTATGGTTGCAATTGTTTTCTTGAGTCATAGCATCTGAAGTAAATTAACATGCTTTTACCTTCTGCAGTTGCTCAAGAACTCTGACGTTTGACCTGACCAAATACCGGGAGTCATGAAAGATGTGTAGAACAATCTGATTTGTCTATAAGTCCAATGACCACACCCTTAATATCCCTCATTTGATGTAAATATTACCAGATGACGTACACAGCTGTTTGTACCTTTGTACTGTGAGCAAGATGTGTTTAGTGTTGCTGGGTTCATGTACTGTAGTGGGCTTCCATTGTAGGTCCTAGAGATAATGAGATATTGATTAATATTCGGGTGATCTCAAGCATCGGGCAGTGACCGACCTCTCCATTCATTTTACTGTAATTGTAGAACTTCGAAGGGCATTGAAATAGGGTATTTCTGTTTCTGACTTTAAGCATTTGTTTTGTATAGTTTGGCTAGTCATTTAGGTATAAATATTTCTCTCCTGAACAGTGCAGACGGCTCAGCTAGTTTTGTCCTCTGTTTTGTGCGACAGTGAATGTACTTTTCTACCTGTAATATTCAAGTCTCATTTCGTAACCTTTGTGACGTTATAGATTGCATGAAGGATACACAACAACAAACCGTAGTTTTTTGGGTTGGCTTTGTAACGGACCTGCCGTGAAGTCTTATGTGAATTGGGGGCTCTTCTTTTAGGGTAGATGAGGTTTATTAAGGAAAACGATTGTAAAGGAAGCTTGAATGAGGCACACTAGATTGAGAAAAGCTAAGTGGAGACCAACAATGTCAACCAATGTTTGGTTTTAATTCTTTCACAAACTATATTTTGTTTATAACAAAACAAAAAGAATCTAAAACATACCATATTGGTTCTTGTCTGAATTGTGCATATTTCTTATAATAATTTATATATCATTGGATGTTTTTGTGGCAAAACTAATTAAGCCAAAGCCGATTTTTGCGGCAAAAGTTTTGTGGTGAAATTTTCCTTTTTTTTTTGGGTATTTGTTATCCTAATATCGTCTTGAATTATTAATAAATGATCAACAAAATGGCTAAAGAAAATAAAGCAAACAGGAATAAAAGAAAAATGACATCCCCACGCACACAGGGGCGCGTGCGCGTGCACACGTACTTATATGTTAAATATTAGGGTTATATAAGAATTTGTAAGTATTAATTTTATATTTTATTATTAATAATATTTTGTTAAAAATAATTAGGTACCTAGGAGAGAGGACTCTCCTACTAGTATTGAATTTTAGATTACTAGTGTGGCTATTAAAAATAATTAGTTAGGAGTGAGTGGGCAATACTGAATCTTGAGAGTCTTTCCAGTTCTTTAATGAGGGCGCAACTTGAATTGGCATTGCCATCCTCCCTGTGTTTCTGCATAATGTTGTGCGCACGGATCGGATCGTACCCGAAATATCCCCATGTTTACTTAGCCTTGAGAGGCAAGTCAAAGCCGACATGACGGTTAGAAAATCAAGATATTAAGTATGTAATACCGCTGGCTTCAGTCCGTTGCTCACGCTTGAGTGCCCAGCACTTTTCCACCAAGCCATGGCCGTGGGGGCTGGTTGCATTCTTCCTTGCCTGCAGGTTGCGATGACAACACGATTCCTGTTCCATGTGCCCATCTACTATCCATTAGGTTTCTGTTTTTGTGTGTGTATTCTCATCTCCTCTTCCAGTTCCAAACATGATCTTAGTATTTGACATTCATCCAAATTGAAAGGAAAATCTGAAAGTAGATCCTTCAAAATTAACTCTTTTTCAAAAGAAAAAGAAAAACCTAAGATCGTGTGTGTAACTGGAAGAGGAGACAAGAGAATAATGGATCGTAAATCGGCACATGGGACAGGAATCGTGCTGTCGCCGCAGCCAGGAAGAATGCAACCATAATGAAAGAGATGAGAACAGGTAAGCCGGCTATACTCCGCCCCATCTTCTATTTCGTCCAAACACACTACACAGACCACTCCTTCTTCTTCTTCTTCTTCTTCTTCTTCCTCTGTTTCTGCCTCTGCCTCTCCCTGATTTTCTTTCCCCTTTCTAATCACTTTGGCCCTTCTATAAATCTCTTTTTTCAGGATCTGAATCAGATTATTAGTAGAGGACCGCGGTGTCAATTGCCCTTTGCACCTCCGAGAAAAGTGATCCCATATCTTTTTTGAATAGCTTGAATTTCCCATCAAGCATTCACAATGTTGGAACATTTTGCATTAGGAATCCTGCTTATTCACAAAATTTGATGGGTGATCTGAAACTTAGCATTTGCAACATTTCACCTGCAATATCTTGCTTCATTTTCAGCTAATTGGTAACTACTGGCAACACTGTGTAACATGATAGGAATCTGTTTTCATTTCAAAATGCGACCTCTAAAGTTATATCTTTTTAATATACTGGTACTTGCAATGCCCTGATCATGTTTGCTGGACAATATCGTGGTGTCATTTTTTTATGAGCTTCTATTGATTGTGCTGGATTGGGAGTGTAATTATAAATGCTTGAATGTGTTCACAAATTTAATACCACCCACAGATTTATCCTCTCTTTTTTTTCATTCTCAAGTTATGCATTTTGTACCACATCTTAGTGCTTTTCAGAAACTATTGACGAAAATTCCGGGATCAAATATGAGCATGCGTAAAAAAATGTGGGCATTAACTGTATTTCAATTATTTATCTCTAATAATCATTTGAGATTCAAGCAGTTTGAGAACATATCTGGGATTTGTTAGCATGTAGCTAAACTTTGTGGTTACATAAATCTTGCCGGCATATATCAAATTTCCTTTCTTAGTTTTAATAGGCATTTTGTGAATGGATACTATAATTGGGCTTTGACTCATGATTTTGTTCCATGTTTAGGTGATTCCTCTTGTTGACTGATTCAAAAACATGATTTAAATTTGTAAATTTGAATTTGACTCATCATATTGTAACGTGTCTTGATGTTCCCTATTGCTGACTGATTCACACTCATGATTTAACCTGGAGAAGTTCTTCCTCTTCATATCGGTCGTTAAAAAGCCATGATTGGGTCCTCTTGTGTGCTTTAAGTTACATAGAATGATTTCTGGTCTTTGTGTGTTGGGGGGGAGGGGGTTATCTTTGTCTTTGCTACTTGTTGGGTGATTTCTGTGGGTTTATCTTTGTGCTTTATGTTCAATAAAAACGATATAATATACTTGTGAATTTCAACTGCTCAAATTTAATTTATTTTTTGGTTTCATTCCACGTCCTTTGTGTCTTTGTGTGTATTTTTACAATATTTAGGATTTTAGGGTTTGTACACAATTATTTCTTTCTTGTTTAAAATTTATGTTGGATTTTGTTTGTATGTGTCTTTAATACAAGTTTCTTTTGAGTTCTGTATCATTATGCTGTACAGCTCTATAAATTCATATATTTTAATATTTCATGCTTGTAGTGCGCTTTTGAATATCCTATTCTCATTCAGTTTTGGGAGGGTATATGGGTGGATGAGGTTTCATTAGAGTTGTTATTTCCTCGTCTGTTCGGGCTGTCTTCCATTCATAATGCCTCGATTAATGAATTTTATTCTTTGGAGAGGGACTCTTTTTCTTGGGGAATTATCTTTTTGTGTAGAGAATGTTGCTCTTTTGCACATCAAGTGAGGAATGACTCTAGGATTTGGACTAGGGATGCTAGTGGTTCTTTTACTACATAATCTTTCTTCTCTCGTTTGTTGAAGACCTCGAGCTCTATATCTTTCTCCTTGAATAATTTTATTTGATGAAAGGCAAAGGCTCCTTTTCAGATCATGGCTTTCTTGTGGGCTTTGGATCTGCTTTGTACTAATGATTTATTGTTGGTAAGAAGGTTCTATTAAGCTATTAGCTCGCTTATTTGCATTATGTTTTCAGAGTTGGGTGAAACTAATGAGCATCTGTTTCTCCATTGTTGAGTGGCTATGCAGCTTTGGGCCAATCTGTTCTTAGCTTTTGATGATGCAATGGTGCTGCCACAAATTGTTGATGTTTTTTTCTTTGTGCAGTGGCAGGGTTTTGGGAGTAAGAGAGGGATGGTTTTGTGGAAATGTACTATTTTTACTCTTTTTTGGACTTTGTGGATTGAAAGGGGTGCGATGGATTTTTAATTGAAAAATAATTCCTTCCCATTAATTATGAGATAGAGTTGTTTTCCTTGCTTCCTTTTTGGTACTCTGGGTTCTTTTGGGGAGTTTTGTTGTTTGATCTCAAGGGGGATTGGGGGCTTTATTGTAAATGTTTTCTAGTTGTGTTTAAAAGGATGTCTTATCCTTTGTTCTTTTAATGCTCTCACTTTTCTTTTAATGGGTTTCTTTTTCTATGAAAGAAGAAAAGGAAAGAAAATTTGCCTCATCTCATAACATTTCTGGTGGCATCATTCTGTGTTTTAAAATTTTATGACCAATTCAATTCAATCTGAGTATTATCTAGGTTAGCTTAAGTTAATGATGTTAGGGGTGCAGAGATTTAAAAGAATGTATCATGGTTTTTAATAAAGGCTGCAACCATTACGTAATGCTGTTACCTAACGATTTTTTGGGTTATTGATACCGTTACACACTGCGAAATCGATGGGAATAAAAATCACGATCGTAGAAGTCGTTACGGACCGCGACCGTTATGTAAAGGTGCCTGTTACGTAATCGCTACAGGACTGTTACACCAAAAAATTATTTTATTTTTTACTTTTTCTTCTCACTTTTCCCCTCTCTTTCATATATATATCGTTCTCAATATACCAAGTGGCAAGAGGGGGAAAAAATTATAATGAGGATGACAATGATACAAAATTTACTATTTCTTTAAATACTCACAATAGTTGCATTAATTAACAATTTGAAAATATTAACTTATTAGGAAAATATTTTATTTTGATAATATTAGTAATGTGATATTTATGTTCTATATTTTTCAACTTGAACCTTCTTTCTTTTCTAGCTATTTTATATTTGTATTATTCGTATGTCTTATGTGCCTAATAGATTAATGGAGTGTATAATGTATTTTGTTTTGATTGATTAATTTAGCACATATAAGAATTTATCATGGATAAGAACAATGAGAAGTATAAATACATACACACGTAATTTTTTTTTATCAATGACGGTTGAAAACAAATGTAAACTTGTTGCCCTTACCAAATAACTTAGTTACTCGAACTAAAGGATCTAAAATATACTAAAACTCTTTCTAAGAAGGGCTAAAAGTTTAAAACATGCAAGTACACTAATATGCACAAGGGTGTACATATTTCAAAAAAAATTCACGGTTGTTACACCCACTTTCTGTTATGTAACATTTGCTACTCCCCCTTCCCGTTACACCCGTTACAGTTATGTTACACTACCCGCTACCATGATTTAAAACCATAGAATGTATCGTCAAAAGGCAAAAAGCCACAGTCATCAGTCAAGGTCATGTTAGAGAGAGAAGCTCTCTCTTCTCTCTAGAAGGCGCATGGCCGTTAGTGCTTGGGGCTGTGTTCATACTTGTTATCACGATTTCTCTACAATCTCTTGTGGTTGTTGCTGGATTTATAGTTGAGTTATCCAATCGAAGGTCGCTGGACTTGTTGAAATTAGAGGTGTGGAGTCGTCGACAGCCGCTCCAGCCCAGCTGTTAACTTTGACATTGGAAACTGGCGGCCACCAACCTCTACAGACTATGCTGAAAATGCAGCCACCGCCCTTTGATTTTTACGCCCCCTTGTATATATATATGTGTGTGTGTGTGTGTGTGTGTGTGGAGATTGTGTAGTGGGGTAGTGTGTGAGCTGTGTGAAGTGTTGTGTTGTGCACAGAGAGTGTGTGTGCAAAGCAAAGAGTTGAAGAAAAGAGAGAGAGAGATAGAGAGAGTTGAGCAGTGAGGCTCCTTGTAATTTTTCTTTTAGTACAGTGCAGTGGTGTGTGGTCCGTGGACGTAGGTCGATTTGACCGAACCACGTAATTTCCGGTGTTTTCATTGTGGATGTTTATTTTTCTTCGTGTGTGTTTATTGCTCTAGGATCCCCCATTCCTAACAACTGGTATCAGAGCTTGGAGAGGGTGAGGAGCGTGATTAAAATTTGTGCTTGCCTTCGGGTTCGGCGACGTCGTGACGAAGCTTGGATAGTTGTCACAGAGGCGTGAACAGCGACTTCACACACTGCCATATCAGCTCCTCGTTGCTTCCCCCAAAAAAAAAAAAAATTGTTCGCTGCTGATCGCAATCGGATCTCTCAGCCACAAGTGATTGCAGCGTCTGGTGAGGACCATATTTTTTTTCTCTGCGTAAAGACAGAGACGGAGCAAAAGGATGAAGAGGAAGACTGAGTCTTCCATTGCAAGTCTCTAAAAAGGGGCGAAGGTCTTTTATTATTAAAATATAAAGGAGTATTGTCATTTCACCTTTTTTTTTTCTTTACAAAAGTAAGGTGGGAGATTTTTTTTGCACAAATTTATTGGAGCTGTAGAAGTGTTTTTTTTTTTTCTATCATTCTTTTGGAGAAGTGTGTGCAGAAGTGCTGACACGCTCATAATTTGCAATCTTTTGCCACGTCACCAGGGGCCCACCTGCCACATCATCTATGGGATCCACACACAAATCGGGTCAGACCTATTCCTACTTATTCTAACCGTTCTGGACGCATTGCTGCAATTGATTTTGCCAAAATCAGCCTCTAAGTTACTATTTTATAATTGATGACAATTTATCCAAGTTCGGCGTGGAGAAATTTGATGGTTGGAACAATTTCAGTTTATGTCAGAGTACAGTCAAGGATATCTTGATTCAGCGTGACTTGATCAAGCCACTAATCGGGAAGAAGTCAGAAAATATCAATGATGATGATTAGGCAGAGATGAAAATGAAAACAGTTAGTACTAGTCGTTTATGCTTGTCTAATGAAGTTAAATATTTTGTTTTAGATGAATCATCACCTGTTGAGCTATGGAATAAATTAGAACAGAGATACATGTCAAAATCTCTAACAAACAAGCTATTTTTGAAGAAGAAACTCTATCAACTAAAAATGGAAGAAGGGGTAAATATTATTGACCACGTAAATGATTACAATAAGATCATAACCCAACTAATGAGTCTTGGTGTAAAAGTTGAAGAAGAAGATAAAACACTTCTTCACCTGTCTCTATCACCTTCTTATGATAGTCTCGTCACAGCATTGCTTGTTGGTAAGGAAACCTTGAATTTGGAAGAAGTGATGACTTCACTATAGGATATTGACACCCTTAGAAAGCCAACTGTTAACCTCAAAGTGTGTGCCTTGGTCACACAAGGTGAGAAACAGACCAGGGGCTGAAATCAAAATAGAAATCAAAACCATGGAAGATCAAGAAGCAGACGGTCCAAATCAAGAGCTCTAGGAAATTCTAACAACACTTAGAACCAAAAGCAGATTGAGTGTTGGAATTGTGGCAATATTGGCCACTACAAAAATCAATGTCGATCCCAGAAGGAGACATAAAATAAGATCGAAGCAAATGTCGCCTCTTCTTCATGCAAAAGAATGACTACCGCAAATGCAACGCTGATCATTGTTGCTATTTCAAGAGGTATAAATCAGGTTACATAATTCTTTTGCTTTATGTTGATGATATGCTAATTGCAGGATCAGACATGGATGAGATAAGAAAATTGAAAAGACAGTTGTCCACTGAATTTGAAATGAAAGACTTAGGTCCAGCAAAACAGATGCTTGGGATAAGAATCACTAGGGATAGGAAGAAGGGAACCTTGCAGTTGTCTCAGGCCGAGTACATTAGGCAGATTCTCAGAAGGTTCAACATGAGTGATGCTAAGGTAGTTAGCCCACAATTAGCCAGTCATTTCAAGTTATCAAAGACTCAGTCTCCAGAGTCAAAGCAACAGAAAAAGGAAATGGACAAAATGTCATATGCTTCAGCTGTAGGAAGCTTAATGTATGCCATGGTTTGCACGAGACTAGATCTCAGTCATGCAGTGGGAACCGTTAGCAGATTCATGTCGAATCCAGGAAAAATTCATTGGGAAGCGGTAAAATGGATTTTACGGTATCTTCGAGGTACAATTAACAAATGTTTATACTTTGGCAAAAGTGATTTGACATTGCAGGGATACGTAGATGCAGACTTTGCTGGCGAGATAGATCACAGGACAAGCACTACTGAATATGTTTTCATAGTAGGTGCTACTGCCGTGAGTTGGGTATCACAGATTCAGTAAATCGTTGCTCTATCCACTATAGAGGCAGTGTATGTGGCCATGATAGAAGCGAGTAAAGAGATGATTTGGCTTCAGGTTTTGTTGACAAAGCTTGGATTAAAGCAGGAAAGGAATGTCTTGTACAGCGACAGTCAGAGTGTGATACATCTGGCAAAGAACTCTGCATTTCAATCTAGAACCAAGCATATTGGATTGCGTTATCACTTCATCAGATCTCTATTAGAGGATGGAGTACTGACACATGAAAAGATTTAAGGTAGCAGAAATCCAGTTGACATGTTGACGAAGGTGGTGACTACAGAGAAGTTGAATTTGTGCTCAACTTCAGTTGGTCTTCATGCTTGAAGACAGACATGAGCACATCATTTGCCTATACACTGGTTGAGATGCTGTCTCCTTCTCCAAATGGGAGATTGTTGAAATTAAAGGTGTGAAATCGTCAACAGCCGCACCAGCCTAGCCGTTAACTTTGACATTGGAAACCGGCAGCCACCAACCTCTACAGACTATGCAGAAAATGCAGCCACCGCCCTTTGATTTTTACTCCCCCTTGTATATATATATGTGTGTGTGGAGATTGTGTAGTGGGGTAGGGTGTGAGCTGTGTGAAGTGTTGTGTTGTGCACAGAGAATGTGTGTGTGCAAAGCAGAGAGTTGAAGAAAATAGAGAGAGAGAGACAAAGTGAGTTGAGCAGTGAGGCTCCTTGTAATTTTTCTCCCAGTATAGTGCAGTAGTGTGTGCTCCGTGGACATAGGTCAATTTGACCGAACCACGTAATTTTCGGTGTTTCCATTATGGATGTTTATTTTTCTTCGTGTGTGTTTATTGCTCCAGGATCCCTCATTCCTAACAAGACTATTTATTGACTGATTTCCAACATCTTTTTGTGGATTGAAGCTTTCGTGGGTTTGAATTTTCACTTTCCTGCTCATGCGGGTTTTTTTGAAAATTTTGAATTTCAGGGCAACTATGGGGCGTCGGGGAGGTTCGAGGGTTACAGGTAACCCTAACCAAGATGATGAGATGAGGATGGAGGCTGAGTATGCGCTGATGTATATTGAAGCTAAAGGAGGAAACCGAAATGTTTGGAGAAAAAAGAGTCACGCGGATATTATGGCTGAGTTTGAAAGAATGTCTCGAATGGTGATCCAGAAGGTTCATGGAGGTTCGAGTCAGTTAAAATCTTCGTCGGAGCTCTTGGAATTGCTTAAAGTGCAGATGGGGTTTCAAACCACCCTAGTGGAGGATGGTAACCTGGGTGAGTTAACTTCCTCTACCATGCTTGACATGTTGCAAAAGCAAATGGGTCTAGGGAAGAGTCTTGTCCCATAATCAGTGAAAGTGGGAGGTGACTGTAGCATGCCACAGAAAATAGAAACAAACAAAGTCCCGATGGTGTTAAATAAGAAAATCTTGGAGAGTTTGGGGATAATGGAAAGCAGCTTTTCAACGAAGGAAGAGGACGAGTCTGGTAATATGGCCGAGAAGAAAAGCCTATGGGGAGATGAGGAACCTTCTATTTCTGAAACTCTAGGCTCAAATGATACGGTTGAGACCGAAGAGAATAGGAAAGGTACTGTTCCTGCTAGGGACATCCATCAAATGCGTAACAATGGGGAGTACAAATAGACAACTCAGGAAGAGAGGACAATCGTTCGAAACAACAAAAAGGTACCTTGGACTGAACTTTTTGCTAACAACTGTAATCCCCAAAGTTGTGGCTCGATACTTGTTTTGATTCAGATGGAACTAGTGCTCGACTACAAAGATTTGACTTCACAGATCCTAAGAGATCCTATCTCAAATGCCTTGTGGGGTATTTTGTTGGTAAGTTTCCTGGAAAGTCAGCTTTGAATGCTGTGATGAGCTTATGGAAGGTGAAGGTTAATTATATTAGCCCATAATGAAGGCTGGATTGTGTTCAAATTCCACCATGAGGATGACCTTAGTAGTGTCTTGCAAAAAGGTCCTTATATGATTTATGGAAGGACAATGTTACTGGAAAGAATGCCTAAGCGATTCCAGTTTGACCCTGAATAGAGGACCTCTCTCCCTGTTTGGGTTGAACTAAAGAACCTACCAATCGAGATGTGGACTCCTTCAGCTTTGGGGAGAATCTGCTCTGAATTAGGGAGACCAATGTATGTTGATAAACTCACCACCTTGAATGCAAGGGTGTCATTTGCCAGAGTCCTTGTTGAAATTGATGTGGCTAAGGAGGTAAAAAATTGTGTTAAGTTATGGTTACTAGATGAGGAGCCAATGATCCAAGAAGTGGCCTATGAAAATCTACCCAGATACTACTCCTACTGTAAATCGATTGGACATATTGTGAGCTACTGCAGCTCTATGAAGGAGAAGGAAGGTATTTTTGGACCCAAAGTGTATGTTACGAAGAGATTGACCTCTAACAAGGGGCCTAGTAATCCTGTGGTTGTAGAACAAGGGGAGGTGGACCAATCTAAGAGTAAGGAAATTGAGAGGGCTCAATGTAAGGAATGGGGGATCCTGGAGCAATAATCACACACGAAGAAAAATAAACATCCATAATGGAAACACCTGAAATTACATGGTTCGGTCGAATCGACCTACGTCCACAGAGCACACACCACTACACTATACTGGGAGAAAAAATACAAGGAGCCTCATTGCTCAACTCTCTCTGTCTCTCTCTCTTTTCTTCAACTCTCTGCTTTGCACACACTCTCTGTGCACAACACAACACTTCACACAGCTCACACCCTACCCCACTACATAATCTCCACACGCACATATATATATATATATATACAAGGGGGAGTAAAAATCAAAGGGCAGTGGCTGCATTTTCTGCATAGTCTGCAGAGGTTGGTGGCCGCTGGTTTCCAATGTCAAAGTTAACGGCTGGGCTGGTGCGGCTATCGATGACTCCACACCTCTAATTTCAACAATCTCCCATTTTGGAGACAGAGACAGCATCTCAACCAGTGTATAGAAAAATGATGTGCTCATGTCTGTCTTCAAGCATGAAGACTAACTGAAGTTGAGCACAAATTCAGCTTCTCTGTAGTCACCACCTTCGTCAACATGTCAGCTGGATTTCTGCTACCTTGAATCTTTTCAAGTGTCAGTACTCCATCCTCTAATAGAGATCTGATGAAGTGATAACGCAATCCAATATGCTTGGTTCTGGAATGAAATGCAGAGTTCTTTGCTAGATATATCGCACTCTAACTGTCGCTGTACAAGACATTCCTTTCCTGCTTTAATCCAAGCTTTGTCATCAAAACCTGAAGCCAAATCATCTCTTTGCTCGCTTATGTCATGGCCACATACTCTGCCTCTATAGTGGATAGAGCAATGATTTTCTGAATCTGTGATACCCAACTCACGGCAGTAGCACCTACTATGAAAACATATCCAGTAGTGCTTGTTCTGTGATCTATCTCGCCAGTAAAGTCTGCATCTACGTATCCCTGCAATGTCAGATCACTTTTGCCAAAGTATAAACATTTGTTAATTGTACCTCGAAGATACCGTAAAATCCATTTTACCGCTTCCCAATGAATTTTTCCTGGATTCGACATGAATCTGCTAACGGTTCCCATTGCATGACTGAGATCTAGTCTCGTGCAAACCATGGCGTACATTAAGCTTCCTACAGTTGAAGCATATGACATTTTGTCCATTTCCTCTTTCTATTCCTTTGACTCTGGAGACTGAGTCTTTGATAACTTGAAATGACCGGCTAATTGTGGGCTAACTGCCTTAGCATCACTCATGTTGAACCTTCTGAGAATCCACCTGATGTACTCGGCCTGAGATAACTGCAAGGTTCCCTTCTTCCTGTCTCGAGTGATTCTTATCCCAAGCATCTGCTTTGTTGGACCTAAGTCTTTCATTTCAAATTCAGTGGACAACTGCCTTTTCAATTTTCTTATCTCGTCCATGTTTGATCCTGTAATTAGCATATCATCAACATAAAGCAAAAGAATTATGTAACCTGATTTATACCTCTTGAAATAGCAACAATGATCAGTGTTGCATTTGTGGTAGTCATTCTTTTGCATGAAGCTGTCAAATTTCTTATACCACTGCCTTGGAGCCTTTTTCAAACCATACAAACTCTTATTCAACCTGCAAACAAGTTTTTCTTTGCCTTTTTCTGCAAAACTTTCAGGTTGGTGCATGTATATCTCCTCGTCTAGATCACCATGGAGGAAAGCAGTTTTTACATTTAACTGCTCGAGGTGTAAATTCTCTGCTGCAACAATGCTCAAAACTGTCCGAATGGTTGTGTGTTTCACAATTGGTGAGAAGATTTCTAAGTAGTCAATACCTTCTATTTGTTGGAAACCTTTGACCACGAGTCTTGCTTTGTATCTTTTCGAACCATCATGCTCTTCTTTTATGCGGTACACCTATTTGTTTCGAAGAGCTTCTTTTCCCTTGGGTAACCTAGCTAGCTCCCAAGTCTTGTTGTCGGTGAGTGATTTCATCTCATCTTTCATGGCAAGTTCCCACTTGCTAGCCTCATTCACTTGACATGCTTCATCATAGCACTCTGGTTCACCTGCATCAGTTAGTAACAAGTAATCCAAATATCTCCTATTTGGTACATGCGATCGGGAAGACCTCCTCAGAGTCAGAGTAGGAGTCGGAGTTGGAGTCTGTGGTGCTTCAGAGCACTCTTCTGTGATAAATTCCTCTGTCTGGGAATTATCAATAGTCTGTTGTGCCACGTTGCTGTTAGTGAAATCATCTAACTCTACAATATCTGGGTTATATAGTGCGAGATTACTTGATGATGTCGCGTCTTTGTACATAACCTTTTCATTGAAAACAACATCTCGACTTCTAATTATTTTCTTGTTTTGATCATCCCAGATGCGGTAACCAATCTCATCTTCACCATATCCAAGAAATGCACATTTTTGAGATTTTGGATCAAGCTTGCTCCTAACCCGATCACTTATATGTACATAAGTAACGCAATCGAAAACTTTTAAATGTGAAAGTTTTACCTCCTTTTTGCTCCATACCTCCTCCAGTAACTGGAACTGCAATGGTACTGATGAACTTTGGTTGATAAGATAAGCAGTTGTGTTGATAGCTTCTGCCCAAAACTGCTTTGGTAAACCTTCTTATAATCGCATACTTCTGGCTCTCTCAGTCAAGGTTTTGTTCATTCGTTTTGCTACGCCATTGTGTTGGGGTGTACCTGGCATGGTTCTTTCAAGTCTGATCCCATGCTCGTAGAAAAACCTTTTGAATTCTCTATCTTTATATTCACCACCATTGTCTGATCTCAGCTTTTTGATTTTCAAGCCTATTTCATTTTCCACCATGGCCTTCCATTTCTTGAAAATATTATACACTTCAGATTTATGTCTTAAGAAATAAACCAATACCTTCCTAGAATGGTCGTCAATAAAGGTGACGAAATAGGATTTCCCGCCAATGGATGAAACTGGGCTCGGTCCCCAAACATCGTTGTGCACCAACTCTAATTTTTCTTTCTTTGAAGTTCTGCCAAATGTCTGAAAGCTGACTCTTTTCTATTTGCCGCGGATGCATCTTTCACATTGGTCAGTATTAGCTGACTGGAGACTTGGTATCTTTCCCTTTGAGTTCATGATTTTCAAACCTTTCTCACTCATGTGACTGAGTCTCTGGTGCCATAGGTTTGAATCTTCATTCCCTGCAGCAATTGAAATTAACATACAAGCATCTGAGGTCATATAAAGAGTACCAGTTTTCTTATCGCACAAGCATGCCTTTGGAAATTTTCCAACTTTCGCCACAGAAGGTTGTAGTGTAACCTTCACTTGCAAGCTGTCCAACAGATATTAAATTTTTTTTGAGATTAGGGATATATCTGACATTAGTCAAACTCCAAGTAGTACCTGTCAAATTTATTTTTGCTTCTCCTTTTCCTGCAATTTCACAAGGTTTGTCATCACCAAGATAAACATTGCCAAGATTATCGGGTACATACTTGTTAAGCATTTCTTTCTTGCTTGTTGCGTGAAATGAGGCTCTAGAGTCTAATACCCAAGACTCTCCCTTCCTTTCTAAAGAGCATAACGGTGCATCTCCTTCTCTTGAAGAAGAGGCGACATTTGCTTCGTTCTTATTTTCTGGCTCCTTCTTTTGGGATTGACATTGATTTTTGTAGTGGCCAATCTTGCCACAATTCCAACACTCAATCTGCTTTTTGTTCTGAGTGTTGTTAGAATTTCCTAGAGCTCTTGATTTGGACCGTCTGCTTCTTGATCTTCCACGGTTTTGATTTCTATTTTGATTTCTGCCCTTGGTCTGTTTCTCACCTTGTATGACCAAGGCACGCCCTTGGAGGTTAACAGTTGGCTTTCTAAGGGTGTCAGTATCTTGTAGTCAAGCCATCAGTTCTTCCAAATTCAAGGTTTCCTTACCAACAAGCACTGCTGTGACGAGACTATCATAAGAAGGTGGTAGAGATGCCAGGTGAAGAAGTGCTTTATCTTTTTCTTCAACTTTTACACCAAGACTCATTAGTTGGGTCATGATCTTGTTGTAATCATTTATGTGGTCAATAATATTTACCCCTTCTTCCATTTTTAGCTGATAGAGTTTCTTCTTCAAAAATAGCTTGTTTGTTAGAGATTTTGACATGTATCTCTGTTCTAATTTATTTCATAGCTCAATAGGTGATGATTCATCTAAAACAGAATATTTAACTTCATTTGACAAGTATAAACGAATAGTACTAACCGTTTTCATTTCCATCTCTGCCTAATCATCGTCATTGCTATTATCTGGCTTCTTCCCGATTAGTGGCTTGATCAAGTCACGCTGAATCAAGATATCATTGACTGTACTCTGTCATAAACTAAAATTGTTCCGACCGTCAAATTTCTCCACGCCGAACTTGGATAAATTGTTATCCATTATAAAACAGTAACTTAGAGACTGATTTTGGCAAAATCACTGCACCAATGCGTACGAAACGGTCAGAATAGCTAGGAATAGGTCTGACCCGATTTGTGTGTGGATCCCAAGGATGACATGGCAGGCGGGCCCCACTGGTGACGTGGCAGGTGGGCCCCTGGTGACGTGGCAAAAGATTGCAAATTTTGGGCGTGTCAGCAGTTCTGCACACACTTCTCCAAAAGAATGATAATAAAACACTTCTGCAGCTCTAATTAATTGGTGCGAAAAAAAATCTCCCACCTTAGGTTTGTAAAGGAAAAAAAAAGATGAAATGACAACACCCCTTTATATTTTAATAATAAAAGACCTTAGCCCCTTTTTAGAGACTTGTAGTGGAAGACTCAGTCTTCCTCTTCATCCTTTTGCTCCGTCTCTGTCTCTACGCTGAGAAAAAAAAATATGGTCCTCACCAGACGCTGCAATCACTTGTGGTTGAGAGATCCGATTGCGATCAGCAACGAATAAATTTTTTTTTTTTTTGGGAAAGCAACGAGGAGCTGATATGGCGGTGTGTGAAGTCGCCGTTCACGCCTCTGCGACAGCTGTCCAAGCTTTGCCACGACGTCGCCGAACCCGAAGGTAAGCACAAATTTTAATCACGCTCCTCACCCTCGCCAAGCTCTAATACCAGTTGTTAGGAATGGGGGATCCTGGAGCAATAATCACACACGAAGAAAAATAAACATCCACAATGGAAACACCAGAAATTGTGTTGTGCGGTCGAATCGACCTACGTCCACGGAGCACACACCACTGCACTGTACTGGGAGAAAAAATACAAGGAGCCTCACTGCTCAACTCTCTCTCTCTCTCTCTCTTTCCCTCTCTCTCCTTCAACTCTCTGCTTTGCACACACACTCTCTGCGCACAACACAACACTTCACACAGCTCACACCCTACCCAACTACACAATCTCCACACACACATCTTTATATACAAGGGGGAGTAAAAATCAAAGGGCGGTGGCTGCATTTTCTGCATACTCTGCAGAGGTTGGTGGCCGCTGGTTTCCAATGTCAAAGTTGATGCCTGGGCTGGTGCGGCTGTCGACGACTCCACACCTCTAATTTCAACACTCAAGAAGGGATGAGAGTGGAAGATGCTCTGGTACAGGATCATTCTCACAAGCATCCTTCCCCAATTGTGACAGACACTTCTGAGGATCACACTGTGAGGCTTGGTGAAGGCAGTGTATCTAAATGTCCTGTTGCTGGGGTATCAGATTATCAACAAGGGGTGGAAACTATATCCCAGGGGAGTGAGGTCTATGGAAAATGTTCTGATGTGGAATTGTCTAACAGATTCCAACTGCAACCGGAGTCTGGTTTAGCTGTGGAGTATATAACTAGAATTGGTGATGATAGCAACACTGTCAAACATGTTCTGATATCTGACAATGGGATGAGAAATGAAAAGAACTGCCCTGTTACTCAGGAAGAAACCAGTGAGGTTGCTCTAGAAGGAAAGTCAGCTGAAGATAACTCTAACCTGGACCTGAGGCAGGTGGTGATTTGTGTATTACCAGCTGCTGGAGGAAGCAAGGCTGGAGTTGTTTCGAAAAGTAGCCCAAATAACCAGACAACCAAAAGTCAAAATGAGGAGTTTACTCAAGTCAAGAATAAGAAGATTATGAAGAAGGAGGGGGGGCAGGGGGGAGGGGGTGTAAGCAACCAAGCAAACAGGAAAAGGGGGTCTGGCCCCCTGCCTACAGCATGAAGATCACCTCCTGGAATATCAGGGGCTTTAATAAGCCCCTGAAACAAAATGGGGTCCTTGACCTCATGAAAAAAAATAGAAGTGATGTATGCTGCATCTTGGAAACTAAACTTTCAATGGCCAATCTTGAGAGCTTGATGATAAATTAATTTAAAAGATGGAAGCAGGTAAATAACTTTGAGTCTCATAGGGCTGGGAGAATCCTTGTGCTGTGGAACCCTCAAAAAGTCCACCTTCAGGTGGTTGATTTGAATGCTCAGGTAATCCAGTGCTCCTTAACCTGCTTAATCTCTTCCACTTGCTTCTTTGTTAGCTTTGTATATGGCTTTCACACTACTGTTGCTAGAAGACCCTTATGGCAGAGCATTGAGCAATTTGGCCTCAGTTTAAGTCCCTTGGATATTGCTTGGGGATTTCAATTGTGTCCTAAATGCTAATGAAAAGAGAAATGGGAACCCAGTGACCCCTCATGAAACAAAGGATATGCTGCAGTGCTTCACTGAAAATGGCCTTTCTGATTTAAGATGCTATGGTTGTTTTCTAACCTGGTCAAATAATAAGACCTGGTGTAAGCTTGATCGGGCAGTGGTGAATAATGTTTGGATTCAGTCTGGGTTGGGTGCCTGTGCCTGGTTTCATTTCCCTGGTACCCTATCTGATCATGCCTCCTGTATTGTGTCTTTACTTGAAGAAGAGAATCTGGGGAAGAGACCTTTTAAGTTTTTCAACATGTGGACTCAGCATGACAAGTTCCTGGATGTGGTTAGGTCTGCTTGGAGAAACAGATGTCAGGGTTGTAGGTTATTTAGGCTTGCAAGTAAGTTACACTCCCTGAAAGGCCCCTTGAAAGACGTGAACACTATGCACTTCTCTCACATTTCTGTAAGAGCTGGCAATGCCAGCGATGACCTAAAAAATGCCCAGCTTTGTCTACATGACAATCCTGAAGATGTGTCTTTGCAGAGAGCAGTTCAGACTAAGAGGGTTGTGGCAGCCAGATTAGAAGAAGCTAATAGAAGTTTTCTGGCCCAGCAATCTAAATACAATTTTCTTGCTAATAGTGACAGAGGCTCTGCTTTCTTTCACTCCTTGGTTAAGAAGAACACTGCCAAGAACCATGTTGCTGTGTTGACTAAAAGTAATGGAGAGAGCATGAAATCAATGCAGCAAGTTGGTGAGGAGTTTTTAAAATTCTTTAAGGAGTTACTGGGAACTGAGAATGTCTGTGAATCAATTGATCCTCATGTCATTGCCAGGGGTCCTAGTCTGAGTTCAGATCAGGGTGAGAAAATGGTGGATGAAGTTTCTGATATGGAGATAAAAAATGCCTTATTCAGCATTGGTGATGACAAATCACCAGGGCCAGATGGGTTCTCTTCATGCTTCTTTAAAAAATCCTGGAGTATAATTGAAAAAGATTTTGTGATGGCCATTAAGGAGTTTTTTAGAAATGGGAAGATCCTAAAGCAGTTGAACCGTACTGCAATTGCCCTAATTCCAAAAAATCAACATGCCAGCACTGTAAATGACTTCAGACCCATCTCCTGCTGTAACGTGATTTATAAAGTGATTGCAAAGATTATAGCGAATAGAATTAAACCTTGCTTGGAGAAGCTTGTTGACAATGCTCAGTCGGCCTTTATAAAACAAAGGCTCATGGTCACATCTACTTAGTGCAGGAACTTGTTAGAAAATATGCCAGGAAAAGGATCTCACCTAGATGCATGCTAAAAATAGATCTCAGAAAGGCCTACGACTCTGTCTCTTGGGGTTTCTTGAAGGAGCTACTGGTTCAGCTCAATTTCCCTGGGAAGATGGTTGGCTGGATCATGCAGTGTATCACCACTACCTCCTTCTCCCTTTCTCTGAATGGTGGGATGTATGGGTTCTTTGAAGGCAGGAAAGGACTCAGGCAAGGGGACCCCCTGTCTCCCCTTCTTTTCGTTATCTGTCTGGATTATCTGTCTAGATTAATGAAGTCACTGGAGCATAGCCCTAACTACAGATTCCACCCAAGATGTGGTGTACTTAGAATTACTCATCTTGCTTTTGCAGATGACCTCATCATCTTTGGAAGGGGTGACTACTTGTCGGTGAAGGAGATAATGGAATGCTTGAATTGTTTTTTTAAATGCTCAGGTCTGAATGCCAATGTGCTCATATCTAATTTTTATGGTGCAGGGATAGATGGGCATTCCATGGACTTAATTAAAACTTTAACTGGTTTTAATATTGGAGAGTTTCCCTTCAGATATCTGGGGATTCCCTTGGCTTCTTCCAGATTAAATTCAATGCAGTTCTCACCCTTGACAAGCAGGATTGCCAACCTGATTAGTTCCTGGCCTGGGCATACGCTTTCCTTTGCTGGGAAGCTAGAGCTAATTAATTCAGTGATACAAGGTGTGGATTGTTTCCGGCTTTCCATCTTCCCCATTCCTTACTCTGTTTTGGAACATGTGGTTAAACTGTGCAGGACCTTCTTATGGGGAGGTAAATGTAAACCCTTAGTGGCCTGGAAGACTGTCTGTTTGACAAAAAAGGAGGGGGGGGGGGCTTGGGGTCCTGGACCTCAAAACCTGGAACACTACCCTCCTCACAACATCCTGTGGAACATTCACGCTGACAAAGAATCCCTTTGGTTGAAATGGATGAACCACATTTACTTAAAGAGGGGGTAACATTTGGGAGGCTTCTTGCAAACACGAAGACTCTCCTTTATTTAAGAAGCTTATGCAGATTAAAATCAGTTGGTTCGACATTGTGGAGGCAGTAGCAGTGCTAAAGCTCAGTTGAGACAGTGGGAAGTTGATGGTAAATTCTTGTGCTCCGAAGCTTACAATTTCTGGAGACAAGGGGAGGATTGTTCCCTGGCAGACCCTGGTTTAGAAAAATGGGAGTACTCCCAAATACCCTTTTATTCTTTGGCTTGCTACTATGGGAAAACTGATGACTTGTGACAGATATGCAGGTGATGGAGTAGATAAAATCTGTGTTTTGTGTGGTCTTTAACAGGAATCTATAGACCACTTATTCTTCAAATTCTGGATTTCAGCTACTGTTTGGAATGCTTTGAGAGGCTGGCTTGGGATTAACAGAGCTATGACTACGATCAAGGCCAGTCTCAAATGGTTAGGTAAAGAAGGCAAAGGTACTGGAGTGCAAGCTGTAGCCAAGAAAATCGGTCTTGCTACCACAGTCTACTACCTTTGGTTTTTTCATAATAAAAGGAAATTTGAGGGTACTGTGACTCTTCCGGATGCAATTATTAAGATGATCCAAAGTCATATTTATAGAATTGTGTATGACAAATTCCCTTACCTCTGTATTTGAGTTGTAATTAGTGGCCTTTGGCCCCTGGGTATGTCCAGGTTTGATGTATGTTGTTGTTCTTGCTGCTTGTAGGCAAGCTTGGCCTTCAGGGGCTTTTGATGTATTGCTTTGCTTTTAGTTGTGTGGGAGGTAATCTCCCTCTCGTGGGTATGCCCAGTTACATTGTACATATCCTTTTGGTCTTATAATTCTAATTTTCAGATAAAAAAAAGGAGAGGCAAGAAGCCAGTTCTGGTTTGATGTGACTTTAAATTCAAGTTTTGAACATAAGATGTGTCTGGCCTATTTAGCAAATAAACACTATCTTTATTGTCAGCTTTATTGTCAGCAGCTTCATTTCTTCTTTGGTCGTCCCGCACCTAGCATCTTGGTTGATAAATGCAGATTGATCCACGAGTTTGAAGGCAAGGAATGAACTGGTTCTTTTCTGTTTTGTGATTCAAGTTGGTGTTTAACCTACCTTCTAGCCTAATTATTTATGTAACTCGTCATGGTTTTGTTTTATTTTGTTCTTCTTTGGTTTTCTTATGTTTTGTTTTTGTTTTTATTTTTATTATGAATGTTCCTCACATTCCATTCGTCATCATATTTTATGCTTGAATGAATATTTACAAATCACACTAGTTTTTAAACTTAACAATCACACATTTGACCCACCCTTGGAGAAGGCTATTCTTTTTTCTGTTGGGAATACCCTAGTGTGTGATGATCTTGATGAAGCAAATGTTCTTAGCTGGAGTGGAGAGAGATTTAAAGGTGAGTTTCTATATGTTGGTTATCGGCATTATTCACATCGATTTTATGCTGAAGCTGACCTGTAAGTGTTTGTATTAGTTGTAACCGTTGATGGGATTCTGCTCACAAAATCTGGTGCAATGACTGGTGGCACCAGTCGTGGAATGGAAGCAAGGTCAAAGCAATGGGATGACAAAAAAAATAGAAGGTTAGTGGTTGATGTATCAATCAAGTTTTTTAGTAAGTGCAGTAGTATCTATGCATATATATTATTTTTTTGCAGGGCTTAAAAAAATGAAAGAACAATATGAGTTGGAGTTGAAAGCTCTTGGATCAGTTAGAGAGTTGCAGTTAAAAGAATCTGAAGCTTCTGGTAAAATTAGTGAACTTGAAAAGAAGATTGAGTATGCTGGGATTGAGAACGTGACTGGTGTAGTTAATATAGTAGTTACCCTCTTCTTCTTCTTCTTCTCCTCCTTTTGGTATTCCAGATTGGTATTTCTTCTTCTTCTTCCTTTTGGTATTTCAGACTGGTTCACAATTGCTTGGCATTGAACCCTAACCATGACTTCATGACTTAAAAAAGAATTCTAGCGAACAAAGCTGATTTTAGATGCTTCAATAAAGTACATATTTTAGATGAGCAGTCCTTATGAGCTCCGGTACAATGTGGCAGGAGGTGAAGGAGTTGGATAATTTAAGAACATCAAAGGCAAGGGCAATGCAAGGATGACGATGAGACGAAGGTAGGGGAGTAACGTACAATGCTGCAGTAGGCTACACTTTCTAGAGAGAAAATCTGTGTGAAGAAGCTTTTATGTGAGAGTGGACAAAAATATCTCAAAATGAGTTAAGTGAATAGTGGTTGCTGGTTGGTCATCATCCAGTAGGGTGATTGCAGTATGTCCTTGTCGGTAAGAAAGAGATGCATGATCGGTTAGATGAGAAAAAAAGATGTGGACCTCTTGGTGCAGGAATAGGCGAAAGAAGGCCATGTGTCCAGGAATGGAAAATGGGGGATATTTGAGCTTGGGAAGATATAACTCTTGAACCTGGATTAAATTATCTCTAATTTGTCCCAAGAATCTTGGATTAGTGAGAACCTGCTACAAATCACATAATTAACCCCCCTTCCAACATGCCCAGGCTCTCCTTTTCTTGCATTTTTACTTGTTCCTTTAATTGTTGCTTGATCAAATTCTTTAACATCAATCAGTGCTGAGATTGGTCAAAAGAAAAAGTCAGCTTACCTATTGTTTTGCTGAGAGTGATGTTAGCTTATGTTTACACATTAGACTATTTGGAGTTCTTTGAAGGATTTTCGACATAGCGATGAATGATTCATCCTAATGCATTGGTGTGCAAATAGTAATGTGATTAATGGTTCTGATGCTTCTGAAGTATTCTGCAATTGATGGATGCTTATCAAATTAAAATTTTACTTGGTGGGTTACAAGGGCAATCATGCTTTAAGACCTTAAATGGCTTGATTTCCTGATACATATGTCATGTGCTTTCCAGAGGTGAGTATGGTGCTTATCTTTTTCTTCACTGTTCACTGTCTTGGAGCTCATGGACCAAGCGGAGAATGTTGGATATGCTAGGAGCCTTCGTTTCTTTGGCAGACATTTTGCTGATTGATTTTTAGAGGTTTTGATTGGCATAAGAATGTAAAGGATTGAATGTTAAGTGTTTGCCATTTTTACGGGTGCTGCGCAGCGTTTGCCATTTTTACGGACATTTGGCTCGATGAAATGCTCATATTTTTCATAGCCACGTTTCAATTGATTTGGTTTGAGACAGGATTGTTTTCTTTGCTTTGTTGTGGTTGGTTCAGTTACCTGGTTTTGGTGGTCTGACTTTGTCTGATATTCGGCACGGTTGGAAGGCTCCGATAGCCCTTTTTATTTCCTTTTTGAGTTTTCCCGATTTGTCTAAGGATTTCTCATCATCTTAATTGTTTCTGAGTACAGTGTCCTTTTGTCAAAAGACAAAAAAGGGAAATCGTGCTTCTTTTCAGGCTTGATTTTTTTTGTGGGGGTGGGCTTCAAGAAGAATTTTATTGCAGAGGAGAATTAAAATACGAGAAAAATGGGTACAACAAAGCTTTTCAATTCCACTGCAATTAAATTAATGGCGCTCTTTTAAAAGCTCTTCTAGCAGCACGGTCTCGGAAGGAGGGAGAAAAACTATCTCATCCCAATTCCCAAAGAAGATTTTGGAAAATGTCGTCACTGGAAGGTAAGACATAATACAGACAACAAATTTGAATCGTCCATATCCCTTGAGAACCCCCTAAAAGCAAGTCCCAGACTATGGGCAAACATGCTGCTGTGAAAACAATGGAAGGGCTTTTATTCCCACACATTTCAAGCATCTTAGCAATGCAAGAAAAGATGAGAACGAGATTGAACACTACTAAAGGGACGTTGCACAAAATATTAGGAGACCAACGCTTTAATATAATGGGTCTTCTAACTTGTGGCAGATTGTTGGCATTACGCTCTCATGTCACCTCTGGCAGAAAATAAAAATGAAATAAAATAAGCGAGACACGTGTCACCATCCGTAGTGTGACATGTGTCGCAATTTCAGCTATCAAATTTGTGTTTTTTTTGGACGTTTGGATTGTTTTCACTTCAGCAATCTTTGACATTCGTCGAGAGCCACTCAAGAGCTACCATGTGACCGATGTCACCTTGCTACCGTAAGAAAAAGATCCAAGTGATACCGCGTGGCAGGGTGACGTCACCTTGTTATATTAAATTGAAAAAAAATAAAGTAAAGATACCACGTGTCACCACTATGGGTTGACACGTGCCTCTCGCTTCCTAAACCGATTGATTTTTCTTCAATATTTTTTTCCATTTTATTTATTTATTAATTTGATTTTTAATTAGTTTTCTAATATAAAAAATCTAAAAATAGGAAAAAATTCATAAAAATGAGGAAAAAAAATATTTTGAGGGTAAAAAAAAAATAGGGGAAAAATTTTTGACTGTTTTAAGTCGGAAAAACTGAGGAAAAATCTTCAAAAGTCCTAAAAAATTTTAGAAAAATGTTAAAAAAATCTAGAAAATTTCTACAACAATTTTGAAAAATCTAGGGATGTTTTTAAAGACTCTTTTGTTTATAATTTGACATTTTCCCCAGTTTTTGCCCGCATGTGTCCCTATGATTTAAAAAAGGGCTCTGTAGGGGTTTATCTACTAAGATCCTCTCGTTTGGAGGTCTTATTAGACATTCCTAAAATTACATTGAGATTTTTAATTTCTTATTACTTTTATTTATTTATTTATTTTTAAAAGGAGTTAATGAAAGATTATTAAATTCAATTTGAGCATAATTCTTAATTAATTAGGTACCATTCATCGAACGAGTGCGTAGGGGGTGCGAATACCTTTCCCTCGCATAACTGAACTCCTGATCCTAATTCTAGTAAAAGCAGGCCAAGACTATTGGTTCTTTGGCCTAAATTTAGTTTAGAGACCAATCAAATAAATAGCAATTAGGTGTTCTTACCAAACCTAGGTAAATAATAGGTTAGTAGTGATTCCATCAAATTTTTAATTTAATTATCACCTCGCCTTCCCAGAGCCCTTATCGAGGATGTTGCGACAAATATTTATTTAAATTTTCATGCATATATTTCCACTCTATTCCATTTCACCAATCAAATATGTACTTAAATCTCCTCCTATTACTGCAAGGCCAGGTTAGCTCCAAAGCTCATCCTTTCCTACTAAATTTAAGATATCCTATTTTGGAATCAAACGCAAGCTTTTAACTTTTCATCCCATTAGTATTAAATTTTTAGAGAGCTTTTGCTCTCCTATTTTTTGCATAAATAGGTGTCTCTGAGAAAGCTCATCAAACTGCTCCATCCACCTGTTTTTTTTCCTTTTTTTTTAACCAGCCAAAAAGATATATATATATATATATATATATATATATATATATATATATTTCCATTTCCATTCTTGCTGCAGGATACATTTTTCTAAAGAAAGAAAAAAGTTGAATCACTTACCCTGCATTTATTAGCATGAATTTTAAGTTTTAGATTTGAATGGGTAAATTTAAAAAATAAAATAAAAAAAGAAGAAGATATATTCCGTTTCTTCAAAATTTATACAAGTCCAAATTCAAGATTCTAAATTCATGTTATCTTAGAGATTTTAAGATAGAAAAATTGTTAATCCAATTTCAGAAAATTGATAGTAATGTACCCATATCCATCATAAATAAAAAAGTTAGGGTACACCTATATATTTATATGAGTCATAAATGGGTGGCCCATTTTGACTCATGATTACACGTTAAAGATGTGTAATTAGGCGTTTAAATTTTGATGATTATAATTTTAATTAAATGCTTAATTATGTCTAATATTTTTACATCGAACTCATTTGATAATTTTGAGATAAATAGCCTATTTTTATCATAAATTTACAGTCATTCGTGTCCTATTATTGCAGAATAATTTTTGGGTGCGGGTCGTGCATGAGAGAGACCGTGTACATGAGCCATGCGCATGACAAGGAGATGCCGCGTGTACAACAAGAAACCGAGCATCAAGTGAAGAACCGTGGGTTGCACGCAAAGATGGGCATGGACAATGGGCCGTGTGACCTGGCCATGAAAAAGAGTAAAATGCAGGTTTGTCTATGTGCGTGGCTTGATGCGCTAAAGGGGGCAGTAAAGGGAACCGGCTGGAGGGCATTGAAAGGTAAAATAAATGGGGAGTAGGGCATTAAATGGAAAGGTAGCTAGGGCTTTTGAGAGGCAGCAGGGGGTTTTGCGTGTGGTTTGGTATCAGCGCTGCAGTTGGTCTTCTTCTGGGGTCTCCAGCAGCTCTCCTCACGGCCAGCCATCTCCACACTCCTCTCTCTCTCTCTCTCTCTCTCTCTCTCTCTCTCTCTCTCTCATTTACATTACTTTTATGCCATTGATACCTTCAATTTTATTTACAATTTTTTTGTTAGAATACTAAGTAAATGTTGGGTTATATTTATTTTTAATCTCTATTTATTTGAAGCTCTTAATTATTATTGTGTTTTAGCATTTTATTTTCCATTTAAGTAGTTAAGATATTGAGTTTATTTTTGTTCGAATTTGTTGTTGGGTTGATCTTAATTTCTATTTACATTATTGATTGAGTTATTGTCTTCATGTGAAGTTGATGTTGGGATATGAGTTTTGTTTAAGTTAATTAGTGTGCGAAGTGTTTAGTTGAGTTAATTTCATTGTTGAGATTAATATGTCTTCACTTAAGGTTAATGTCGGAGTTAAATTTTTTTTAGGTTTAAGATAATTAGTGTGTTTGTTTATTTCATTGTAGTTCTTCACTTTAACGTTACTTTAATGCTTGTTTAAGTTTAGTAATTTTACTTGAGTTATTTCTATTGAGAGTTTAGTTGTTTTCATTTAAAGTTAGTATTGAAACTGAATGATTGGTTTGTTATTAGTGTGTTAATTAGGATGTTGAAATTAAATATTTGTTTAAGTCAATTGAGGTTTTTGCTTTGATTTATTATTTGAATGTTTATTTATTGAGTTTTCAATTGATTTTGTGTGTGTTAGGTTCATAGTTTAGATTTCGCTTGTTTCAATTCTGTCATAAATATTTCAAAACCCCAAAAAAACCGAATCTGAATCATATTCAGTAAAATTGTTTTCTTATTTTCTTTTTCCTGTTTTGCGCTAGTTTAACACCAATCTGCATTCCCTGAAGAGACGATCTAGCATGTTTGGGCTAATTATTATACGACGTAACTCGTACACTTGGGACAACCTTTGTGCTGCTCATTTTTAAAAAGTGAATCAAGTTTTTGGAACCGTTGCTGGGGAGTGCCAGAATTAGTTTCAAACTAGTGTTTTTCCATTTATTTTGATTTATCTCATAATTTAAAGACACAAAAAATATAATATTTTGATAAAACAAAAAAAGGAAAGAAATTTTTTTTGATCATGCTTGTTTGCTACTATGTTGGTGAATGTTTGCTAGTTAGGTTGATGTTTGATGCCTTGGGTTAGAGACATTTCACATAGGTTATACAAACTGTCACCTAATACAGGTAGTAGGTTTCTTGTTCCTGTTGAGAGTGAGGAAACTAAGATTGATTTGAGTGATCTTTCTGAAGAAAATTTTGAGAAAACTATGGCTGCACCTCCACCTGTACCACATACTCTTAAGGACTTTTTGCAGCCTAGATGCACCACTACACCATCCTGTATTGCTTTGCCAAATGATGCACTGAATGTCACAATCAAGCATGGTATGTTGTCAATAATACCTCAGTTCCACGGGATGGATTCTGAGAGTCTTTATCAGCATCTGACAAATTTTGAGTTGACATGTACTACCTTCATTACTAGAGCAGGAACTGATGAATACATTAAACTTCATTTATTTCTTTTTTCCTTGAAGGATAAAGCGAAGATCTAGTTTAATTCTTTGAGACCTAATTCTATTTCTTGTTGGACTGACATGCAGCGTGAGTTCTTATATAAATTTTTTCCTTTTCAGAGAGCTTAGTTCCTACAGGAGCAAATTAGTCAGTTTATGTAGAGAGGTGATGAGACCTTCCAAGCTTGTTGGGAAAGGTTTAAAGAGCTAATAAATATCTATTTATATTATTGGTTTGAGTCTTGGAGGCTGGTAAATTATTTCTACACTGCCCTCACTCTTGATTGTAAGCTGTTTGTTCAGACTATGTGTAATGGATAGTTCTTCAATAAGGAACCAGATCAGACACTAGCATTCTTTGATTACTTAGCTGAAAGTGCACAACAATGGAATACACGATCTGGTCGAGCACCAATGGCAGTGTAACCTCTCAGGGCAATTAGTGGTGGAGGTAAATATGAGGTCAAGGAGGAAACTGATATTCAGGCTTGTATTACTGCATTAGTTAGGAGGGTAAAGGCTATGGAATTAGAGAAGGTGAAAGCGGCGAAATCAGTTGAGGTGTGTTTTATGCGTTGACACTAGCCATAAGGCCCATGATTGTTCGATTATGACGATAATACATGAGAGTAGGTCTGATTAGATTCAATTAGAAAATTGGGTTAACAGAGCTCCAAATAAGCCTTTCTCGAACACTTACAATCCGGGATGGGGGAATCACCCAAATTTTTCATGGAGAAATGATCAGTCTGGTAAATCTTCTTCACAGTTTCAGTAGCCTCCTCAGTCTTGTGCACCACCGCCTCAGCACCTATATCAGCCACATCTGATTTCTCAGCACTACTCACCTCTAGGATTTCCATCCAATGTCACACCCATTCCACCGAAGAAGTCTCTTGACTCACTCGAAAAATGAGTAGCTGGGAAGCTATCCTAAGTATAGGAGTTCAATCGTGTAGTCCAAGGGCCAGATCGTCTCCTTAGGGAATGCATTTTAATTTCAAACTCGTGTAATTTCAAAAGAAATTAAGAAAAGAAAAATTTGCTGAACATAGTTCAAATTCAATTTCTTGGGATTTTTGAGGTTTTTGCAATATTTAAATAACAAGAAAATTGAACTAATGTTTTAATAATAAAAATAAATTCAACAAGTGTTTAAGATTCAAATAAAAAAAAAACAATAGAGAGAGAGAGAGAGAGAGAGAAAAGGGTAGCCGTGTTGGAGGATTGCAGCCCAGCTGCTACTGTTGCTGCCATGGCCTTCCAAGGCTGTTGCTACCTCCTGCTAGAACAAAAAACAAAGCAAAAAAAAAAAAAAAAAAAAACCTCTCTAAAACCTAGCTAATTCCCTACCTTTTTCTTTCTTCTTTTACTTTTTCAAAATAACCCATAAATCCCCCTGTTGACTTTACGAGTCCAATCCGATTTTGATAATGACAAATCACTTGGTATTTAATCTATGCATTGAGTTTGGGAACATGAATTATATTAAGCATGCACGGAAGGATAACGAGTCATGGAAGCCTTGAAGTAAAGCATACATATCTTGGCAAGATCCATGGAACTCAAAGAGTACGAGAATCAAGATGCAAGCGTCAAAGTTCAAGAACATCTTGGGAATGGGTACTTAGAACTCATGTATTTACATTTTCGTATGATTTAATTTGAGGCTCAACATATACCTTAGAATAATTTTAGGACTCACGCATTTCATGAACAACATTAGGGGACATTCATGAATTTAGAATTAATGTCAAAACTCTGAAAAATGTTTTTATAAAAGAGCCAGGAAAGAAAGCAAAATAGATTTTTAAATTGGAAAGTAAATATGCAAAAATTGGGAACTTTAGATGATTGAACTTTAAGTTCGGTTGATTGAAGAATTTCTTTAGACATTTGAAGAATAAGCTCAGTTGTTCGAAGATTTATGGGTGAAAAACAAAAACTGGCAGAAGCACCTCAGATGACTGAACCTTGACATCAGTCGTCTGAACTCGATACTTTGGTCGTCTGACCCTTGACCTCGGTCGTCTGACCCTATGTCTAGGCTATTTTTTAGAAGGATAAAAGTGACTTTAGTCATCTGGGCCCTTGACCTCAATCATCTGAACTTATTGGAAAGATTAAAAATTTAATTTTTATTCTGCAAACACTCGAGCTATCTCATTGATCCAACAGTTGAGATCAATTCTAAGGGTAAGACACTATATATACTGAGTATTTAAACCCTAGTACGTAAGCTAAACACAAGAAGATCAACGTAAAGCGAAAAACACATCTTTTTGAAAAGAAAACAGAGGTACTTGAGCTGATTGTTGTACGTTTGCCTACGCTCTAGTTTCTACACATCATCTTTGGGCAAATCACCTCAGAAAATCTAAAGGGAGCTCTATTATACATTTTGTGCTTCAACTTGGTTTGAAGTTTGGTTATTACATTTAGTTTTGTTAGAGAATCTCATATCACCATCTGTTTTGATATCTTTTGAGAAACTTGATATTGAGTTTTCACATTCATATAAAGATCGTTTTTGACAAACTCAATACTTGAGAAAGTTTTGTATTTGACCATTGATTAAAGTTTCTTTATTTAAGTGTATTCTTAGTTTAAGGCTGATATTTTTTAATACATCTAAACTATTTGAATATACATATATCCTTAGAAATGCATAGCTATTTATATACATATTGAAGGATATTTTCTAAAAATCAAATATTAAGTTTGTTGATCTTTGGCATTATCATCTTAGAGATATATATATATATATATATATATATATATATATATATATATATATATATATATATATATATACATTAAGTCAATATTATCAAGATCACATTGAGTTTGAAATATTTAGATAAATATTCTTTGTTTGACAAAGTGTGTTTGACATCTTTGCAATCTACAAAGTTATCTTTATATTCAAAGATCTAACCTAAGATCTCCAAAGCATTGTTTTTTATACAAACATTTTTGGGAGAATTGATAAAAAGAGGTTTGTGTGTTAAAGCATATCATACATAAACGATTATATCGTTTCTTACATTCTGAGCTTCAGATTTTATCATATGTTAATGTATTAGGAATTTGAATTGTACTTACGAGCTTTTGTTTGGAAGCATTTTTGAGTGTTTTTACAGATTCTATTGTATTCATGGTTCGGTGTGTGAACCGGTGTTTGAGAAGAGAGTTGTGTCTCTTGTAAGCAGCGGAGTAGGAGGGAGATGTACCTCTTGTAAGCAGCGGATTGTAAGGGAAGCTCCATCCCAATTTAAGGAGCAGAGATTTTAGTGAAATCCTTGAGTGGTTTCTCAACGCGAGGACGTAGGTCGAGTTGGCTGAACCTCGTAAAAACTGCATTTGTCTTCTCTCTTCCCTTTACTATTTACTTACAACACTATATTTAAATTGTTCGTATTGCATGTGTAGGTTGAATAACATTGCACACAATTAATTGGGTAATTAGGACTCATTGGTAAATTGAATTTGTAGGGATTAAATATACAAGTAGGAATTAAAAGAACAATAGAGTCAAAGAATTTGAAAATACCTAATTCACCCCCCTCTTGGGATTACACCTAATTCAACACCCCCTTCTTTTTACAATTCAGCCCCCAAGAAATTAAACACCCCAGCCCCTTTGCTCTTGTGCGCACGGTCAGCATGGCAAGGTCACATCATTTTTTTTCAAATTTTCTTTTCTTTTTTTGTTTCTTAGCGCACAAGCACAATTTTGACCACATTGAAGCTAGTATTTCTCAAAGCTCAAAACACAAAAGTTGTAGAGCTCATTCTCAGATTTCCCTCTAATTTTAAATCGTCTCGATCGGAGCTCAAACGATAAAGTTTCGCCCAAAATACGAAGTAATGTCAATTTTTGCTTCCAATAATTGCCCTGCAATAAAAAACACCAAAAATTCATAAACTACTTAATAAACCCAAATGTTATAAATATGACACAATGTTAATATATTGAGAGTAATTAGGCATTTAATTAAAAACATAATTCGTAATGCATGAATTAAAACACCTTATTACGCAATTTAAGTGCGTAATCATCTCTTGATGATACTCTTTAGCAGTTCATACAGATTCAGGCCATAACTAACAATGAACTGTGAGGCTCTATTAATAAGATAAGTACACAATTGAGTACCTTAGAGAAAGAGAAATTTTCAGCACAGCCTCAGCCTAATCCTTAGTTTTACCGGTAGTAGCAACAGCCAGTGCCAAATGTTTTGGGGGATTCTATTGAGACAGCAATGACCGTCATTACTTTGAGAAGTGGGAAGGAAGTCTCTAGACCTGAGATATCCAGTGAGAGACAAATGGCTGCCTTGACACCTGAAGTTGCAGTTGAGGCAGATAAGGCCGAGACTAGTAAGGAGTACCGACCTATGGTACCCTATCCTCAGAGGTTGACAACTGGTCAGAAGAACAAATACCATACTGGGATTCAGGAAATCTTCAAGCAAGTGAAGATTAATATTCCGCTTCTAGATGCCATACAATAGGTTCCTTCATATGCAAAATTTTTGAAGGACTTGTGCACAGTGAAAGAGGAAACTGAATGTAAAGAAGAAGACTTTCTGGATAGAGTAGGTAAGTGCATTGATATTGAGTGAAACTCCTCAGAAACTCAGAGATCCTGGTTCCCCCACCTTATCCATTATGATCGGTGAATCTCGTATTGGGAGAGCTATACTTGATTTGGGGAGTAGTGTGAACTTGCTACCATTTTTGATATATGAGCAGTTGGGGTTAGGTGAGCTGAAGAAGACCTCCATTGTACTATAGTTGGCTGATAGGTTAGTGAAGGTACCACGGGGTGTTACTGAGGATGTATTAGTTTAAGTCGACAAATTTTACTACCCAATGGACTTTGTGGTTTTGGATATGCAGCATCCTTTCTCCTCCATTTCCCAGGCACCTGTCATACTTGGACAGTCGTTCCTTGCCACCTCCAATGCGTTGATCAATTGTCAAGTGGAGTATTGAAGCTCACATTCAGGAATATGACATTGGAGATGAACGTGTTCAATGCCTACAAGATGCCGAGTGGTTGTGATGACTCCGAGGTACGTGCAGTTGATGTGATAGATGCTTTTGATATTTTTAGAGTTGTTATCAGTGTTTGATTCTGACAGTGCATTTGATACTGACTCTCCCGAGCAGCCTGATATTTTTGATGAGACAGTTCCTTTATTTAGAGTTTAAAGAATCAAAAGGGCAGTTCACAGAGATAGATGGTCCCCCTCAGTTGTTAGATGCAGGTTATATGAGTAGTTGGCATAAGCCAACTTTTGAAGCTCTTGACTTGCTAGAAGTCATGAAGTCAATGGAAGAAGAAGTCCTTACACTTGAGTTGAAGCCACTACTTGAGGACTTGAAGTATGTTTTTCTGGGCCTAGCTGAGGGCACATTCCCGGTGGTAATTTCTTCTAATCTTGCTTTGAAGCAGGAAACTGAGTTATTGCAGGTATTGAGGCATCATCGAGGATTGATCCTGCAATCTGTACTCACAACATTTTTCTAGAAGGAGATGCAAGACCAGTTTGTGATGTGCATCGGAGATTGAATCCAACCATGAAAGAAGTGGTAAAGAAAGAAGTGCTGAAATTATTAGCTGCTGACATCATCTATCCTATATTCGACAGCAAGTGGGTAAGCCCGACATAGGTAGTACCTAAAAAATCTGGTTTAACTGTCATTGAGAATGCTAGTGGAGAGTTAATCCCATCTAGGAAAGTAATGAGTTGGAGAATGTGCATTGATTATCGTATGTTGAATTCGGTTAGCCGAACAAATCACTTCCCGTTACCCTTCCTAGATCAGATACTCGAAAAAGTAGCTGGTAATGCTTTCTATTGTTTTTTGGATGGTTTTTTTTGGTATTTTCAAATTTTCATAGCACCAAAGGATAAAGAGAAGACCACCTTCACTTACCCCTTTGGTACTTACGCTTTCACAGGATGTCATTCGGATTATGCAATACACCCGCTACTTTCCAGGGCTACATGATGAGTATTTTCTTTAACATGTTAGATGATATGTGTGAAATTTTAATGGATGATTTTTCTATGTTTAGTAAGTCTTTTGATATCTATTTGAAAATTTTGTCTGTTATTCTGAAAAGATGTGAAGAAAAGAACTTGTTGAATTGGGAAAAAATGTTAGTTTACAATAGGTAGCGGTTGGTACTAAGCCATTTAGTTTTTTTAGTGTGGTATAGAGGTCGACAGAGACAAGGTGGAGTTGATTTCCTAGTTACTTGTCACTAAGACAGTGAGGGATATCCGTTCTTTCCTTGGCTATGCCGACTCCTATAGGTGTTTCATTAAGAATTTCAGTAGTATTGCTAAACCACTATGTTCTTTATTGCAAAATAAGAATGAATTTTTATGGATTGATGTATGCCAACAGGCTCTTGAGACACTGAAGTAACATTTGACTATGACACCCATTATGCAACCCCCTTGGTGGGACTTGCCATTTGAGAATATGACTGATGCTAGTGATTTCTCTCTTGGTGTCGTTCTTAGTCAAAGAGTCAATAACAAGCCTTTTGTCATCTATTATGCAAGTCGTACTTTGAATGATGCTTAAAAAAATTATACCACCACTGAGATAGAATTGTTGGCTATTTGTTTGCCTTAGAAAAATTTCACTCTTATGTCATTGGATCTCCTGTAATTATTTTTTTCTGATCACTCTGCTTTGAAATATTTGTGGGCAAAAAAAATGCTAAGCCGAGGTTAATCAAACAGATTTTACTTCTTCAGAAGTTTGACATCTCCATTTGAGATAAAAAAAGGAGTAGAAAATGTTGTAACTGACCATCTTTCTCGTTTGCAGCTACCTGATATGTTTGTATCCCTTTCTCCCTTAAATGATGATTTTCCCAATGAGCATTTTTTGCAGTGTCGTGTGCTCCTTGGTTTGCTGATATTGTGAACTACCCTGTCATCGATTGAATGCCAGACCATTGGGTAACTCAGGATAAGCGTAAGTTCCTTGCAGAGGTACAACACTACTATTTTGACAACCCATATCTGTTTAAATACTGTTCTGATCAATTGGTTCGCAAATGTGTGCCTGATGACAAATTTACTTCTGTGACGCATTTTTGTCATAGTGGAGCGTGTGGAGGTCACTTTGCTGTAAAGAAAATTGTTTCAAAAAATTCGCAAAGTGGACTCAACTTGTTTACCATGTTCAAAGATTTGATGCCCCGATTATTCATACCATTTTTTTTCCATGTAAAATAAACTATATCATCACATATCGGTCACGTCAACACCTTTGATACCAATTAAACATAACCCGACCTAAAAAGGGTACTAGGTACACGGTATTTATCATATACACAAACCTAACAGCGGAAGTCAATTTATATATATATACACATACCACAGCGAATACACATACTTGAGTACTAATTCGTCCTTATATATACAAGTCTAACACATTCCCAAAAAGAAACACAAAATGCTCTAATGGAATCCTCCATCCTTAGCTCAGAATACTCACCCTGTCTACGCAGGGTATTAGCTCCCCTCTATCTCGGAGCTCTATCACCAGGTCTATCACGATTTTATGAAATATTTAAATGATTGGGTGAGACACATCTCAGTAAGATGGAATAAATTATTTACAGTGTGTGGCAGTATGAGTTTCACTATATCATAACATGCATATGCATTTCCATGATAATATCATATGAGAAAACACACCAATCATTCTCATAATCATATAGATATAAAACACATGCTTTTATAAGCTTTAATCCCATATTTCATCTTGTTCACATGTAACCCATATTTACCAGTGAAAATTCCTAAGGATAGAGGAAATTGCACGCCCATACATGTAACTCTCCTCAGCTCTGATATCGTTTGTAACGCTGCCCGATTAACTCGAGTATGGCCACAATTGATACTTATTAGGGCACTCACCTTACTCAGTAAGCTCTCACCCTATAGCTAGGGTAATCAAACTACTCTCTATCCGCGAGCTTGATCTACTCGTCTAGTCGGCTCACTTGAAAAATGTTAAAGTAATGGGGTGAGTCAATGCTCAGTAAGTGGAAATATGCTATTACTAGTGTGTGGCAACTAAGTTAAGAATACTTTTTAAATAGCAATTGAACTATAATGCAATAAAAAATCTATAAAGCATATCTTTCTTTTCACAATTTAAAATATAATTGTATAATCTGTATTTTCTACTTTTCATACTACTAATATCATACTATACTTATCATATATTGTAAAACTGTATATATATACATAACTGTGCTTTATCCCTGGGACTCCGTATGTCATGATTTGACCCCTCATGACAGGGTTGTGCGGCCTGTAGGCGGGACTTCATCTGGTCGGCCCTCTAGATAAATCAATATACTCTACACTACCTCAGTCCGGCCAAACTGCATCTACTCCTAAGCTCGGGACTGGCTACTACCTTGTCAAACCGGCCCCTCCACCCAGCGAACTGGGAAGCTGCATACTCTCCGAGCGCGGTTGACGGTACCCACACACTATTTGAGATATGTGGTTGCACTCCATCTGTATCTAGTAACGGTACCGTGCTCTGTATTCTATATACGTACTGTATCTTTCTGTAATCTTTCCACAGGGATGTGATACTATATACATATATACATATATACTCTTTTACTGTTTTCTTCATGTTTCCAAAATTATCATAACGCTATCTTTCTGTATTGTAAATACTGTAATCTCTGAGTACTATATCTGTAGCATCTTGATGTTACCTCTGTATTTCTGTCTGTATACTCTGTCTATATACTCTGACTGTATACTCTGTATGTTATGGTAATAGGAAACATGACATACTATAACTCTGTATATACTGTTATGTATAAAAATGTGATATAATACTGATCTGAATAAAATTGTATACATGTATACATGTATATGTATATATATATATATATATATATATATATATATGTCTGTTTCATAAAACTACTCATATAAAAACTGTATATGCATGTAAATTTCTCTGTATACTCTCATGTATATAAATCTATATCTGTATATTCTGTGTAATCTCATATACTGGAAAAAACTATATAAACTGTACATACCATCTATATCCGTGTACTCAGTATAGTATTATACTTTATAAAAGCTGTATAAATTCTTCACCACATGAAAATCTACTCAAGCCACACAAGCATTTAAATTCATATTCTGTAAATACTGTTTAATAAACTAGTATAAATATGTGTCTATGAAATCTCTGATAGCATTATGAAAACTCCTAGCATAGCATATTTCCCTTACCTTAACTCTGAAAAACCCTTATAAAACTCTGACTCTATACCCGCAGGGTTCCTAACTCAACATCCTGAAAACAAAATTCCGCAGAACAAAATATCTGCATTTTCTTACGTACAACATTTCTCATAACTGAGGGAAAGGCAAATACTGAATAAAATGTCTTACCTTAAGATTGGGATGAAATGCAACCTAACTTTTCCAACGATTAGTTCCGGTAGACTTGTAAAGAACTTCGCCAGGAGCGTTGTGGTAGCCTTAGAACTTCGATTCGGCGAAAAACATGCCTGGAAATGAAGAGAGAGGGAGAGAGAGTCTTAGGAGAGAGAGAGAGAGAGAGAGAGAGAGAGAGAGAGAGAGAGAGGAGGGAGAGAGGGGCGTTGAAATGAGATAAAAATCTAGTTTTCCTTATTTATAGGGCCAAATTCGTCGACGAGACAGGTCATCTCGTCAACGAGTCCTTCATTAAATTCATCGACAAAACCCTGTATTCGTCGACGAAATTCAGAGTAGCCCATTCCTCACTCGGTAGCTTATCGTCGATGAAATCTTGCCTTCGTCGACGAAGGTCTTCAGGACTTCGTCGATGAAACCCTGTATTCGTCGATGAATTTCCTTATGTGCTCATCGATGAACCCTTGTATTCATCGATAAGTCCTGACAATTTCTTAAAATTATTATTATTATTATTATCTCTAGAATGCGATGTTATCGACGAACGTGGAGTGTTCGTCGATGAAGTCTAATGCCTGTTTTTGTTCCTATTTCCATTTTCCTCTTTCTTTAATATTTAAATATTAATATTTTCCGGGTCGTTACATTTTCCCCTCCTTATAAAATTTCGTCCTCGAAATTTACTATCTTTATCCCCATCTATACATCATTTTATAGAAGAAAAAGGGGTCTACTTATTTTATTACCTGCCCTCACTTGTGGCGGAGGAATACCGTGATTACATTTACGTTCTAAGAAAATTACACATATAAAACCAAAACCATCTACTAACTAAAGTCAATACATGTACCTGCAAAAGAAACCTATCTAACTATTATACTTTACCTGAGTACCTCTATACCTCTTGTAACAACTGCAGGTATCTCTGTCTAATCTGCTCCTCGAGCTCCTAAGAAGCTTCCTCTATAGCGTGATTCCTCTATAAAATTTTAACTAACTGTATTTCTTTAGTACGTAAAGTCTGAATCTTCCTGTCCAAAATCTGTATTGGTACTTCTTCATATGCCAATGAATCTTTAAGCTCTATCTCTACATAGCTGATGATGTCGGATGGGTCTAGGACGTATTTCCTTAACATGGCAACATGAAACACGTCATGAATACGAGTCAAAGCTGATAGCAAAGCTAGCTTGTAGGCAACTGACCCTATTCTCTCGAGTATCTCAAAAGGGCCAATATACCTAGGGCTCAACTTGCCCTTCTTTCCAAACCTCATAACTCCTTTCAGAGGAGTTATCTTAAAAAAATACTCGATCTCTCACATCAAATTCTAACTCTCGGCGGCGAGTGTCTGCATAACTTTTCAACCGGTTCTGTGCTGTATTGATTCTTTCTTTAATTAATTGGACTTTGTCGGACGCCTGTTGTATTATCTCTAGGCCCAAAACTCGCCTTTCACCAACTTCATCCCAAAAAAGAGGAGAATGACATCTCCTGCCATATAATGCCTCGTATGGAGCCATGGCAATACTAGCCTGATAGCTATTATTATAAGAAAATTCAACTAATGACATAAACTAGATCCAACTGCCTCCAAAATCAAGAACACAAGCACGAAGCATATCCTCTCGTATCTGAATTGTCCTCTCAGTCTGACCATCTGTCTGGGAATGAAAAGCAATGCTAAAAGCTAACTGCGTACCCATAGCCTCCTGAAAATTTTTCCAGAATCGTGAAGTAAACCGAGGGTCTCGATCCGAAACTATGGATACTGGTATTCCATGAACACGAACTATCTTCTGAACATATATCTCTGCCAGTCTGCCCATGGAATAACTGATTTTAATAGGGATGAAATGAGCCATTTTTGTCAGATGATCTACAACCACCCAAATCGCATTTAGTCCCTGTCGTACTAGTGGTAACCCCATAACAAAGTCCATCAAAACGTGGTCCCACTTCCATTATGGAATGAACAATGGCTACAACTGTCCTACGGGTCTCTAGTACTTAGCTTTAACTTGCTGGCACGTCAAGCATTGCTGAACAACTTCGGCTATCTCCCTCTTCATACCGCTCCACCAGAAATACTCTTGCAGGTCCCTATACATTTTAGTACTGCCGAGATGGATAGTGTATAGGGATCTGTGAGCCTCCTCCATTATAGTCCTCTTGATCTCAGCATTTGCAGGAACACATAGCCTAGTACGGAATAACAGAGCTCCATCATCTGATATGCTAAACTCCTCACCATGCCCATCACATACTCTAGCCATCACCGCTGCCAACTTTGCATCACCACCCTGAGCTGCTTTAATCCTCTCATAAAGCATGAGCTACACTACTAGACTAGCAATAACTGCCTGAGGATTCTCCTCCACCAATTCTATACTGAGCCTCTCTAAATCCACCAGAATTGAGTGTTGAATCTCCATAGTTGCCAATACGGATCCCCCTGATTTCCTGCTCAGGGCATCCGCCACCACATTTGCTTTTCCTAGGTGGTAACTAATTATGCAATCATAGTCTTTAATAAGTTCTAGCCACCTTCTTTGCCGCATATTCAACTCTTTCTGGGTAAAAAAATATTTTAAGCTCTTGTGATCCGTGAAAATATAGCACTTTCCATCATATAAATAATGCCTCTAGATTTTGAGAGCATACACCACTGAAGCAAGCTCTAAATCATGGATAGAATAATTCTTCTTATATTCTTTAAGCTGTCTGAACGCATATGCAATAACCTTGTCATGCTGCATCAACACGCATCCAAGACCTTTCAAAGAGGCATCACTATATATTACAAAACCGTCCTCCCCTGATGGAATAGCCAGTACTGGAGCTGAAACTAACCGTTGCTTTAACTCTTGGAAACTCTGCTCACAGTCATCAGTCCATTCAAATTTTACATTTTTCCTCGAAATTCATGTTAATGGACCTGATAGCCTAGAGAAACCATCCAAAAAATGCCGGTAATAACTTGCTAACCCAAGAAAACTCCTGACTTTCTGAACATTTCTCGGCCTTTCCCAACTCACCACTGCCTCTATTTTACTCGGATCAACTAATACACCTACTTCTGAGATCACATGGCCGAGAAAAGTAACCTACCTTAACCAAAATTCACATTTCTTGAATTTTTCATATAATTTCTTTTCCCTTAATATTTGCAACACCAGCCTTAAATGACGCTTGTGCTCCTCAAAACTCCTTGAATAGACCAGTATATCATCAATAAACACAACCACAAACTGGTCCAAATACTGGTGGAACACCCGATTCATTAAATCCATAGAAATCATTGGTGCATTAGTCAATTTAAATGGCATCACTAAAAACTCGTAATCCTCATACCTGGTACGAAATGCGGTCTTTGAAATATCCTCTGCCTTAACTTTCACCTGGTGGTAAGCTGACCGCAGATCAATCTTAGTGTAAACCTGGGTCCCCTAGTGCTGATCAAATAAATCATCGATCCTAGGGAGAGGATATTTATTCTTGACTATCAATTTATTTATCTCCCTATAATCGATGCACAACCTCATGGTTCCATCTTTCTTTTTCACGAACAGAACTGGTGCTCCCTAGGGCGACACACTGGGCCTGATAAAACCCTTATCCAGTAATTCCTGTAGCTGATCTTTCAGTTCTTTCAATTCGACTGGAGCCATACGGTATGGTGCTTTAGATACTGGTGCAGATCCCGGCAACAAATCTATCGTAAACTCAACCTCATGATTTGGTGGCAAACCAAGTAATTCTTCTTAAAATACATCTGGGAATTCCCTCACTACTGGTATGTCAGCTTGTCTCAATTCTTCTTTTGGCGATTCTTTTATGTATGCGACAAACCCCTAGTAACCACTCTATAACAATCTCCTCACTGGTATGTCAGCTTGTCTCAATTCTTCTTTTGGCGATTCTTTTATGTATGCGACAAACCCCTAGTAACCACCCTATAACAATCTCCTCACTTGAATAGCCGACACGAGCTATGGTGAGGCACGCACACTTGAACCCGCAAATCTAAACTCTGACTCGCCTGGGGGTCTGAAAATTACTTCTTTCAGATGACAATCTATACTAGCATGATAAATGACCAACCAATCCATACCCAGTGTCAAATCAAATCCCTGCATATCCAGGACCACAAGATCGGCTAAAAGCACTCTCTCTTGAATACTTATTGAAAATTTCTGGAGTACCCTCCTGCATCTAATTACAAATCCCATTGGCATACCCACAGACAATTCTATATCTAATGGTTGTGTCTCTATTCCAGCTATTTTCACATATCCCGCTGATATAAAATAGTGGGTAGCACCTGTATCTAACAAAACAATCATTCTATACGGCAAAGCAGTAAGAGTACTTGTGACCACGTCTCCAGCCGTCTCAGCGTCTCCTGGTGTCAACGCATAGACCCTCGCCAGCGCTGTGTTCCTCTGTTGGCCACCGTGGGGTGCCTGATATCCACCTCGAAATGGTTTGGGAGCCTGTGCATAATTCGACGGCATCTGACATGATCGAGCCATATGATCGGGTCTCCCGCAGCGGTAGCAAACATTCTCCCCAAATCAACGTTCACCTGGGTGTCTCTGTCCACATCTGCTACAAATGGAGGGAGGCTGACTGCCCTAAAATCCCCTGTGTTCTACCATCTGCCTTTAGCCTCCGCCAGATCTACCTCCTTTCTAAGGGCCTTGGTTGGGACCCGCTTGAAAACTCGAGAGCGCAGTCCTTTTCCTCTGACTCTGTGTCTCCGTCTCTCTAGATAAACTCTCCTCCGCTATAGTGGCTCTGTCAACCAGTTCTGTAAAATCCTGAATCCTCAGTAATGCCACCTGCCGGTAAATATCACACCTCAAGTTTCTCTCAAACATTCTAGCCTTCTTTATTTCATCGGGGACAACATAGGGACAGAAACGAGAGAGCTCAATAAATCTCGCTGCATACTATGGGATAGTCAATGACCCTTGGGACAGACTCAGGAACTCCTGTACTCGAGCATCTCTAACTGAAGCAGGATAATATCTATCAAAGAACATGTCCCTGAATCGGGCCCAAGTCATCTGCACTGGTATCGCCCTTTGCTCCTCTAACAGTCTGGTGGCTGACCACCATCTCTCGGCCTCCCTCGCCAGCCTATATGTGGTATATAAAACTCTCTGCTCATCGGTGCAATAGAGTACTGTCAGAATTTTCTCTACCTCATACACCTAATTCTCCGCAACTGCAGGATCAATCGCTCTAGAGAAAGCTGGCGGATTCATCTTCATAAATTTCTCTATGGTACATCCCTGAGCTGAGGATGGACCTCCCTGCTCTCTAGAACTCCCTCTATTTCAGCCATAACTTGCTGAGCCACACTACGTAGTACGGCATCTGAATCCCTGCCTGCTGCTCTAGAAGGACCAGCTCCATCATCCCCACTAGCGTGAGTGTTATTGCCTCCTATGTCCATCTTGCAAACACATAGAACACAGTCTCAAAACTCTATTTTCCTACAGACCTAACTTATTCAACTAAAACTCCAAATCCTTTATTAACTATCCCTCATCCTCCTAACCCCAAAATCCACTCCTATAACCCAAACACATGACTCGTCGGCAGTTTACTATGATTTTTCTAAAATCGTCACCCCAGGAAAAACACAGAAACAATAACAAAATCCCATATCCACATCACAGAACAAAACCTCAAATCTTTTTCCTATATTCTAGAATTGTTTTCTGCTGCACTCTAGAGTCTACAAGACCTAGCAACCTAGGCTCTAATACCAAATTGTAATGACCTCAAAATTTTTTCCATTTATATATATATATATATATATATCTGTGTATCTACATCCATACCTAAGCAGCGAAAACACATATTATATAACCATTCACACATATATATACTTTACAATGCCAGAATCCAGTATATACAGACCATAGTCATGCAAAAAATACCCCTTAACATCATCTACTCAAAAATATACACAACTCTATCAAAAACTCACCCTATAGCCAGGGTAATCAAACTACTCTCTATCCGCGAGCCTGATTTGCTTGCCTAGCTGGCTCACCTGAAAATTGTTAAAGTAATGGGGTGAGTCGATGCTCAGTAAATGGAAATATGCTATTACTAGTGTGTGGCAACTAAGTTAAGAATACTTTTAAAATAGCAACTTAACTATAATGTAATAAACAATCTATAAAGCATATCTTTCTTTTCACAATTTAAAATATAACCGTATAATCTGTATTTTCTACTTTTCATTTTGCTAATATCATACTATACTTATCATATATTGTAAAACTGTATACATATACATAACTGTGCTTTGTCCCTAGGACTCTGTACGTCATGATTTGACCCTTCATTACAGGGTTGTGCGGCCCGTAGGCGGGACTTCATCTGGTCGGCCCTCTAGATAAGTCAATATACTCTACACTACCTCAGCCAGGCCAAACTGCATCCACTCTTAAGCTCAGGACTGGCTACTACCTTATCAAACCGGCCCCCTCCACCCAGCGAACTAGGGAGCTGCATACTCTCCGAGCACGGTTGACGGTACCCACACACTATCTGAGATATGTCGTTGCACTCTATCAGTATCTAGCAATGGTAGCGTGGTCTATATTCTATATCTGTATTGTATCTGTCTGTAATCTTTCCACAGGGATCTGATACTATATACATATATACATATATACTCTTTTACTGTTTTTTTCATGTTTCCAAAATTATCATAACGCTATCTTTCTGTATTGTAAATACTGTAATCTCTGTATACTATATCTGTAACATCTTGATGCTATCTCTATATTTCTATCTGTATACTCTGTCTATATACTCTAACTATATACTCTGTATGTTATGGTAATAGGAAACATGACATACTATAACTCTGTATATACTGTTATGTATAAAATTGTGATATAATACTGATCTGAATAAAATTGTATACATGTATATGTATGTGTGTGTATATATATATATATATATATATGTTTGTTTCATGAAACTACTCATATAAAAACTGTACATGCATGTAAATTTCTCTGTATACTCTCTGTGTATATAAATCTATATCTGTATATTCTGTGTAATCTCATATACTGGAAAAAAACTATATAAACTGTATATACCATCTATATCCGTGTACTTAGTATAGTATGATACTTTATAAAAGTTGTATAAATTCTTCACTGCATGAAAATCTACTCAGCCCACACAAGCATTTAAATTCATATTCTGTAAATACTATATAATAAACTAGTATAAATATGTGTCAATGAAATCTCTGATAGCATTATGAAAACTCCTAGCATAGCATATTTCCCTTACCTTAACTCTGAAAAGTCCCTATAAAACTCTAGCTCTATACCCGCAGGGTTCCTAACTCAACATCCTGAAAACAAAATTCCCCAAAACAAAATATCAGTATTTTCTTACCTACAACATTTCTCATAACTAAGGGAAAGACAAATACTGAATAAAATGTCTTACCTTAAGATTGGGACGAAATCCAACCCAACTTTTCCAACGATCAGCTCCAACAGACTTGTAAAGAACTTCTCTAGGAGCGTTGTGGTAGCCCCAGATCTTCGATTCGGCGAAAAATAGGCCCAAAAATGAAGAGAGAAGGAAAGAGAGTCGTAGGAGAGAGAGAGGAGGGAGACAGGGGCGCTGAAATGAGATAAAAATTCAGTTTTTCCTTATTTATAGGACCAGATTTTTCGACGAGACTTGTCATCTTGTTGATGAGTCCTTCATTAAATTCGTCGACAAAACCCTGTATTTGTCAACGAAATTCAAAGTAGCCCATTCCTCGCTCGGTAGTTGCTCGTTGACAAAATCTTGCCCTCGTCGACAAAGTCTACTATCTCTTTCTGTTCCTATGTCCATTTTCCTCTCTCTTTAATATTTAAATATCAATATTTTTCGGGTCATTACATTATATCTCTCCACATTTCATCATTTCACATTTCTTGCTCACATTCCAGTATTCACAATTGCGGGATACACATTGCAATTTTCCACATTTCTATATTCACAATTCCAGTATTCACATTTCACATTCATATTGCAGTATTCATGTTGCAATATTCACATTCTTATATTCACAATTCCAATATTCACATTTCACATTTTCATAGCAATATTCATATATTCATATTCGCATTTTAGTATTCATATCCCATCATAATAGTATATATCATCTTTCATTTTTCACATCATTTTCTATTTCATACTCATCTTTTCAATGCCCATTCCATACTCATGATAGTATATATAACACATTCCGAGATTTTTCATGTTTCTCAATAACATGTATCATATTCTCATATTTCCACATTCATTACAGAAAACATTTCTATAATCATATTTCAGTATTACTCATATGCCGTACAATTTATCTGATATTTTTATCATAATAATTTCAGAAAAACTATCATATTCTCATTTTCACATATGAATTCACCCAATAATTCTAAAAAATATTGCTATAATTTATTCCCCTTACCTTACTTACTGAGAGGTCCACTAACACCCTAAAACATACGCTCCCTGGCGTTCATAGCTTAAAACCCTAAAAATCACATTTTCCCCAAGTTATTCAACGCAACCTCCACAATATTGACACATAATATTCCCTAAGCTCTATTTACTCCAAATTAACTTTAAAACTACAAAATACCCCACTTACCATGGTTTTGGGATGGTGTCTCGGAACTCCAAACTGAAATCTGCTCCGCCTAAGTTGCATTGAATCTTCACAAGAACCTCTTGGTGGATTTTGATCATCAAACCGAGCTTTAATGAGGAAAAAATAGTAGAGAGAAGGTTAGAGTTTCAAATTTTAGAGAGAAAAGGAGAGAAAATCTATTTTCTTTCGTAAAAACCCGTTTTCTTCTATTTGTAGACCGCTGGCCACGTGTCTTCATCAACGAGACACGTGGGCTCGTCGACGAAACCAAGAAGGGAGTTCATCGACAAAGTCTTAGATTCATTGATGAATCTTGATGTCCTGAAATCCTACTTTCGGTATCTCTTCGTCGATGAGACATATGTACTTCGTTGATGAAATTTATAGGACATTCATCGATGAAGACCCTGGGTTCATTGATGAATCCTTGCTGCTTCTCCTTTTTTAAATTTTCTTCCCTTACTCTCTCCTTTATTATTATTGTTTTTCATGAATAAATTTTTCTGGGTCTCTACAAAAGATGTGGAGAATTTTTGTAAAACCTGTGGGGCTTGTAAGAAAATAGGGAAAATCACAACAAAGAATGAAATGACTATGTCTCCCATTTTGAATCTTGAAATCTTTGACTGCTGGGGAGTTGACTTTATGGGACCATTCCCAAACTCTTTTGGGAATTTTTACATTTTAGTTGCTGTGAACTATGTTTCAAAATGGGTGGAAGTTATCCTTTGTAGGACAAATGATCATAGGGTCGTCATCCGGTTTCTCAAAGAGTTGTTTGCACGTTTTGACATGCCCAAGGTGATCATAAGTGATGGACTGTTGCACTTTTGTAACAAACCATTTGAAAAACTCATGCAAAACTATGGAGTGACCTATAAGGTCTCTGCTCCATACCACCCTCAGACTAATGGTCAAGCTGAGTTGGCCAATAGAGAGATCAAATTCATACTTGAGAAGATGGTTCATCCTAATCAAAAGGACTAGTTAGAAAAACTGGTTGATGCACTCTGGGCCTACTGAATTGCATTCAATACGAATTTAGGGATGCCCCCCTACAGGTTAGTTTATGGTAAGGCATGTCATTTACCTGTTTAGATTCAATATTGTGCTTTATGGGTTATAAAACAGATTAACTTTTCACTTGATGATGCTAAAGGTTTAAGGAAATTGCAGGTATGTGAGCTTGGAGAATCTAGGAGGGAAGCCTATGACAATGCCCGCTTAACAAAGGAGCGGATGAAGTTGCTGCATGACAGGAAAATCAAGGACAAATAACTTTTCCCTACTCAGCAAGTGCTTTTCTATGACTCAAGATTGCATTTGTTTCCTGGAAACTGAAGTCCAGATGGGGTGGCCCATATATCGTAAAAATAGTTCTCTCTCATGGCGTAGTAAAAATTATAGATCCAAATAATGGCAACAGTTTCACAGTCAATGAACAGCATCTCATGCCTTTCATGACTCCATTCAGTCCACATGAAGAGATCTTGCTTCTGCAAGAACCTAGGGGAGTCCTCTGACCTTTCTCTTTTACTGTCTTTCTTCTTCTTCTTCTTCTTCTTCTTCTTCTTCTTCTTTTTATTTTCATTTTATTTGTTCTTATTTGCATCTTTCTTTTCTTTTTCTACTGTATTTGTTGGTTGTGACTCTCTGTTGTTCTTTTTTTTTTTTTCCTGTTGGTTTGTTTCCCCCATGCATATCTTTTCCGTTTCCCTTATGCTTTCTCATTGAGGACAATGTTTCATTTTAGTTGGGGAGAGAGAATTTGCATATGCAATTGTATGGTTCCATGTGATAGAATTTCAATGTGAAAATTGCATGTTGGTTGGGTTCACCTTTTGGGAAATATTGGTATTGAGCTCAGAGCATGCTAAATTCTTTATTTGTGAACGTTACATGCAAATTTTTTTTTTTTCAAATTTTTTTCTTTCTCTTTTTGAGGATATGGAACATGTAGGATGCAGTGCAATCAAAGTTTGAATCAAAAGATAATTTTATCCATTTCACTTAGGTTCAAGGAAGGATGCTGAATGTCTTACTACACACACTATACAAGTCAGAAAACTTAGAAAGACTACCTAAGATCATTTTTGGTTGATGTATACTTCAGTTGTTTGAGACTCTATTGAACCTTATCCTAATGGCTTAGAAAAAGGAAAATAAAAAAAAAAGTTTGAAGCAAATGAAAATAAGAAACAAGCCAGAGATTAATTGCATAAAAAATCTCAACAGAGGGGAACAATTGTGTATTGGAAAGGGCTACCTATTATTGGGGTCCTAAATAAACAAAAAGTGGGTACCTTTTAAAGCGTAGTAGCGTGAAAGCCACCATTATACTTTCATGCATTGGAAACAGCTACCTGCTACCGGGGTCCTAACTAATCAAGGAAGTGGGTGCCTTTTAAAGTGTAATAGTGTGAAAGCCGACGGTACAATAGATTTGAATTAGAGTAAGACCATGTGGTTGTCTCAGATTAATTGGTGTGTTTGAAACTGTTAATGTTTGTTGGTGGTCAGTCTTGGAATTGTGATCCTCTATTGTACACATGAGCTTTGTTACTTTCCATTACTTTGGTTGTTTTACTAAATGGTGTATAAATCTTTTAGTTGATACATAACTTGGGTTAATCTTTTTCTTGTGTTCCTAAACTCATTAAGCATTTCATTGGCATATGGTTTTCATGAGTATAGGAATTAGGTTTGCTACTTTCCTAGTCTAATTGCATTCATGTTATTTGTTAGGGACTAGCAAAACATTAGTTGGAGGTGTGATTACGCATCAAATATGTGTAATTAGGCGTTTAAATTCATGCATTGATGATTATAATTTTAATTAAATGCCTAATTATTTTTAATATTTTAACTTTGACTTGATTTGATAATCTTGAGATAAATAACCTATTTTTGTCATAAATTTAAGGCCATTCGTGTCCTATTATTGCAAGATAATTTTTAGACATTAAAGATGTACGCGAGTCGTGTGTGAGAGAGACCGTGTACGTAAGCCATGCGCATGACAAGGAGAGACTGCGTGTACAACAAGAAGCTGAGCATTGAGTGAAGAACCGTGGGCTGCATACAAAGAAGGGCTACTGTGCATGGAGGATGGGTTGCGTGACCCAACCATGCAAAAGAGGAAAATGCAGGCCCATGTATGTGTGTGGCTTGATGTGCTAAAAAGAGCAGTAAAGGCAGTAAAGGGAGCCGGCTGGAGGGCATTGAAAGGTAAAAGTAAAATAAAAGGGGAGTAGGGCATTAAATGGAAAGGTAGCTAGGGTTTTCGAGAGGCGGTAGGGGGTTTTGCATGTGGGTCATCGTGTGTTTTGGTGTTAGCGCTGCAGCTAGTCTTCTTCTGGGATCTCGAGCAGCTCTCCTTATGGCCAGCCATCTCCACACTCCTTCTTCTTCTTCTTCTTCTTCTTCTTCTTCTTCTTCTCTCTCTCTCTCTCTCTCTCTCTCTCTCCTCTTGAGTTATTAAATATTTGTTGGAGCACTATTACATTTAGTTTGTCTTCCTTTTATTTAATGCCATTGTTAAATTTTAAATTCTGTTTTGGGTTATTTATATTGGTTACTCTCTCTCTCTCTTGCAATTACAATACTTGTATGTCATTGATACCTTCAGTTTTATTTACAATTTTTTTGTTAGAATACTAAGTAAATGTTGGGTTATATTTATTTTTAATCTCAGTTTATTTGAAGCTCTTAATTATTATTTTGTTTTAGTATTTTATTTTTCATTTAAGTAGTTAAGATATTGAGTTTATTTTTGTTTGAATTTATTGTTGGGTTGATTTTAATTTCTATTTACATTATTGATTGGGTTATTGTCTTCATGTGAAGTTGATGTTGGGATATGAGTTTTGTTTAAGTTAATTGGTGTGCGAAGTATTTAGTTGAGTTACTTTCATTGTTGAGATTAGTACGCCTTCACTTAAGGTAAATGTTGGAGTTGAATTTTTTTTAGGTTTAAGATAATTAGTGTGTTTGTTTATTTCATTGTAGTTCTTCACTTTTATGTTACTTTAATGCTTGTTTAAGTTTAGTAATTTTGCTTGAGTTATTTCTATTGAGAGTTTAGTCGTTTTCATTTAAAATTAGTGTTGAAACTGAATGATTGGTCTGTTATTAGTGTGTTGAAATTAAATATTTGTTTAGGTCAATTGAGGTTTTTGCTTTGATTTATTATTTGAATGTTTATTTAGTGAGTTGTAGGTTGATTTTGTGCATGTTAGGTTCATAGTTTAGATTTCACTTGTTTCAATTCTGTCATAAATATTTCAAAACCCCAAAGAAACCGAATTTGAACCATGTTCAGTTAAATTGTTTTCTTATTTTCTTTTGCATGTTTTGCTCTAGTTTAAAACTAATTTGCATTCCCCGAGGAGACGATCTGGCTTGTTTGGGCTAATTATTATATGACATAACTCCTACAATTGGGACAACTTTTGCACTGCTTATTTTTAAAAGTAAGTCAAGTTTTGGCGTCGTTGCCGGGGAGTACCAAAATTAGTTTCAAACTAGTGTTTCTCCATTTATTTTGATTTTTCTCATAATTTAAAGACGCAAAAAATATAATATTTTGAAAAAAAAAAAAAGGAAAGAAAATTTTTTTGATCATGCTTGTCAGCTACAATGTTGGTGACTGTGTGTTATTTGGGTTGATGTTTGATGCCTTGGGTTAAAGACATTTCACATAGGTTATACAAACTGTCACCTAATACAAGTAGTAGGTTTCTTGTTCCTGTTGAGAGTGAGGACGCTGAAATTGATTTGAGTGATCATTTTGAAGAAAATTTTTAGGAAATTATGGTTGCACCTCCACCGACACCACGCACTCTTAAGGACTTTTTGTAGTCTACACGCACCACTACACCATCCTGTATTGCTTTGCCAAATGATGCACTGAATTTCACAATTAACCATGATATGTTATTAGTAATACCTTAGTTCCACGAGATGGATTTTGAGAGTCCTTATTAGCATATGACAGATTTTGAGTTGGCATGTACTACCTTCATTACTAGGGCAAGAACTGATGAATACATTATACTTCATTTCTTTCCTTTTTCCTTGAAAGATAAAGCGAAGATCTGGTCTAATTCTCTGAGACCTAACACTATTTCTTGTTGGACTGACATGCAGTGTGAGTTCTTACATAATTTTTTCCTTTTTAGAGAACCCAGTTCCTATAGGAGAAAATCAGTCAGTGTATGTAGAAAGGTGATGAGATCTTCTAGTCTTGTTGGGAAAGGTTTAAAGAGTTGATAAATATATGTCCGAATCATGGGTTTGAGTCTTGGAGGCTGGTAAATTATTTCTATACTACCATCACTCCTGATTGTAAGCAGTTTGTTTAGACTATATGTAATGGGGAGTTCTTCAGCAAGGAACCAGATCAGGCACTAGCATTCTTTGACTACTTAGCTAAAAGTGCACAACAATGAAAGACACGATCTAATCGAGCACCAATGGCAGTGCAACCTCTCAAGGCAATTAGTGGTTGAGGTAAATATGAGGTCAAGGAGGAAACTGATATCCATGCTCGTATTGCTGCATTAGCTAGGAGGGTAGAGGTTATGGAGTTAGAGAAGGGGAAAGCAGCGAAATCAATTGAGGTGTGTTCTCTATGCACTGACTCCAGCCATAAGGCCTAGGATTTTATGACGGTAATACAGGAGAGTAGGTTTGATTAGATTTAATCAGAAAATTGGAACAGAGCTCCAAATCAGCTTTTCTCGAACACTTAAAATTCGGGATGAAGGAATCACCCAAATTTTCAATGGAGAAATGATTAGCCTGGTCAATCTTCTTCACAGTTTCAGTAACCTCCTCAGTCTTGTGCACCACCACCTCAACACCCATATCAGCCACATCCAATTTCTCAGAACTACTCACCTCCAAGATTTCCATCTAATGTCACACCTGTTCCGCCGAAGAAGTTTCTTGAGGATACTCTTTAGTAGTTCATGCAGATTTAGGTCACAACTAACAATGAACTATGAGGTGCTATTAATAAGATAAGTACACAGTTGAGTACCTTAGAGAAAGGGAAATTTCCAACACAGCCTCAGCTTAATCCTTAGGTATATCGGCAGCAACAACAGCCAGTGCATAATGTTTCAGGGGATTCTATTGAGACGGTAAAGGTCGTTATTACTTTGAGAAGTGAGAAGGAAGTGTCCCGACCTAAGATATTCAGTGAGAGACAAATGACTACCTCGATGTCAAAAGTTACAGTTGATGCAAATGAGGCCGAGACTAGTAAGGAGTATCTACCTGTGGTACCCTATCCTTAGAGGTTGACAACTGATCAGAAGAACAAATACCATACGGAGATTCAGGAAATCTTCAAGCAGGTGAAGATTAATATTTCGCTTCTAGATGTCATATAACAAGTTCCTTCGTATGCAAAATTTTTGAAGGACTTGTGTACAGTGAAGAGGAAACTGAATGTAAAGAAGAAGGCTTTCTAGTCAAAGCCGGTCAGTGCATTGATATTGAGTGAAACTCCTCAGAAACTCAGAGATCCTAGTTCTACCACTATCTCCATTATGATTGGTGAATCTCGTATTGGGAGAGCTCTACTTGATTTGGGGAGTAGTGTGAACTGGCTACCATTCTCGATATATGAGCAGTTGGGGTTAGGTGAGCTGAAGAAGACCTTCATTGTGCTACAGTTGGTTCACAGATCAGTGAAGGTACCACGGGGTGTTATTGAGGACGTATTGGTTTACGTCGATAATTTTTTCTACCAAGTGGACTTTGTGGCTTTGGATATGCAGTAGCCTGTCTCCACCTTTTCCTAGGAACCTATCATACTTGGACAACCGTTCCTTGCCACCCCCAATACGTTGATCAATTGTTGAAGTGGAGTACTAAAGCTCACATTCAAGAATATGACATTGGTGATGAACGTGCTCAATGCCTGCAAGATTCCAAGTGGTTGTGATGACTCTGAGGTATGTGCAGTTGATGTGATAGATGCTTTTAATATTTTCAGAGTTATTATCAGTGTTTGATTCTAACAGTGCATTTGAGAATGAATCTCTCGAGCAGCCTAATATTTTTGATGAGATAGTTCCTCTGTTTAGAGAGTTGACAGAATCAGAGGGGCAGTTCACAGAGATAGATGGTCCTCCTAAGTCGTTAGATGCAGGTTGTATGAGTAGTTGGTGTAAGCCAACTTTTGAAGCACTTGACTTGCCAGAAGTCATGAAGTCATCGAAAGAAGAAGTCCCTAGACTTGAGTTGAAGCCACTACTTAAGGACCTTAAGTATGTTTTTCTGGACCCAGTTGAGGGCACATTCTCGGTGGTAATCTCTTCTCATCTTACTTTGAATCAGGAAACTGAGTTATTGCAAGTATTGAGGCAGCATCGAGGAGCAATAAGCTAGACTATTGTAGGCATCAAGGGTATTGATCCTACAATTTGTACTCACAACATCTTTCTGGAAGGAAATGCAAGACTAGTTCTTGATGCACAGCGAAGATTGAATCCAATCATGAAAGAAGTGGTAAGGAAAGAAGTGATGGAATTATTAGCTGCTGACATCATCTATCCTTTCTCCGATAGCAAGTGGGTAAGCCCGACACAGGTAGTACCTAAAAAATCTGGTTTGAATGTCATTGAGAATGCTAGTGGAGAGTTGATCCCATCTAGGAAAGTAACGGGTTGGAGAATGTGCATTGATTATCATAAATTCGGTTAGCCGAAAAGATCATTTCCTGTTACTCTTCCTAGATCAGATACTCAAAAAAGTAGCCGGTAATTCTTTTATTGCTTTCTGGATGATTTTTTGGGTATTATCAAATTGTCATAGCACCAGAGGATAAAAAGAAGACCACCTTCACTTGCCCCTTTGGTACTTACGCCTTTCGTAAGATGCCATTCAGATTATGCAATGCACCCGCTACTTTCCAGTACTGCATGATGAGTATTTTCTCCAACATTTTAGATGATGTATGTGAAATTTTCATGGATTACTTTTCTGTGTTTGGTAAGTCTTTTGATATCTGTTTGAAAATTTTGACTGCTATTGTGAAAAGATGTGAAGAAAAGAACTTGATGTTAAATTGGGAAAAATGTTAGTTTATGGTAAGTAGTGGTTTGGTACTTGGCCATTTAGTTTCTGAGCATGGTATAGAGGTCGACAGAGCCAAGGTGGAGTTGATTTCCCAGTTACCTATCCCTAAGATAGTGAGAGATATCCGTTCTTTCCTTGGCCATGTCATCTTCTATAGGCGTTTCATTCAGAATTTCAGTAGTATTGCTAAACCATTGTGTTCTTTATTGCAAAATGAGACTGAATTTTTATGGACTGATGCATATGAACAGACTTTTGAGACACTGAAGAAACATTTGACTATAGCACCCATTATACAACCCCCTCGGTGGGATATGTCGTTTGAGATTATGGCTGATGCTAGTGATTTCGCTCTTGGTGCCATTCTTAGTCAAAGAGTCGATAACAAGCCTTCTATCATCTATTATGCAAATCATACTTTGAATGATGCTCAAAAAAATTGTACCACCACTAAGAAGGAATTGTTGGCTGTTGTGTTTGCCTTTGAAAAATTCTACTCTTATGTCATTAGATCTTTTGTCATTATTTTTACTGATCACTCTGCTTTGAAATATTTGTTGGAAAAAAAAAAAAATGCTAAGCCCAGGTTGATGAGATGGATTCTACTTCTTCAGGAGTTTGACATCACCATTCGAGATAAAAAAAAAAAAAAAAAAAGGAGTAGAAAATGTTGTAGTTGACCATCTTTCTTGTTTGCAGCTACCTGATATGTTTGTATCTCTTTCTCCCTTAAATGATGATTTTATTGATGAGCGTCTTTTTTGCAGTGTCACGCGCTCCTTGGTTTGTTGATATTGTGAACTAGCTTGTCACTGATTGAATTCCAGACCATTGGGTAACTCAGGATAAGTGTAAGTTCCTTGTAGAGATACGACACTACTATTTTGACAATCCATATCTGTTTAATTACTGTTATGATCAATTGGTTCACACATATGTGCCCAATGATGAATTTACTTCTATGATGCATTTTTGTCATAGTGGAGCATGTGGAGGTCACTTTTCTGCAAAGAAAACTGTTTCAAAAAGTTTGCAAAGTAGACTCAACTGGTCTACCACGTTCAAAAATGTGACGCCCAAATTTTTCATACCATTTTTTTTTATGTAAAATAAAATATATCATCATATATCGGCCACGTCAACAGCTTTGATACCACATAAACATAACCCGACCTAAAAAGGGTACCGGGTACATAGTATTTATCATATACACAAACCTAATAGTGAAAGTCATTTTATATACATACCACAGCGAATACACATATCAGAGTACTAATTCATCCATATATATATATGTGTGTGTGTGTGTGTGTGTGTGTGTGTGTGTGTGTGTGTATGTGTGTGTGTGTGTGTGTCTAACACATTCCCAAAAAGAAACACAAAATGCTCTAGGGGAATCTTCCATCCCTAGCTTAGATTACTCACCCTGTCTATGAAGGGTATTAGCTCCCCTCTATCTCAGAACTCTATCACCAGGTCTCATGGTTTTCTGAAATATTTAAATAATTAGGTGAGACACATCTCAGTAAGATGAAATAAATTATTTACAGTGTGTGGCAGTATGAGTTTCACTATATCATAACATACATATACATTTCCATGATAATATCATATGAGAAAACACACCAATCATTCTCATAATCATATAGATATAAAATACAAGCTTTTATAAGCTTTAGTCCATCTTTCATCTTGTTCACATGTAAGGGGAAATTACATGCCCATACATGTAACTCCCCTCTGCTCTAATATTGTTTGTAACCCTGCTCGATTAACTCGGGTATGGCCACAACTGATACTTATCAGGGCACTTACCTTACTCAGTAAGCCCTCAGGCGAAGAGTTTTACTTCGCTTTAATAATTTATGATATTAACTCACTTTATTCCATTTCCCATTTTCATTCTCATTTTCATTTTCATTTTCATTTCCACTTCATTATCTAGCACACTGCCTAGAGAATATTCTTTTTACGCCATGCTTCACCCCATGGTCAAGGTTATGCTACCCAATAAATATTTATCACGCCATGCTTCACCTCGTGGTTGAGGATGTACTACTCTGAACAATATTCATCACGCCATGATTCACCCCATGGTCAAGGTTATACCGCCTTAATATATATTCTACACGCCATGCTTCACTCCACGATTGAGGTTATATCACCCTGAATATATATATATATTACACGCTATGCTTCACTTCACGGTCGAGGTTATATCCCATTAAAATATTCTCTACACATGCTTCTCCCCATGGTCGTGGTTATATCCCATTAAAATATTTTCTATGCCATGCTTCTCCCCATGGTTGAGGTTATATCCCATTAATATATTTTTTACCCCATGCTTCTCCCCATGGTCGAGGTTATATCCCAAAAAAATGTTTACTACGCCATGCTTCACCCCATGGTCGAGGTTATATCACTCCACATTTCATCATTTCACATTTCTTGCTCACATTCTAGTATTCACAATTGCGGGATACATATTGCAATTTTCCACATTTCTATATTCACAATTCCAGTATTCACATTTCACATTCATATTGCAGTATTTACGTTGCAATATTCACATTCTCATATTCACAATTCCAGTATTTACATTTCACATTTTTATTGCAGTATTCACATATTCATATTCACATTTCAGTATTCATGTCCTATCATAATAGTCTGTATCATCTTTCATTATTCACATCATTTTCTGTTTCGTACTCATCTTTTCATTGCCCATTCCATACTCATAATAGTATATATAACACATTCCGAGATTTTCGACATTTCTCAATAACACGTATCATATTCTCATATTTCCCCATTCATTATACAAAACATTTCTATAATCATATTTCAGTATTACTCATATGCCACACAATTTATCTGATATTTTTATCATAATAATTTCAGACAAATTTTTATATTCTCATTTTCACATATTAATTCACTCGATAATTTTCAAAAATACTACTATAATTTATTCCCATTACCTAACTTACTAAGAGGTCCACTAACACCCTAAAACATACGCTCCTCAGCGTTCGTAGCTCAAAACCCTAAAAATCATATTTTTTCCAAGTTATTCAACACAACCTCCACAATATTGACATATAATATTCCCTAAGCTCTATTTACTCCAAATTAACTTTGAAACTATAAAATACCCCACTTACCATGGTTTTGGGATGGTGCCCCAAAACTCCAAATTGAAAATCTGCTCCGCCAAAGTTGTAGAGAATCTTCCCAAGAACCTCGTGGTGGTTCCTGATCGTCAAATTAGGCTTTAACGAGGCAAAAATCGTAGAGAGAAGGTGATAGTTCCAAATTTTAAAGAGAGAAGGAGAGAAAATTTGTATTCCTTCGTAAAAACCCATTTTTTCACTATTTATAAACCGTTGACCACGTGTCTTCGTCGATGAGACACGTGGGCTCATTGACGAAACCAAGAAGGGAGTTCGTCAACGAAGTCCTAGATTCATCAACGAATCCTAATGTCTTCAAATCCTGCTCTCGGTATCTCTTCGTCGACAAGACACGTGTACTTTGTTGACAAAATCTACGAGACATTCGGCGACGAAGACCCTAGGTTCGTCAACGAATCCCTATTGTTTCTCCTTTTTAAAATTTCTTCCCTTACTCTCTTCTTTATTATTATTATTTTTCATGAATCAATTTTTCCAAGTCTCTACAAAAGATGTGGAGAATTTTTGTAAAACCTGTGAGGCTTGTCAGAAACTAGGGAAAATCATAGCAAAGAATGAAATCTTTTACTGTTGGGGAATTGACTTTATGGGACCACTCCCAAACTCTTTTGAGAATTCTTACATTTTAGTTGTCTTGGACTACATTTCAAAATGGGTGGAAGTTATCCCTTGTAGGACAAATGACCATAGGGTCGTCATCTGGTTTCTCAAAGAGTTGTTTGCACGTTTTGACATGCCCAAGGTGATCATTAGTGATGGAGGGTTGCACTTTTGTAACAAACCATTTGAAGAACTCATGCAAAAGTATGGAGTGACCTATAAGGTCTCTGCTCCATACTTCCCTCAGACTAACGGTTAAGCTGAGTTGGCCAATAGAGAGATCAAAATCATACTTGAGAAGACGATTCTTCCTAATCAAAAGGATTGGTAAAAAAAACTGGTTGATGCACTATAGGCCTACCAAACTGCACTCAAGACGAATTTAGGGATGTTCCCCTACAAGTTAGTTTATGGTAAGGCTTATCATTTACCTATTGAGATTCAGCATCGTGCTTTATGGGCTATAAAACAGATTAATTTTTCACTTGAGTGCCAAAGGTTTAAGGAAATTGCAGGTATGTGAGCTTGAAGAATCTTGGAGGGAAGCTTACGGAAATGCCCGCTTAGCAAAGGAGGGGATGATGTTGCTACATGACAGGAAAATCAAGGACAAACAACTTTTCCCTAGTTAGCAAGTGCTTCTCTATGACTCTAGATTGCATCTGTTTCCTAAGAAACTGAAGTCCCGATGGCGTGGCTCGTACATCGTAAAAAAAGTTCACTCTTATGGTGTGGTTGAAATTATAGATCCAAATAATGGCAACAAGTTCACAGTCAATGGACAACGTCTCAAGCCTATCATGACTCCATTCGATCCACATGAAGAGGTCTTGCTTCTGTAAGACCCCAGTGGAGTCTTCTAACCTTTCTCTTTTACTATCTTTCTTCTTCTTCTTCTTCTTCTTCTTCTTCTTCTTCTTTTTATTTTCGTTTTATTTGTTCTTATTTGCATCTCTCTTTTATTTTTCTACTGTGTTTGTTGGTTGTGATTCTTTGTTGTTCTGTTTTTTTTTTCATATGATTTGTTTCCCCTATGCATATCTTTTCCATTTCCCCTACATGTTTTCTCATTGAGGACAATATTTCATTTTAGTTGGGGGGGGGGGGGGGGACAGAATTTACATGTGCAATTGTGTGCTTCCATGTGATAGAATTTCAATGTGAAAATTGCATGTGATGTTTTCATGTTGGTTAGGTCCACCTTTTGGGAAATACTAGTATTGAGCTCAGAGCATGCTAAATTCTTTATTTGTGAACGTTACATGAAAAAAGAAAAATTAAAATTTTTTTTTTCTTTTTTTGAGGATATGGAACATGTAGGATGTAGTGCAATCAAAGTTTGAATAAAAAAAAATTTTTATCCATTTCACTTAATTTCAACCAAGGGAAGAATGTTGAAAGTCTTGCTACATACACTACACAAATCAGAAAACTTAGAAAGACTACCTTAGATCATTTTTGGATGATGTATACTTCAGTTGTTTGAGACTTTAATGAATCATATCCTAATGGCTTAGAAAAAAGAAAGGAAAAAAAAAAAGAAAAAGTTTGAAACAAATGAAAATAAAAAACAAGCCAGGGATCAATTGCATAAAAATAAAAATAAAAAGTCAAACAGAGGGGAACAATTGTGTATTGGAAAGGGCTACATATTACTGGGGTCCTAACTAAACAAAAAGTTGGTACCGTTTAAAGCGTAGTTCCATGAAAACCACCATTGTACTTTCATGCATTAGAAACGGCTACCTGCTACCAGGGTTCTAACTAATCAAGAAAGTGTGTGCTTTTTAAAGTGTAATAGTGTGAAAGCAGCTAGTACAATGGTTTTGAATTAGAGTAAGATCATGCGGTTGTTTCAGATTAATTGGTGTGTTTGAAATCGTTAATGTTTTCTAGTGGTCAATCTTGGAATTCTGATCCTCTGTTATACACGTGAGCTTTGTTACTTTTCATTACTTTGGTTGTTTTACTAAATGGTATATAAACCTTTCAGTTGATACGTAACTTGAGTTAATCTATTTCTTGTGTTCCTAAACTCATTAAGCATTTTTATGGCATGTGGTTTTCATGAGTATTGGAATTAGGTTTGCTACTCTCCTAGTCTGATTGCATTCACGTTATTTGCTAGGGACTAGCAAAAAGTTAGTTGGTGGGTTTGATTACACATCAAAGATGTGTAATTAGGCATTTAAATTCATGCATTCATGATTATAATTTTAATTAAATGTCTAATTATTTTTAATATTTTAACGTCGAACTCATTTGATAATCTTGAGATAAATAGCCTATTTTGACATAAATTTAAAGCCATTTGTGTCCTATTATTGCAGGATAATTTTTAGACATTAAAGATGTACGGGGGTTGTGCATGAGAGAGACCGTGTACGTGAGTCATGTGCGTGACAACAAGGAAACATTGTGCGTACAAAAAGAAGTTGAGCATCGAGTGAAGAACCATGGGTTGCATACAAAGAAGGGCTACCGTGCATGGAGGATGGGCCGTGTGACTCGGCCATGCAAAAAATGAAAATGCAGGCCCGTGTATGTGTGTGGCTTGATGCGTTGAAGGGGGCAGTAAATTAAGGGAACCGACTAGAAGGCATTGAAAGGTAAAAGTAAAATAAAAGGGGAGTAGGGCATTAAACGAAAAGGTAGCTGGGGTTTTTGAGAGGCAATAGGGGTAGGCCTGGCAAAACGGGTTATAACCCGTCGGGTCACCCGGACCCGCCCATTTAAAACGGGTCTGGGTTTGAGAAAGTTAACCCATTTAATAATTGGGCGGGTCACAGGTCAACCCGTTTATAAACGGGTTAAGTAAGTTTGGGCGGGTCACCCGCGTTAATTCGCTGTTTCAATTAAACCCCTTCTCAGTTCAGGCTGTTTAGCCCCCCTTCACTTCACTTCACGCCTCACAGTTCACAAAATCACAATCACACAGTCGCACTTCAAAAAAAAAAAAAAACCCTAAGGCTAAGAGTTCCCAACTCCCTGACCCTAACCTGTGCCGCGCCACTCCAATCTCCTCGTCTGGGTTGTCACTGACCTCTCGGCTCTCAGCTCTCACTCTCTCTGTCTCTCAGATTGTCAATCCTCTCCAGCTCTCCTCTCCAGTCTCCAGTCTCCAGTCCGGCAGTCCTAAGTCTCCTTTCTTCTCCTCTGGTGACCGGTGCACTGCTATGCGCCAGACCTGCCAGTCATCGTCTCCTGCGAACGATCCACTCGGATGACTACACACCTTGAGCAGATCGAGTCGTTGACTCCTCCAGGCGCCACGGACCACTGCCATAAGCGTCAATCCCCCCTCCGGCCTCCCCCAGCTCCACAGACCACTTCTCCACGCCTCCAGGCTCCAACATCCAACTGCTCCACTCGGAGCACAGACCACTCACACCTTGGGTTTTTTTTAATTTTATATTTTTTAAAAAATGTATTCAGGGGATGTATTATTTTTTAGTTCTTTTTATTTATAAATTAATAAATATAATGCAGTTTTTTTTTTTATAAAAAAAATGTCATTTTATATGAAATTTTGAAAATTTTAAAATAAAAAAATTATATTTTTTTAAACGGGTGACCCGTTACCCTCCCGTTTAATAAACGGACAGGTTAGGGTTGGCATTTGTGTGATTCGTTTAATACCGACCCGTTTATGGCTCAGCCTGTTTATGACCCGGCCCGTTAGTGACCCGCTCAAACCCGGCCCGCCTACCCGTTTTGCCAGGCCTAAACAGGGGGTTTTGCGCGTGGGTCTTCATGAGCTTTGGTATCAGCCCCGCAATTGGTCTTCTTCTTGGGTCTCGAGCAGCTCTCCTCATGGCCAGCCATCTCTACACTCCTTCTTCTCTCTCTCTCTCTCTCTTGTTTTTGGAATACACACCGGGTATCCACGCGTCCGTTTTACGGTCCACGTGACTAATCCTATGCCCCTTAAAGTTGACCCCACAACTCCAAAGGGAGGGTAAATTCAGGAGTCCAGGGGTGAAAACGAGTCCGGGACTCTCTCTCTCTCTCTTGCATTTACATTACTAGTATGTCATTGATACCTTCAGTTTTATTTACAATTTTTTTGTTAGAATACTAAGTAAATGTTGGGTTATATTTATTTTTAATCTCAGTTTATTTGAAGCTCTTAATTATTATTTTGTTTTAGTATTTTATTTTTCATTTAAGTAGTTAAGATATTGAGTTTATTTTTGTTTGAATTTATTGTTGGGTTGATTTTAATTTCTATTTACATTATTGATTGGGTTATTGTCTTCATGTGAAGTTGATGTTGGGATATGAGTTTTGTTTAAGTTAATTGGTGTGCGAAGTATTTAGTTGAGTTACTTTCATTGTTGAGATTAGTACGCCTTCACTTAAGGTAAATGTTGGAGTTGAATTTTTTTTAGGTTTAAGATAATTAGTGTGTTTGTTTATTTCATTGTAGTTCTTCACTTTTATGTTACTTTAATGCTTGTTTAAGTTTAGTAATTTTGCTTGAGTTATTTCTATTGAGAGTTTAGTCGTTTTCATTTAAAATTAGTGTTGAAACTGAATGATTGGTCTGTTATTAGTGTGTTAATTAGTGTGTTGAAATTAAATATTTGTTTAGGTCAATTGAGGTTTTTGCTTTGATTTATTATTTGAATGTTTATTTAGTGAGTTGTAGGTTGATTTTGTGCATGTTAGGTTCATAGTTTAGATTTCTCTCGTTTCAATTTCGTCATAAATATTTCAAAACCCCAAAGAAATCGAATTTGAACCATGTTCAGTTAAATTGTTTTCTTATTTTCTTTTTTCTGTGTTGCGCTAGTTTAAAATTAATCTGCATTCCTTAAGGAGACGATCTAACATATTTGGGCTAATTATTACGTGATGTAACTTCTACACTTGGGGCAGTCTTTGCATTGCTCATTTTTAAAAGTGAGTCAACCCATTTATTAAACAGGTTAAAAGGGTGTAGCTGCTCAACCTATTAATCCATTTAAATTTTCAAAATTACTAATTATAATAGTAATTAATCTGTTTAACCTATCACACTTAAAAATATACTACGAATAAGTAACTAATATTATAATTTGAATATCTATATGCATAATGTAATTATGTATTGTTTAGTTGAGTAATGATTAATATAATTTGAATATCTATATGCATAATGTAATTATGTATTGCTCGGTTGAGTATTGATTAATTATGTACATAATTTGACTTGGTTTTCAAACCATTAATATACATGTATGTTTCCACATAATTGTTTCGATTTAAATATGTTTGTAATTATGTAGGTATGTGATTATAGTATTGCCTATATTTATAATTTATAATTAAAATTATATAATTATGAAATTAATATTATATTTGAAATATACATGCATAATTAGTAATTGTGGACAATTCAGTTATATGTATATGTACATAATTACGCGATTATGTAAATGTATGTAATTCAATTTAATTTGATTTTCCAAACCAATTAATATGCATGCAGTTATACTAATGTTGACTAAACCTATCATTGAAATTAAACTACTTAATTACATTATTAATATCACTTTTTTAGATAATTATGCATACAATTTTGCAATTATGAACAATTCGGTATAAATATATTTGTAATTATGCAATTAAAAGTGCAGGCAATTGCTTTGGTTCATATGCATACAACATGCATGTATAGAATTACATAATTGGTTAGGTTTAGATAGGTTCGTAATTATATAATTATGTAATTTTAGTATTGGTTATATCAAAATCTAATTGGAAACTAAACTACATAATTATATATGTAGTTAACACTATAATTTGAAAATATACATACCTAATTTTGTAATTGTGACCAATTTAATTTGAATATATATATATATATATATATATATATTTATTCAATTACACAATTATAAATGTACGTAATTGTTTTGGTTCATTTATCTAAACCACTTAATATGCATGTATATACATAATTTAATAATTGGTTTGATTTAGATATGATCATAATTATGTAAATCATTGTAATTATATTATTAACAGCACATATCATTGAATTTATGCTACGTACATAATTACATAATTAATTCTATTATTTAGAAATCTATATTCATAACTTTGTAATCATTGACAATTTGGTTTGAATATACACAAAACTAACTGTGCTTATATATGTATGTAATTATTTTAGTTCTATTTTTCAAAATAATTAATAAACATGCATGTACGTAATTACGTAATTGGCTCAATTTAGATATGTCCATAATTATGTAAATATGTAATTATAGTATTGATTACAAATATCATTTGAAATAAGACAACATAATTATGTAGTTAACATTGTAATTTTAAAATATATGGACATAATTTTATAATCATGGACAGCTTTGTTTAAATATATACGTAATGATATAATTATGTATGTACATAATTATTTTGATTTGATTTTCCAAACCAATTAATATGCATGCATGTACGTAATCACATAATTAGTTCAATTTGGATATCCTTGTGATTATATAGATATGTAACTATAGTATTTGTTGCACATATCATTTGAAATTAAAATTTATAGTTACATAATGAATTCTATAATTTGGATATCTATGTGCATAGTTTTATAATATATTGATAGTTTGGTTTAAAAACTGTCACTAATATGTCACTTTTAGTGATGAAATTTAAATCGTCACTAATACTTTCGTCACTAAAAATCAGTTTTTTTTTTTCTTTTTTCCTTATAAGGGCGACTTGTGACTTTAGTGACCCCAAGGTCACGGATTTGATTCCCTCTCGAGGCATTACGCCGATGAACTACCAGGGGTATGTCAATGGGCAGGCATCTTTCACTTTCCCTAGGTTTGGTGTCACACCATAGTGTCCAAAGTGGCGTAATGGTGGTTGGAGTTCCCGAATTATAAAAAAAATACGTAATTATATATATATATATATATATATATATATAGTTGGTTTTTTTTTTACTAATGAGTATATGTAATTATAAAATATGTCTATAATTATATAGATACATAACTATAGTATTTGCTACAATTATTAGTTGAAATTAAATTATTTAATTAATTACGCAACTAATACTATAATCTGTAAATTTATACATAATTTTGTAATTATAGACATCTCGGTTAAAAAATGCGTCTAATTTTGCAGTTATGAATATATGCAATTTGTGGAGATGTCAACTTAAATATATACACAATTACGTAATTATGAGTGTATGCAATTGGTTCGATTCAGTTACGCAAACCAATTAATATGCATATATGGGTGTATGTAATTATGTAATTACGAAATATTTTCCAATCAAGCAATAGATCAAATACCTCTTTAAAATTAAATGGACAAACGAGTTAACTCATATCTAAATAAATATGGATCATAAATTGGTCAAATATTTTATATAAATGGGTAAATGGGTCATAAATGATCTAACCCATTTTGACTCTACCCATCTTGAACCATACTCGCCCAATTAACATGACTAAGTGACAACATGCATTCATGGATGCTCTCTTTTTGCAATATGCCACCTGTTTTCTATGACCACCATTAAATTTTACTTGACAATTCACATCCAATTGGTGCATTTGGAATTTTCAAGAACAATCAACCAATTCTACACCAAGCCTAGCCATTAAAAGTCCCACCACGTTCAAGCCCCCAAATTTGGTGCCCTGCCAGCCAACCGAAGGTCAAGATTGGGAAGAGGCTCGTAACAAGCTTCAATGAGGGGAGGAAAATAACATTCTCTTGTGGTTTCCTTGGAAACGGAGGAAAATCTCATAGCCTCCCTCCATTGGCAGGATCCCAGCATTGCCTGGTCTCAGGTTTCCGGCAAGTTCTCTCTACGGCTTCCGGAATTCGGACTGGGGAAGAGCTAGCTTGCTCTACATTGCCTTGAGATCAATGGCATCCATGGGTGACGGGATCTGCACTTCAGCCAAATGCAAGGAAACCGATCGGGAAGAACTCGAAACCGTCCGACAAAATCCTGAAAAAGATGATCATGGAAACAAGGCCTGCGCTGAAATGAAGAGGTCAAGGAAGAAAGTGTTGATGGAATTCCGATGCAGGATGGAAGATGCCATTCTGGGGAACTATCTTTTGGGGAAGCCTGCAAGGAACTGTTTGGGGAAGGAACAAACGAAGGCCAGAGATGCCCTGAAGGACATTTCTCTGTGGGGTGTTCCATTGCTGCCAAGTAAAGGTCACGAAGGCACCGACATCGTCCTGCTCAAGTTTTTAAAAGCCAAGGACTATAAGGTCCCCGAGGCTTTCGAAATGCTCCAGAAGACTCTGATATGGCGGAGGGAATTCAAGACGGAAGGAATTCTTGACGAGGACTTGGGTTTCGACCTCAAAAATGTGGTGTACCTAAACAACACAGACAAAGAGGGCCATCCCTTGTGTTACAACATTTATGGAGCTTTCAGGGACAGGGACGTATACAAGAGAGCATTTGGATCAGAGAAGAGGTGTGAGAAATTCCTTAGGTGGAGAGTCCAATCTATGGAGAAAGGCGTTGGGAAGCTCAGTTTCAAGGCTGGTGGGGTGAATTCAATGGTGCAGATCACAGATTTGAAGAACTCCCCAGGGCCAGGAATGAAGGAGATAAGTGCAGTTCGCAGAAGAATCTTGTTGCTGCTTCAAGACAATTATCCTGAGCTCATTTACAAAAATGTAAGCTAGCATAGAGTTATGACTATCCCCTTTTTTTTTTTCATAGGGTGGGGGTTAAAGATGATCTCCGGGAACTAAGGGGTCTGGTCTTTATGATTTGCAGATAATCATAAATGTTCCCTTTTGGTACTACACGTTCCATGCGCTACTTTCTCGCTTCATCTCTCAAAGAACAAAAAGCAAGTTCATCCTTGCCCGACCATCGAAAGTCACAAAGACTCTTCTCAAGTGAGATAATTATTAATTAAATGCGTCATCTGGTATCAGTATTCTTTCCATCTCGATTTTTGAATAATGTCCCTTTGACTTTTGATTTGGACTTACTTGCAAGCAAATAGGTTTATAGAACCCGAAAACATACCAGTTCAATACGGCGGTCTCCAACGGGAGGACGATGAAGAATTTTCGCCTGCAGACAAGGTCTCGGAGCTAACTATTAAGGCGTGTTCAGTTGAAATCATTGAAATTCCTGTAGCAGAGGTATGTGAACTTCTTTGTCGTGTCTGTTCTGTATGGGGAAAAAAATAGAGTTGGAATGGGCTAGTACGATTACTTGGACTCCCCGAACTCCTTTATCTTATACCATTTTCTTTTCTCTACTCTTCCGTGCATGTATATCCCCCAGACCGGGGTGACTCTGGTCTGGGACGTGGCGGTGGTGAACCAGGAAGTGTGCTACAAGGATGAGTTTATCCCAGATGACGAGGGCTCATATACGATTTTGCTTCAGAAGAAGAAAAAATTGAGTGAGAGCTTTAGGAATTCATTTTACATTGGTGAACCAGGGAAGATAGTGATAACCATTGAGAATGGGACATTTAAGAAGAAAAGGGTTTTCTTTAGATCCAAGAGCAAGCCCACTGTTCCCATGTATGTCTTCTTTAAGTGACTGATTCCTTCCACTATATATATACTATCTCGTTGTATTTGTATTTATTTCTTTTTTGTTTGTACGTTTAAAAATGGATTCTAATTTGTAATTAACTTAAAATAGGGAAAAAGAAAAAGTATAGCAATGCTGAGTGGCTTGTTCCTGATCTCTCATGAAACAAGACGGACAAGTTTCTCTACTGTTCTCTTGCATGTAATTTCAGACCTTACTATAGGAATTTGACATAGAAAATAGGCGTGTTACCTTTTCTCTTTCTTCCCCATAATGTAGATAAATTAATCATTATCAATAAGAATTCTTTTTTTTTTTTCTGAATATTTTTTTAAAGATATAACCTTAGAAGCCACCCTATGATAGACTTATTAAATAGGTGTGCGTGGGTAAGATGGGTAAAGTCAAAATGGATCGGGTCATCATACCCATTTAGACATGAGTACCCCATTACCTATTTAATCTTAAAACATGCGAAACTAGTTGTTGAATACCATGAAACTTATAACTATTATAAAAAATTATCATTACCACATCTTTCCGCCATCTTTGGAGGTTATTTTATTTATTACACAACTGGAAAATATGTTCGTAATTAGTACATGCATGTACGCATATTGATCGCATGGAAGATAAGTACGAGTTGGGTAATGCAGTTTGATTATCGGTGAGGTTTTGGCTTGCTAAAATTACAAAAGGCGTGAAGGGTTCTCTGCTTTCCATTGATAAGAATTTATTGGAAGAGTTCCAAGTGAAAACGATAACTCCGAAGGTTAGAACTCCTCGAAAAGTTGTCTGGAAAAAGCCTCCTGTAGGTTGGTTGAAGTTAAATATTGATGGCTCTTGTAAAAGAAATCTGGATTCTTGTGGTAGTGGTGGTATCATTCGTGACTCTTCAAGTAATATTAAGGCCGCTTTCTCTAAAAAATTTGAATCTGGTACTAATAATGGAGTGGAGTTGTAGGCTCCTATTAGTAGTGTTTGGCTCTATAAAGAGTTAGGATATCATAATATTTATATTGGAAGTGACACAGATTTGGTGGTGGGATGGATCACATCTGGAACTTGCTCTTCCTGGTACTTATGGGACTTTTCAGAATTGTTAGAAGAAGAGCTTCAAGGCCTTCAATTCTCTATAAAACACCAATTTAGAGAAGGTAATCAGATGATGGATTACTTGGCACATCAAGGCGAGAAAGACAACACGAGCAGATATTTTGCAGGTGATGTGTTGTTGAGTAAAATGAGAGGTCTAATTGGTATGGATAGGATGAGTATTCCAAACTTTCATTTTTAATTGGCATCATTTGGTCCTCCTATGTTTTCCTCAAGTTTTTATTTTACAGGTAATTGTCATCAATTTGCAGGTATTTTATTTTTGTTTTTGTTTGTTTTATTTTAATTCATATGATTTTGTTTAGTTTATTTTAGTTGGTTTTTAGGTCGTATTTTGTTAGGTTTGTTTTGGTCTTGTTGTCTGGGATGGTTTTGCTAGTTTAATTGTAAATCTCTTGTGATTTGTTTGTAACCACGGTTTTCCTCCACCATAAGTGAGGGCTATCAATAAATTTGGGATTTTCATTAAAAAAAAATTATTGATTAGTTTATTAAGGAACCAAGATGAACCAATCTTGCATACTCATAATTATGTAATTACTTACATATTTGAATTTAGGTGTACACAAATTGCGTACACTCACAATTGCATAATTATGTGATGTGAATGGTGTATTCCCAAGAGGGAGACGGGGGTGAATTGGATATTTAAAAAATTTTTAAGTCAATTATGTCCTAATTCCGGATCACAATCAGTATTACACAACCTAAAATCTTTCTAAGCAAGCTCAATATCCTATAAATGTTTAAAGCATGTATGTAAAACGATTAATATAAAGAATAATTAAGCATACATGTGCAAAAATTAAAGTGCAAAAATTAAATAGATGAAAGAGAGAAAGAGTAGATACAAGATTTGTTATTGGGGTTTGGCCAATCCTACCTACATCTCCGCCTCAAGCTTCATCTCAAGGATTCTACTATTTGCTCACTTAACCGGGCAGAGCGACGCCGTTTACAATGCTCCTCACGAGGTGGAGTTTCCTCAGCTTACTTACAGGCGAAGCTAAACCAATTCTCCTTACGAGGTAAAGTCTCCTCAGCTCAATTCACTAGGTTGATCCAAACTAGTTTCTCTTTACGAGGCGGAGTCTCCTTAGTTCACTTACTAGGCGGAACCAAACCAAACTCTCCTTACGAGGTGGAGTCTCCTCAACTCACCTAACTGGGCTAGAGAAAAATGGATACACCTTACAGGACGTTGTATTCCTCTTCATGCCATGCCTGGAATACAAAGATATGAAAATTTTGTATACAAAATGATATGAAATAAGCTCAGTAGAGAATGTGTATTTTTCTTAAAATGATTTTTGCAATCTTTGAATAGAATATATATATATATATATATATATATATATATATATATATAATAAGCTCTTCAAAGATTTAAACTCAAAAAAATATTTCTCTAAAAATATTTTTCAATAAAAGTGCGAAAGAACCTAGGGTTTTGCTTTCAAGTTTTTGCCCAAATAATAGTATATGATCTTTGATTAAATATGAAATATAAAAATATATGCTTTTTCAAAGATCTTGAAATCCTAGGTGCTTTCTTCTAAAAATAATATTCAAAAATATTGTTCAAGAAAGTTAGGGTATTTGCTCAAATATATTTTTGCAATAAAACACAAGTGAGCTTCCGGAATCTTACAATGAATGTGCAAAAGATCCACAAGCAATAAAGAGTTTCGCCAAACAAATATTTGTCAAGAAAATAATATGGGAGAAACTCAAAGATTACTCTCAAAATGATTTTCAAAAATAAAAGCTTAAGTGAGAGTAAATACTTTAAAATCAATAAATGAATGCCCAAATGAATATATATAAATATAAATATAAATATATATATATATATATATATATATATATATATATATTTCAATCAACCCTCAAATGCAATAATGTGAAAATGAAAGAAGTGAAAGGAAAAATTAAAGCTCTCTTAGAAAAAGATTTTTCAAGTAATAATAAAGAGAATATGAGAAATAAGGCCCAAAATATTTGAGAGAATTTTTGGACTAATCTTATTGCTAATTATGCTTATGAAAGGGGTATATATAGAGTTTCCAAGAAAAGTAACCGTTAGGGACACAGAGGGTTTTTTTAAAAAATTATTTAATTAAAAAATTAAACACGTTTTAACGCTGAAAAATGGCCAAACCCAAGAGGTTCGGTTGACTGAACAAGGTGTCGGTCGACTGACCTCATGCGATTTATAAACATTCATAGGTTTAGTTGGCTGGCCTAAAGGTTCGGTCAGTTGGGCCTTGAAGGCCGGTCAACTGAGCATGTTTTGTTCTTCATGACCGGTTAACTGAGCTTTTAAATATGGGCAAAAAATGAGGTCCGGTCAATAGGTGAATGCACCGGTCGACTGGCCTTAAAGCGCATTTCAAATTTCACAAGGTTTGGTAGACTGAGGAAAATTAATTGAAAAAATGGTTGGTCGAGTGAGCTTTGCAAAGCTTTGACTTCTAGCATGAGGCATGGTCGGTCGATTGAGCCAAATAAAGCAATTAGGGGCCGATCGAGTAATCTCTTTCTAAAAATGATTTTTAGCCCAATTTTGACCCTAAAGTTATTTCAAAAACCTTTATATGATTTCAATTTTCATGAAAAAAGTTTTTGATGAAAGTGTTGGTACCTAAGGTCTGTCTACGATCTATGTTCGAACTTAGCATCATATCATATGGACGTGCATTATTACAGACAGATCTAAATGCAATTACAAATAAAGTACATGTCTTCTTCTTTTTTTACTCTTTATTTTCCCTTGGAATATGTCGGGAGTATAAGATTTAAGTCCTTCATTGCCTTCCATTTTCAATCCCCTTATGTGTCTTTTAAAATATAAATATGTTCACATGCTAAGTACACACATAAGATACTAGTGCTTTATTAGCATCAAAACAGGGATCGAACTCAAAAAGTCTACAATCCCCCCCTTTTTGATGATGACAAACACATACAAGCAAAATCGGTTAAACCTGAAAAGGCTCCTCCTCACAATATGCATAACTTAAAAGATAAGTAGTGTAACTCAAGCGTATCAAAACAAAGAAGATATTTCAAATAATCATGCATTCATTTTTAGCATTAAAGCACATTAAAGCTCATATATTTACCTAAAAAAAATTGCCCTATACAAAATTCTCCCTTTTTGGCATAAAGTCATTTATCATTTTGCTCATAAAATTCTCCTCCTTTTGGCATCAGCAAAAGGGGTAAGCTAAGTATAAAAATAATTGGAGCATTAAAAAAGATTAGCTTAAGAGAACTCCCCTTTTCTAACTCAACAACTAGGCATAAAAATTTATAGTTTGTAAAAAAAATTTGCAATTTTGTACATACAAATGGTATAACCGGCCATTTAAAATTTAAAAAGACATGTTAAACATGGTCAAACTAGAATTATTCACAAACCATTTCAATTCACACATATCATAAGACCCGTAATAGATTTCATGAGTTCAAAGCATACGACATATGATATCTAAATGTTGATTTGAGCATGGTTTCAATCTAACTAGTTCGCATGCACTTTCATATATGATCAATGAATCAGTCATGCAATGCCCTTTTAAAGAAAATTTAATATATATATATATATATATATATATATATATATATATATATATATATATATATATATATATATATATATATATAAGCTTTATGACACAAAAATTTGTATAACAATCCTAATAGCACATGTCATGAATTTTGTTAAATACACTAGCAAGAGATAAGATATATTTTAGTTTTGAAGTTCTCTTGCCAAAGAAAATTTTCCCTTTAAGATGTTTCTAATATGAACAAGGGACAAATGCTTGCTAAAAGAGAAAATTTAAAGATCATGCAAGCTTAATTTTTTTCGGTAGTCATTTAAGCACAGAACAAAATATGACTAGAAAAATACAACCATATAGATCCTAAGGATATGGCAATTTAAATCAAAATCATATGGCTACCCAAATGATTGTGGCTAATCAACATATTTTAAATTAAGATTTTCAATACAATCATCACATTTAAGCACATGCCACAGTGAGTTCAACCCAGATCTAAGTTGGAACGCCTCGACCCGCCACGTGGGCCCGAGGTGCTATTTTAGTGATGTCTGTGTACCTGATACCAAACTCATCATATAAAATGCAACGAAAATAAAAGATACAATCTCCAAAAATCCATTACTAAAGTTCTATACTACCTTTATATACAAATAAATCCATTTTCTTATAATTACATCCCATAAAACTAAACAAAAATAAAATATCTATCTATACACACTACCTACATAAATTTACACTACTAGCTTGGCTCCTTTAGTCTGCTAGACCTGATCTCTAGGATTTCCTGAAAAGATAGTTAGGGGTGAGGCACAGCTCAGTAAGGGAAGGACTAAGTTAATGTCAGTGTGTGGCCAGCATGCATTAAGTGTACATAAAATAATCAGTTCACTAAGTAGATAAACACATTTATCAAATCATTCTTATTTTACACTCACACGCACAATTAGCCAAGGATAGGGAAGATTACCCGTCCATACAAGTAGTTTCCTTATGCTCTACTACCATTACTGCTATTAGGGCACTCACTTTTCTCAATAAGCCCTCGAAGTTATCTTATTAATTATCCGTATTCACATAAATTAATAGATATGCATATAAGACAATCCCTGTGACAAACACGCCATTTGCTTCCCCCATGGCACGGGTTGTGCGGCCCGAATGCTGGACTAAGCCTAGATGATCAGCCCAAATAAAGTCAAAATACAACATCCTCTGCAAACATGTCTGCAAGCATCCACAGCAAAGCTGTAAGTCCGACGCCCTTACTTCAACCTCACGCAGGCAGTTAGCTGGGACCCCCTATACTTCTATTCAGAACAGTATGGGTGCACATGGTCTAACTAGCAACGGTATCGTGCTCACAATACACTGGTCCTTAGGGTTCTTAAAGCATACCATGCAATTTAGATAATATAAATCATCATTTAAAATATCAATTCACATATATTTCCTCTTACTCCAAAAACCTGCCCCCCAGCCACAAATGCAATCTGGCTCATAGTCGTTTAAATAAAACCCCGACCCTTGGTTGTCGAATAATAATCCTAGCCCTTGGCCGTCAAATAATAATCGTGGCCCTTGGCCAATCAAGCAATACCCGGCCACTGGCCTTTATTTCAAAATCCTATATTTTTCATTAGCAATTCCAATATTTTTCACAACAATTCCAGTATTTCACAAACAGTTCCAGTATTTCTCAAATAATCTCAAATCCAGTTAAACAATAAATCCTACCAAATAATCATCCACCACACAATTTCAACATTTAAACATAACCATATAAACAACCAAACTTTCCACCGTTCGTTTTTATTCAAAATACCATACCATATATCCTAGGTTTGTAAAATCCATTTCAAATGGTTGGTTTTTGAAATAACCTTTAAATTCTTAAATAAATAAATAACAATTTAGTCAGTTCATATTTAATAAAATTCTGACTTAACTTAATCCCCTTACCTGATTTCTGAAAAGCCCGATAAAACCCCGACCTTCGCCCCACGGCGTTCAAAACCCCTGAAACCTTGAAATTCAAACTCTACCATATTTTTCATCACAATCCCCAGAGTAATTTTTCCTAAAATTCCTTTAGATTCTGAATACCTTAAATAGCCTATTAAAAGTTTAAATTGTTAAACTTACCCCCGATTTAGGGTTGGTGCCTCGGAGCTCCAACTCGAAAACCTGCTCCAATTAGATTGTAGAGAATCTCCTCACGAATCTCCTGACAATTTTCATTCGTTAATTGGATTTAAGATTTAATAAAAATTCAGGTAAGTGTGAAAATTGGCCTTATCCCTAGAGATATGCCTACGCCGCTCCCACGGTAAATTCGCTCCATGTCGGAGGCGAAGGTAGGAACCCAACGATATCTTCGGATTTTCGATCGGCCGAATATTGGCCGAGAAAATGAGAAGAGAGAGAAGGGGGATGGAGGAGGTGTGAGATGCTGGAGAGCCGCCTGAGAGATTTCAATAGAAATCTAAGATCTCTTGAAGCTTTAAGCTATGTATATAATATATATATATATATATATATTATTATATTATATTATATTATTAAATTAATAATAATAATTTATTTATTTATTTTAATTATTTTTTATTTATTTAGTTTTATTTTTTACATTTCCCTGCATACAATTTACTAGGACGTTACATAAGCCAAAAATGTTGGTGAGCATACCAAGATGGAAACTTATTTTTAGATGCTCCCCCTTTCAATATGAATCCTAACTTAGATGAAGTGAATTACTTATACCTTTTAGAACTGATTTCTCAAAGCATACCAATCAGTATAAGTAATTATCTTAAGTTTCTTAAACTAACTATACTGAATATTTAACTAGCATATTTATCATTTGAACAATATAGTTGTCCCTATTGACTACAAATGCATCAAAGAAAAGATATTAAGGCATGATTTTGTGCTCATAACCAAGAACAATCCATATCTAATTATAGAGCTTTAAGAGCCGAATATGATGTTCCAGGTTTTTCAAAAGAGTCTCAATATTCAAAAAGCAAAACATAATGCAAGTGAGTCCTTTATGCTCTTTTTCCAGGGATGGAACTCAGCTCCCCTATATATGTTCTTATGCATGCATTATCAATTTAGGATGAAGATCAGATTTTCATTTAACGTTCACTCATCCTTTTAAAAATATTTTAGCATGCAACATATTATGACCATTCGGTACATGGTTGATGTATATTGCATTCTATTTAGAACTTGATAGCCACAAAGGATATACTCAGATAATTATGAAATAATCATGCAGTTTACACGCGCATGCACCAAATCATAATCGTTTAAGCACATGGTCTATGGATGTTGATTATTTTGGGAAAATTCTAACAAAATTTCGGCAGCATGCCATCTATAAATAAGACATTTCCCAAATAGTCATACTGTAGAGACCCGAACTTGTAAAATAAATAAGAAAAGGTTAAAAAGGGAATTAAAAAAGAGTTCGTCAACGAAGGTAGTATGTTCATCGACGAAGTCCCTTCAGTTCTTCGCCACCGAAATTCAAAGCGTCGTCAACGAAGGTAGAGCTTCGTTCACGAACTGAGTGGCTGGTGCCGACGAAGGCGCCACTTCGTCGACAAATTTGACTCGGTAAAAGGCTCTATAAATATCATATTTAGTTGCATAAGGGTTAAGAAAACCCAAAATCTCTCTCTCTCTCTCTCTCTCTCTCTCTCTCTCTCTCTCTCTCTCTCTCTCTCTCTCTACAATACTTCGCTGTTCATCATCTATTTCTACGATCAAAGGTTTCTACGTGGATCATAGGAGGAAACTCAACCGTTATAGGGGATCAGATTGTCATTTTGAAGATTTTTTGGGATTTTTCCTAAAATCGAGGTAAGGATCTGAATTCGTTTTCGTTTCGATAGATCTGTAGTAGATTGAATAACATTGAAGTATTGTTCTTCGGTTTTTAGGTTTTGAGGATCCCGTGTCGTAGTTTGGATCAATAAGCTCGTGTTTCATTTTTCGGGATAAAGGTAAGGGGATTTGTTTACATCAATATTTTTTTAGAAAAAGAAACCACAGGATATGTAGCTTATGTTTATATGTACTTATTGATTGCTTATTTGCAAAGTTTTACAGTGTAAAAATGTCGATTCTTATGGTTTTCACAATTTTACAGTTTTGGCAAAAAAGGTGTGTTTGGCATATGATCTCCAAACTTCTTAAACTACTTTATTTGCACTAAAACTAAAGTAGGAGATGCTAGAAACTCTTAATAGTAGCAGAAATGATATTTTATGAACCAGTTTATATGAAATGTATATATGTGATCAAATAAGTGTGACGTATGATATGAATTGAATCTATATTGATTTGAGATGTATGTATACGAACTATGGGGACTAAGATTCCAAGTGATTATTAGAAAATGCAAAAAGCAAGTTTCGATTAGATACCATGCCAAGTATGAGAAAAGGGTAAAACCGAGAGGTTACGAGCCAATTTTTACCACAGTATGAATGAAAGTATGAATGAATGAGATTGTGAAAATACTGAATTGCACATATTATTATGTTTTAATGTAAATTGCATATATGATATTGGGACCGTAGCTTGTCTCAATAGTATATGAAGCCTTAAATAGCTTATTTTATGTAGGCTCGATACCATTGTCAAAATAGAGGTACAATGCAACCACACATAGTTATTGTTTAGTGTGGGTACCAAGTAGTAGGCTTGGTAAGAAGGGCCACTAGTCAAAAGGGATCAGGGTGGCGATGGCCAAGTTGGACTGTTGTATGTTATGATGCCTAATGATACCTATACGTACAGGGCTCAATTAGTGTTTTCTTATCGCATAACCCATGCCATGGGCAGTTACTGGCATAGTTATGACAGTTTCGAGCTGGACGGTGTTCTAAATATGCATATACATGATTTAAAGACTTTATTAGGTAGAGTCACAGGTCTGAGTACCGGGCAGAGGGATCATACAGTGTATGGGCTTGTACCCTACCTTAACCTCGGGAACTCTCACTTGTAACAAAGCTAGGTTTTTATATTATCAGGGAGTTATATACGTAATATATATATATATATATATATATATATATATATATACACACACACACATTACAGTATTGATAATGTGCAATCTATGTAACCGCTTTCAAATAAGAATAAAACTGTACAGTCACACATTGATGTAATATCTTCCTCCTTACTGAGAAGTGTCTCACCCCAATCTTACAACCTTGTTTTCAGGAGTTACAGGAAATTGGTCTTAGTCATCTAGAGGGGTTGTGGAGCGTAGGGTCCTATTAGTTAGAGTAAGTTTTGTATGAGTACTGGGTTGTTAGCCTGGTTGGTTTTGGGAATGTAATACAGTTTATGTTTTACGTACAGTTGAATATATGTAAGGAACATTTAGATACTCTAGTATGTCTATTAGAATCCATATGAATGTTTATGTTTTCCGCAATATATGTGAGTACAGATCATTATGAAATACTCGTATATCCCTGTTTAGGGCGGGTAGTTATGTATGTTATCAGGATTTGTACAGGATATGTATGTATAGTAGCACTATGGGGCCATATTAAGGGTCGGAGCGTTACACATATGCTAAAACCTAATTACTTTGCAAATAATTCATTTTAAGCATGCAACAACCTAGATCTACTACCAGCATGCAATTCATAATACTGCATCAGCCATGCAGCTGGTATTCCAGTTTAAGCATGTAATCCAATAGCTCAAATAACAGTTCAAAAAATAAACCATTTATAAGAGAAATATAATCATTTAGTACATTATGGATAGTAATCTGCAATGCTATTCACATTAGGCATAAATAGAGTATAATCATGAGGGCATTTAAATTTATATGGCTAGAGAAATACTCCCCCTCAATTATGCACTCTACCATCTTATGCCTTATTCATCTTTTCATTTTTCAATATCTTAGCCAAGTGCTCTTAGAATTTTCAATGATTTCGTTTTGGCTTTAAATGCCCAGGCTTAGAGGACCAAAAGAATATTTATTCAGGTGAACTAAGCCTATTTTGCCTTTTTTCTTATGAATCTCAATTCATGAGAGGCTCAAGTTCGAATGGCATTTAACTTTAACTGTTCGTACATAGGTTTCTTTGAAATTTTATTCTTCATTTAGATTAAAACCTAGCAATCATCATAGCCATTCAACTTCATTATAAGGATACGAAGCTCTAAAGGATTTGATTAAAATTTGAGAGCTTGTAAGATAAGTGTAGGATAAATACTCTCAAAAATTAAAATTTATATTACGTTCAAAAGAGTATTTAGGAGTGAGCACAAGTGGACAATATTCAAAATATTTTCGTGCTAAGAATATGTCCTATTCGTTTAGGCAAAGAGCAGCTAGGAGTATATGATCTTTTTTGAACAATGTTTTTTGGTCATTTCTGATTTGCCACGAATGGAGGGTACCCTTTAATTATGATTACAATTTTGAGCAAGGATACGAACCAATGATTGGATGAATCTTTACCGAATGTGATCATGGTTGGTAAAGATTTCCTATGAGGAGAGGGTGAACAAAAAATAGAGAATTTTGCATTTCAAGCACAAAAGGAATATTTAATGTGACTGATGGGTAGCTTGAATCCTTTAGTAAATGTCTCTAATTTGATTATAGCAGGATGCCTTTAGATGAGTACTCAATATATTAGCCATTTATGATCATTAGTGCTTTAAGATCGGAATGATGACTAAATTTTGATTTATATTTGAAAAATGAGTTTAGGGATGAAGAATATACAACGAGATGGATTTCCTAAAGCTCAATTCTGCGCAATGGACAAAAGATGCTTAAGAGTTAATTACTAAGTAAGGAACAATTTTCCATTTGGAAGTGGATTTTACTTAAGCATGCTTCTGAGATATTATTCAGAATAATGATGTATGGTATGCTTCTGAGATATTATTCAGGATAATGATTTATGGTTTTCATCTTAGCGTAATAAGGTTCCAGATAATATAGTAAGTTAAACTCTTAACCTTTTACTTTGAACACTTCGAAGGAATGATATGAATTATGCAGAGACTAACGTCCCTTTCAAGTAGAGATTAACTCATTCCTCTTCAATTCAAAGGTAAGCACGTTATAGCCAATAATATTATATTTTAACCAATCATTATGATGTAAATGCATTAGATTTAGATTGGATAAATTACTTAAATTTTTCTTATTGTCTTGATTTCTCTACGATTCCTAGTACGACAAAAGTGTATAATGAGTGCATGTACTAAGATAAAAACAATTTAGGCACAAACCACTTCCTAAGCCTTTTAGTCATCACTACCCCTAAGCTAAGAACTAAGGAAGAATTAAATAATTATCTAACTCCAATTGGAGTCCATTCTTCATTAGGTCCTAAAGGGTTTGCCTTTATGATTACCCACACCATTTCCTTGTCTATGCCTCTAGTACCTCTAAGTAAGCAAGTATACCAGACGTGCCCTCTTTTTTCACTGTATAGGCAAGCTTTAAATGCATGTGAAGGATTTTGCCTCTTTATCCTATTTTTGTTCAAGAAGGCATGAAAATAACTATGAGATTCATAACCCAAACCTAAACCCTTTTTGAAAAGATTTTTCGTTTTTAACTCCTAAGGGGTTTTCATGATTATTCTTTTCATTTTGGGCTTTGATGATATTTTGGAATGATCTTTCATTTCATCCTCCAAGCAGGTAATTTTAAAAACTTTCTCAATCTTTTTCTTCTCAAGTATAGCATAATAATCTTTTAGATCCTCTAATTGTTTTGCTAACCTTTTATTTTCATTTTTCAAGAAAGTTTTCTTCTTAGATATCCTTACTAGAAACATATGAGTATTAACGAATTTCTTTAGTGGTTTCTTATAGGATGTCATGCATGCTATATTAGATACACATAATTCAGTACAGGATTTATTACAAAAATCATCACATGAATCAGTGCATGCATCATCAATAGTATTATTACTAGATTTAGCATAATTTTCACATGAGACATTAGATGATTCATCACATGATATAACACAAGAATCATCAATAGATATAGAGTGAGAATTATATACCTCTTCATCTACAAATGATATTACCACATGATTTACCACATCTTGATTATTTAGGCTTGACAATTCTGGAGTGGTGGTCTCTTTCTTCTTGGCCTCTCCATCGTTCTTTTCTAGCTCTTCCCAAATTTCCCTTGCACATTTACATGCTATAATTTAATAAAAGATATTAAAATCTAAAGCGCAATACAATATATCTATAACACCCTCAAAATTCTTACCATATATATATATATATATATATATATGTGTGTGTGTGTGTGTGTGTGTGTGTGTGTGTGTCTTCATCCATACCTAAGTAGCGGGAACACATATCACACAATCATTCACATATATATACTATACAATACCAGAATCCAGTATATACAGACCATAGCTATACAAAAATACCCCTCTAGCATCATCTACCCAAAAAATATACACTTTGTCAAAAACTCACCCTATAACTAGAGTAATCAAAATACTTTCTATTCGCGAGCTTGATTTGCTCGCCTAACTGGCTCACCTGAAAAATGTTAAAGTAATGGGGTGAGTCGACGCTCAGTAAGTGGAAATATGTTATTTCTAGTGTGTGGCCTCTAAGTTAAGAATACTTTTAAAAAAACAACTGAACTGTAGTACAATAATAAATCTATAAAGCATATCTTTATTTCATAATTTAAAATATAATTGTATCATCTGTATTTTCTACTTTTCATACTGCTAATATCATACTATACTCATCATATAGTGTAAAACTGTATACATATACATAACTGTGATTTATCCTTAGGACTCTGTACGTCATGATTTGACCCGTCATAACAGGGTTGTTCGGCCCGTAGGCGGGACTTCATCTGGTTGGCCCTCTAGATAATTCAATATACTCTACACTACCTTAGTCCAGCCAAACTGCATCCACTCCTAGGCTTGGGACTAGCTACTACCTCGTCAAACTGGCCCCCTCCACCCAGTGAACGGGGGAGTTGCATCCTCTCCGAGCACGGCTGACGGTACCCACACACTATCTGAGATATGTGGTTGCACTCTATATGTATATAGCAATGGTACCGTGCTTTGTAATCTATATATGTACTGTATCTGTCTGTAATCTTTCCACGGGGATCTGATATTATATATATATATATATACATATATACTCTTTTACCGTTTTCATCATGTTTCCAAAATTACCATAACACTATCTTTCTGTACTGTAAATACTGTAATCTCTGTATATTGTATCTGTAGCATCTTGATGCTACCTCTGTATTTCTGTCTGTATACTCTGTCAATATACTTTGTCTGTATACTTTGTATGTTATGCTAATAGGAAACATGACATGCTACAACTCTGTATATACTGTTATGTATAAAGCTGTAATATATATACTGATCTAAGTAAAATTGTATACATGTATATGTACATATATATATATATATATATATATATATGACTGTTTCATGAAACTATTCGTATAAAAGTTGTATATGCATGTAAATTTCTCTGTATAATCTATGTGAATATATATCTATATCTGTATGTTCTATATAACTCCATATCCTGGGAAAAACTATATAAGATGTATATACTGTCTATATCTGTATATTTAGTATAGTATGATACATTACAAAAGCTATATAAGTTCTTCATCACATGAAAATCTACTCAGGCCACACAAATATTTAAACTCATATTCTGTAAATACTGTATAATAAATTGGTATAAATATATGTCTATGAAATCTCTGATAGCATTATGAAAACTCCTAGCATAACATATTTCTCTTACCTTAACTTTGAAAAGCCTCTATAAAATTCTAGCTCTATACCCACAGGATTCCTAGTTTAACATCCTGAAAATAAAATCCCCCAGAACAAAATATTAGTATTTTCTTACTTACAACATTTCTTATAACTAAGGGAAGGGCAAATACTAAATAAAATGTCTTACCCTGAGATTGGGACGAAATCCAACCCAACTTTTCCAATGAACAGCTCCGGCAGACTTGCAAAGAACTTCGCCAATAACATCGTGGTAGCCTCAGATCTTCGATCTAGTGAGAAACAGGCCCGGAAACGAAGAGACAAGGAGAGAGGGACGTAGAGAGAGAAAGAGGAAAGCTTCTTGCGCTGGTTTTTCATCAAAATCCGGGTTCAACACTATTTATACTGCAGCCTTCATCAATGAGACACGTCATCTCGTCGACGAATTTCAGATGTCCTAAAACCCCTTTCAGTATTTTCTCATCGACGAGACGTGGCTTTGTCGACGTAGTCCCTTATGCACTCGTCGACAAATCCCATGTATTCGTCGATGAAATCCTATACAAAAATCTCAGGTTGTTACATTCTCCCCTCCTTATAAAATTTTGTCCTCGAAATTTACTTTCTGTATCCCATCTATACACTCCATCATTCCATAAAGGTCTACTTATTTTATTACCTGCCTTCACTTGCGGTGGAGGAATTCCATGGTTACATTTACGTCCTGGAAGATTACATATATCAAACTAAAAAACTATCTACTAACTAAAATCAATACATGTACCTGCAAAAGAAACCTATCTAACTACTATACTTTACCTGAGTACTTCTATACCTCTTGGAACAACTACGGGTATCTCTGTCTGATCTGCTTCTCGAGCTTCCAAGAAGCTTCCTCTATAGTATGATTCTTCCACAAAATTTTAATCAACTGTATTTCTTTAGTGCGTAAAGTCTGAACCTTTCTATCCAAAATCTGCACTGGTACTTCTTCATATTCCAATGAATCCTTAAGCTCTATCTCTGCATAGCTAAGGATGTGGGATGGGTTTGGGACGTATTTCCTTAACATAGCAACATGAAATACATCATGAATTCGAGTCAAAGCTAGCGACAAAGCTAGTTTGTAGGCAGATGACCCTATTCTCTCAAGTATCTCAAAAGGGTTAATATACCTAGGGCTCAACTTGCCCTTCTTTCCAAACCTCATAACTCCTTTCAGAAGAGCTATCTTCAAAAATACTAGATCTCCCACATCGAATTCCAACTCTCGACGGCGAGTGTCTGCATAGCTTTTCTGCCAACTGTATGCTGTACAGATTCTTTCTCTAATTAATCAGACTTTGTCGGACGCCTGTTGTATTATCTCGGGACCCAAAACTTGCCTTTCACCTACTTCATCCCAGAAAAGAGGAAAACGACGTCTCCTGCCATATAATGCCTCATATGGAGCCATGCCGATACTAGCCTGATAGCTATTATTGTAGGCAAACTCAACTAACGGCATAAACTGGATCCAACTACCCCCAAAATCAAGCATATAAGCATGAAACATATCCTCTAGTGTCTGAATTGTTCTCTCAGTCTGACTATTTGTCTAGGGATGGAAAGCAGTGCTAAATGCTAACTGTGTACCCATAGCCTCCTGAAAACTTTTCCAAAATCGTGAAGTAAACTGAGGATCTCAGTCCGAGACTATGGATACTGGTACTCCATGAACACGAACTATCTCCTGAACATATATCTCTACCAATTTGTCCATGGAATGACCGATTTTAATAGGGATGAAATTAGCAGTCTTCGTCAGACGATCTACAACCACCCAATCTTACTGGTGGTAACCCCGTAACGAAGTTCATCGAAACGTGGTCCTATTTCCATTATGGAATAAACAATGGTTGCAACTATCCTACTGGTCTCTGGTGCTCAGCTTTAACTTACTGACACCTCAAGCATTGCTGAACAAATTCGGCTATCTCCCTCTTCATTCCACTCCACCAGAAATACTCTCACAGGTCCCTATACATTTTAGTACTGTCGGGATGGACCGTTTATAGGGATCTGTGAGCTTCCTCTAGGATAATTCTCCTGACCTCAATATCTGTAGGAACACATAGCCTAATACGGAATCGCAGAGCTCCATCATCTGATATGCTGAACTCCTTACCCTGACCATCACGTACTCTAGCCATAACCGCTGCCAACTCTGCATCATCACCCTAAGCTGTTTTAATCCTCTCGTAAAGTGTAGGTTGAACCACTAGACTGGCAATAACTGACTAAGGACTCTCCTCCACCAATTCTATATTGAGCCTCTCCAAATCCACCAGAATTGAGTGCTGAATCTCCATAGCTGCCAGTACGGATCCCCCTGATTTCCTGCTCAGAGCATCTGCCACTACATTTGCTTTTCCTGGGTGGTAACTAATCATGCAATCATAGTATTTAATAAGCTCTAACCACCTTCTTTGTCTCATATTCAAATCTTTCTGGGTAAAGAAATATTTCAAACTCTTATAATCTGTGAAAATCTCGCACTTTCCACCATATAAATAATGCCTCCAAATTTTGAGAGCAACACCACTGCAGCAAGCTCTAAATCATGGACAGGATAATTCTTCTCATATTCTTTAAGCTGCCTAGATGCATATGCAATGACCCTATCGTGCTGCATCAACACACATCCAAGACCCTTCAAAGAGGCATCACTGTATATTACAAAACTGTCCTCCCCTAATGGAATAGCCAGTACTGGAGCTGAAACTAATCGGTACTTTAACTCTTGGAAACTCTACTCATGGTCATCAGTTCATTCAAATTTTACATTTTTTCTTGTAAGTCGTGTTAATGGACCTGATAACCTAGAGAAACCATCCACAAAACACCAGTAATAACCTATTAATCCTAGAAAACTCCTGACTTCCTGAACATTTCCCAGCCTTTCCCAACTCACCACTGCCTCTATTTTACTTGGATCAACTGATACCCCTGCTTCTGAGATCACATGGCCGAGAAAAGTAACCTGCCTTAACCAGAACTCACATTTCTTGAATTTTGCATATAATTTCCTTTCCCTTAATACCTACAATACCAGCCTCAAATGATGTTCGTGCTCCTCAAAACTCCTCGAATAGACCAATATATCATCAATAAATACAACCACAAACTGGTCCAAATACTGGTGGAACACCCGACTCATCAAATCCATGAAAACCGCTAGTGCATTAGTCAACCCAAATGGCATCACTAAAAACTCGTAATGCTTATATCTGGTACGGAAAGCGGTCTTCGAAATGTCCTCTGCTCTAACTTTCACTTGATGGTAACCCGACCGCAGGTCAATTTTAGAGTAAACTTGGGTCCCCTGGAGCTGATCAAATAAATCATCGATCCTAGGGAGAGGATATTTATTCTTGACTTTCAATTTGTTTATCTCCCTATAATTAATGCATAATCTTATGGTTCCATCTTTATTTTTCACGAACAAAACTGGCGCTCCCCAAGGCAACCACTGGGCCTGATAAAACCCTTATCCAATAATTCATGTAGCTGATTTTTAATTCTTTCAACTCGACTAGTGTCATACGGTACAGTGCTTTTGATACTGGTGCAGATCCCGGCAACAAGTCTATAGTGAACTCAATCTCATGATCAGATGGCAAACTAAGTAATTCTTCTGGAAATACATTTGGAAACTCTCTCACTACTGGTATGTCAGCTTGTCTCAATACTTCTTTTGGCAATTCTTTTATGCATGCAACATACTCCTGACAACCATCCTGTAGTAGTCTCCTCACCTAAATAGCCGACACCAACTGTGACGAGGCACGCACGCGTGAACTCGGAAATCTAGATTCTGGCTCACCCGGGGGTCTAAAAATTACTTCTTTCTAATGGCAATCAATACTAGCGTGACAAATGGCTAACCAATCCATACCCAGTATCACATCAAATTCCTGCATATCTAGGTCCACAAGATCGACTAAAAGCACTTTCTCCTGAATACTTACTGGAAAATTCCGAAGTACCCTCCTGCATCTAATCACAGATCCCATCGGTGTACCCACAGACAATTCTATATCTAATGGTTGTGCCTCTATTCCAATTATTTTCACATACTCGCCAATATAAAAGAGTGGGCGGCACCTGTATCAAACAAAACAATCATTCTATATGGTAAAGCAATAAGAGTACCTGTGACCACATCTCCAGCCGTCTTAACGTCTCCCGGTGTCAACGCGTAGACCCTCGCCGGCACAGTGTTCCTCTACTGACCACCGCGGGGTGCCTGATATCCACCTCGAAATGGTCTGGGAGCCTGTGCATAATTCAACGGCATCTGACATGATCGAGCCATATGACTTGGCCTCTCATATCGATAACAAATGTTATCCCCCAGTCGGCACTCACCAGGATGTCTCCATCCACATCTAGGACAAATGGCAGGAGGTTGTCCGCCTTGAATTCACCAGGCTCTACCATCTGTCTCTGGCCTCCGCTATATCTACCTCCTCTCCAAGGGCCTCGGCTGGGACCTACCTGAAAACTCGAGGGCGCAGCCCTCTTCTTCTGACTCTGCATCTCCGTCTCTCTAGATAGACTCTCCTTCGCTATAGTGGCCCTGTCAACCAATTCTGTAAAATCTTGAATCCTCAGTACCGCTACCTGCCTGTAAATATCACGCCTTAAATTTCTCTCAAACATTCTAGCCTTCTTTGTTTCATCTGGGACAATATAGGGGTAGAAATGAGAGAGCTCAATAAATCTCGCCGCATACTGCAGGACAGTCAACGACCCCTAGGATAGACTCAGAAACTTTTGTACTCGAACATCTTTAACTGAAGCAGGATAATATCAATCAAAGAATATGTCCCTGAATCGGGCCCAGGTCATCTGCACTGGTATCGCCCTCTGCTCCTCTAACAGTTTGGTGGCTGACCACCATCTCTCGGCCTCCCTCGCCAACCTATACGTAGCATATAAAACTCTCTACTCATTGGTGCAATGAAGTACTATCAGAATCTTCCCTACCTCCAGCACCCAGTTCTCCACAACTGCAGGATTAATCGTTCCAAAAAAAAGCTGGCTGATTCATCTTCACAAATTTCTCTATGGTACATCCCTGAGCTGAGGATGGACCTTCCTACTCTCTAGAACTCAGCGCTATCTCAGCCATAACTTGCTGAGCCACACTGCATAGCACAGCATCTAAATTCCCACCTGCTGCGCCAAAAGGTCTAGCTCCATCATCCCCACTGGCGTGAGCGCTATTGCCTCCTAGGTCCATCCTACAAACACATAGAACACCGTCTCAAAATTCTATCTTCCTACAGACCTAACTTATTCAACTAAAATTCCAAATCCTCTATTAAATATCCCTCTTGCTCCTAACCCCAAAATCCACTCCTACAACCCAAACACATGACTCGTCGACAGTTTACTATGGTTTTCCTGAAATTGTCACCCTAGGAAAAACACAGAAACAATCACGAAATCCTGCATCCAGATCACAAAACAAAACCTCAAATATTTCTCCTATATTCTGGTATTGTTTCCCGCTGCACTCTAGAGTCTACAGAACCTAGTCACCTAGGCTCTCATACCAAAATTGTACCACTCTCAAAATTCTTACCATTTATATATATATATATATATATATATATATATATGTGTGTGTGTGTGTGTGTGTGTGTGTGTGTGTGTGTGTGTGTGTGTGTGTGTATCTTCATCCATACCAAAGCAACGGGAACACATATCATATAATCATTCACATATATATACTATACAATACCAGAATCTAGTATATACAGACCATAGCCATACAAAAATACCCCTCCAGCATCATTTATTCAAAAAATATACACAACTTTGTCAAAAACTCACCCTATAACCAAAGTAATCAAAATACTCTCTATTCGCGAGCCTGATCTGCTCGCCTAACTGGCTCACTTGAAAAATGATAAAGTAATGGGGTGAGTCGACACTCAGTAAGTGGAAATATGTTATTACTAGTGTGTGACAACTAAGTTAAGAATACTTTTTAAATAACAACTGAATTGTAGTACAATAATAAATCTGTAAAGCATATCTTTCTTTCACAATTTAAAATATAACTATATCATCTGTATTTTCTACTTTTCATACTGCTAATATCATATTATACTCATCATATACTGTAAAATTGTATACATATACATAATTGTACTTTATCCTTGAGACTCTGTACATCATGATTTGATCCCTCATGACAGGGTTGTGCGGCCTGTAGGCAGGACTTCATCTGGTCGGCCCTCTAGATAAGTCAATATACTCTACACTACCTCAGTCCGGTCAAACTGCATCCACTCCTAGGCTCGGGACTGGCTACTACCTCGTCAAACTGGCCCCCTCCACTCAGTGAACTGGAGAGATGCATCCTCTCCGAGCATGGCTGACGGTACCCACACACTATCTGAGATATGTGGTTGCACTCTATCTGTATATAGCAACGGTACCGTGCTCTGTAATCTATAATTGTACTGTATCTGTCTTTAATCTTTCCACATGGATCTGATATTATATATATATATATATATATATACACATATATACTCTTTTACTGTTTTCATCATGTTTCTAAAATTACCATAACGTTATCTTTCTGTACTGTAAATACTATAATCTCTGTATACTGTATATGTAGCATCTTGATGCTACCTCTATATGTATACTTTGTCTATATACTCTGTATGTTATGGTAATAAGAAACATGATATGCTTTACTCTGTATATACTATTCTGTATAAAGCTGTAATATATATACTGATCTAAGTAAAATTGTATACATGTATATGTATATATATATATATATATATATATAATTATTTCATGAAACTATTCGTATTAAAGTTGTATATGCATGTAAATTTCTCTGTATAATCTCTATGAATATATATTTATATCTGTATATTCTGTATAACTCCATATACTGGGAAAAACTATATAAGTTGTATATACTATCTATATATGTGTATTCAGTATAGTATGATACATTATAAAAGTTATATAAGTTTTTCATCACATGAAAATCTACTCAGGCCACACAAACATTTAAACTCATATTCTGTAAATACTGTATAATAAACTGGTATAAATATATGTTTATGAAATCTCTGATAGCATTATAAAAACTCCTAGCATAGCATATTTCCCTTACCTTAACTTTGAAAAGCCCCTATAAAATTCTGGCTCTATATCCGCAGGATTCCTAGTTCAACATCCTGAAAACAAAATCCCTATAACAAAATATCAGTATTTTCTTACCTACAACATTTCTTATAACTGAGGGAAGGACAAATACTAAATACAATGCCTTACCCTGAGATTGGGACGAAATCCAACCCAACTTTTCCAACGATCAGCTCTGGCAGACTTGCAAAGAACTTCGCCAGGAGCATCGTGGTAGCCTCAGATCTTCGATCCAGCGAGAAACAGGCCCGAAAATGAAGAGAGAAGGAGAGAGGGACGTAGAGAGAGAAAGGGGAAAGCTTCTTGCACTGGTTATTCATCAAAATTCGAGTTAAACACTATTTATACTGCGGCCTTCGTCGACGAGACACGTCATCTCGTCGACGAATCTTTCAGTAATTTCATCAACGTACCTTACTTCCTCATTGATGAATTTCAGATATCCTAAAACCCCTCTCCGTATTTTCTCGTCGACAAGACGTGGCTTCATCGACGAAGTCCCTTATGCACTCGTCGACGAATCCCCTGTATTCGTCGATGAAATCCTGTGCAAAAATCCCGGGTTGTTACAATATCCATGGCATTTGAATTAACATGCATATCATTTTCATTCAATGGCATATAAATTCCTTTAACAATCATTTGTCAGGCTCTCCAATTCATAGATTTTATAAATATGCTTATTCTTTGTTTCCACAGGGTGTAGTCAACACCATAAAACATTGGAGGCTTGGTACATGATTGTCACTCACGAAATGGGGATACACCAAATTGAGTCATTGCAATCTTTAACACAAGTAGTTAAGCCTTTTGCAACGAAGCTCTCATACCCATTGATGTGAATGGTGTATTCCCAAGAGGGAGGTGGGTGAATTGGATATTTAAAAAATTTCTAGGTTAATTATGTCCTAATTCTGGACCACAAATAGTATTACACAAACTAGGGTCTTTCTAAGAAAACTCAATATCTCATAAATGTTTAAAGCATGTATGTAAAACAATTAATACAATGAATAATTAAGCATACAGGGTCGGTCGACTGAGCAGTTTTGTACTAGAAGGGTTCAGTTGACCGAGGCTTTTTAACTAAGCCAAAAAACCCAATGTCGGTCGACCTTCGTTTGCCCTAAGGTCTGTTTATGGCCTTTGGTTCCCTACGGTCAGTCTAAGGCCTATATGAGCATTAATTCATATCATGTAGGATGTATACATTTATTACAAACTAAAGATATATAAAAATTAATGCAAGACAATTAAACTCAAATGTCTTCTTCTTCTCCTTTGCTTTTTGACATCATGGAACATGCCAGTTTTGAGTTTTTAAGTCCTGTCTTGGCTTCCATGTTCTCTTGATCTTATGTGTGACCTGAATTATACATGTTCAGCACTTAAACACACACATAAGAGACACTTGTGTTTGTCAGCATTAAAATAGAGATCATACTCAAAATGCCATCACTTACCAACAAAAAACTTTGCCAAAGAGATCCCTTCCATTGTGAACCAACAGCTCTAATACCTTTTGTTGGGACAATCGGTGCTATGACACCAATTGTTAGAGTTGAACACGCAACGGAATCACGCACAACTCAAACCAATCTAGAACAAATGATGCAAAATAATCAACGATGAATATACAGATCAAGCAAGCACAAATCACAATCACACACACAGTAATTGAAAAACAATAGAAAAAATACACAAGATTTACGTGGGTTGACTTTTTGAGTCCAATCCCTATTTTTGATACTAAAAAAGCACAAGTATCTCATGTGTGTGCTTAGTACTTGAACAGGTTAATAATTCAGAATGTACACATGAAAGAGGATAAATGGAAGCCATGAAGGAGTTAAAGACCATCTCAACTTGGCGTATTCCATGAAGATTGAAGAGCAAAAGAAAATAGAACATATGTTTTATTTGTAATGCATTTAGTTTATATTTGGTTTGTAATAATGTGCGCATGTCTTGTATGATAGATGCTAAGCTCAATAAGGACCATAGACTGACCTTAGGGAACCAAAATTTTTCATAGAAAACCTTTTTCATAAAAACTAAAATCATACAAAAGGTTTAAATCATTTTTAAGGTCAAAAGGGGGCTAAAATTCATTTTTGCATAAAGCCCGACCCACCGGCCCCTTGCAAGCATCAGTTGCCTAGTTGACCACTATATTATTTGGCTAGGATTACATGGTCCTGGCTGACTGACCATTTTAAGGCTTTAAGCCCCAGCCGACCGACCTGCTCCTTTTGGGCTGGTTTATAAAGCCCTAGCCGACCGGCGGTTGTCAAGGCATGAATGCCCAGCCCACCGGCTTTTGTATTTGCCCATTTCTAGTGGCCAACCGACTAAACATTTGAGTTCTAGAGAAGCTCAACCGACCGGCCCGATAGACCGATTTTGACAGTTATGGTGTAATCCGAATAGGGGGTGAATTGGGTTTTAAAATATTTTGGCTTAATAAGATTTGCGCCGATTCACTGCATCATATCCCAATTAAAATTTAAAGCATGTATGTAAAATAATTAAAATAATAAATGCAAGCATACACGTGCTGAAATTAAAGTGTATAAAATTAAATAGGTACGAGAGAGAGAAAGAGCAGACACAATATTTATATCAAGGTTCGGCCAATCCTACCTACGCCCCCACCTCAAGCTAACCCGCTTGAGGACTCCGCTATATGCTCACTTAACCAGGCAAAGTGAGATCATTTATAGTACTCCTTATAGGGTAGAGTCCCCCTAGCTCACTTAACCAAGTGGAGCCAAACTGTTTCTCCTCACAGGGCGGAGTCTCCCTAGCTTACTTACTGGTAGGGGTGTACACGATTTGGTTCGGTTTGGTTATTTCCAAAATTGTCAACCGAACCAAACCTCTTGGTTTTTAAAACTACTAAACCGCAACCGAACCATATAGCGTTGGTTTAAAACCAAACCAAACCGTTTATTTTACGGTTCAGTTCGGTTAATTCGGTTTTACCAAATTTTAAACTAACAAAATAAAAAATAATTACATAAAGCCAAGTTAGGCCACAACCAACTGGGCCACGACTTTGACTGCAAAGCCCAGCATGGAAGAAATTAAGCAGATCCAACTTCAATAAATAGGGTGAGGAAAATTTTTTCTTCCCATTTCCAACCGATGTGGGACGGCCAGAGCACCAAGATAATGTGGGCATGACCATGAGCGACTAGCGTGGGCGACGGGCGTGAGCGTGGGCGTTGCTGTGTGCCTATGTGTCAGCGTGGGCGTGGAGAACTAGAGATGTGGGCTTTGGAGTGGGCATTGCTGTGTCTGTCTGTGTGAGCATGAGCGTGGGTGTTGCTGTGTGTGTCTATGTGAGCGTGAGCGTGGGCGTTGCTGTCATGCTGTGTCTGTGTGTGACTGCGTCGGCGTGGAGATGTGGGCGTTGGCGACTGGCGTGGGCGGTGGGCGTGAGCGTCGGAGGGCATGGCAGTTGGCACTCGGCACTGTGCAGTGTGCAGGTTACCAGGAGATGGAGAAGATGATGCCTGCTGTGGTAGTAGCACTGTAGCAGGCTGCTATTGGTTCGGTTCTTCCCAATAGCACTCATCCCATATGGCCAAAATGGGCAGCTTTGGTTCTCATTCCTCCTTTATAAAATCCTTCCCCACTCCTTGAGAAAGTATAAGCCAATAATTTAAATTAAAAAGATAATGTAGGTATAATTATTTTTTCCACATGTACTTGTAATCAAAGTTCCCACAGGATATAATTATTTTAAAATTATAATCGGTTTTCGGTTTTTACGGTTCGATTTTTGAGTGAAACCGAAACCGAAACTGAAAATCTATTTTTTATATATTCAAAACCGAAAACGATTACCGAAACCAAAAAATCGAACCGAAGCTTCAAACGGTTCGGTTTTGGTCTGGTTCTCGATTTTTCGGTAAATTTTGTACACCCCTACTTATTGGGCTAAGCCAAACCAGTTCTCCTTACAAGGCGAAGTCTCCCCAACTCACTTACCAAACTGAGACAAACTGATTCTCCTTACGGGGCGAAGTCTCCTCAGCTTAATCACCAGACTGAGCCAACCCGGTACATAAAATAATTTTTGTACAATAGAAATTTTTTCTTAAACAAGCAGATTTGTACACATTAAAGAACTATATGCGTACTCTCATACGATTTATGAAATGAAGCTCGATAGAGTATTTAAAATTACTCTCAAACTATTCTTCAATAAAAATTAAAAGAGTATTGAAAATGAATTTTCTTCAAAATATTTGATCATTCTAAAAAATAATTGCTAAAAGGATTCCAAGCAAAGTATATGAATGAATACATGATCTAGCCTTTCTCAAGGAGCTTTTCAAGCCAATACATATGAGTGAGATATATGCTTAAAGCTACCTTGTAAAGCTCAAAATATTTTCTCCAAAAGATTTTTCCAAATTATGAAGAGTGGGAGAAAAATATTTCTTCAAGATTGACCTTTTAAAAAACAAATTTTAAGTAGGCTTTCAAGCAATATATATATATATATATATATATATATATATGTGTGTGTGTGTGTGTGTGTGTGTGTGTGTATAAATATATGCTAAAGCTCAAGCCTTTCTTGTATAAGGAAAATTTTCCCAAAATATTTTTTCAAGTGTTGTTAGCCTTAGTGGCTACACTACCATGGTTTAATGTGTTTTGATGATATTAACTTGTTTGTTGTTCCTAATGTTTTCCTATCTTTACAAATCATGTTTAGTACAGGTACAAGTGACATATTCACGAAGTACTAGATCAAAGGCAAAGATCGGACAGAGTTGACGTCGAGTAGGAAGATCAAATTGTCACATACTCCGAAGAACCCAAGCACGACCAAAGGAAGCTTAAATGTAGTCTTATATGTATTTGGGGAGTGATTGAGGTAATCTATTTTGTAACTCTTGCAGTTTTGTTTCTTACATGATTTCTGAGTAAGAGTTGAGAAAATGCATGCATACTAGGACACATGAGTTTATAGGATTTCACCTAAGGACACAAACTCAATATACATGGTTTTCAAAATTAAATCAAAGAGTTTGTCAAAAGAATCCTAAACCCAAAGTTGTTTTTCAAAGGGACAAGTTTTCAACATCTTAGTATTTTGAACATCTTCATACTTAGTCCCGATTTTATCAAAACGAGTCTTATGTCCAAAAGCTTCAAGAAGTCAAGCATATTTTCATTAAAAGACATATTGACATATAAGATATCAAAACGAGCTTCCAAATGTGTTTTATCTAACAAGATATCTTATATTCAAGGAGAAACTCACTTGGACGAGTTTTAATCTTTAATAAACTTAATATATCTTATATAATTTTGTCCAAGAATATTTTAAGTATTTAAAAGACTTTTTGATAAAGAAAAATAGAGCAATCGTTGACTAATTTAAATCAGATGATATGCATGCACAATTGAAACCTAATTTACTATTACAACTTAAAAACAAATAAAATCTCCATGCTTTGCTCCTTTGCAATCCCATGGAATACGCCAATTGGTGTGCTAGTTTAAGTGCTCTTTACGGCTTCCATTCTGCATCCGTTACTTGTGCTTATAGACATATAAACCTATTCACTCTTAATACACAAGTGAGATGTTGTGGTTTGTCATAATCAAAATAGGGATTGGACTTAAAAAGTCAACAATCTCCCCTTTTGTGGTGATGACAAATACAAAAGCAAAATTGGGATTTCCTGATAAGGCTCCTCCTTACAGTATGCATAATTTAAAAATATATTCAATATGATTCAAACATATACAAACATGAAGACTTTAGAGTTTCAAATGTAGCATTTAAGTCCAGTTGGGTTCACTGTGCAGTTTGTGTTTGAAGCTAACTTTAACAAATAATATTCAAATAAGAACAATATCATTTTCCATTTTGAAAAACAAAAAGTAGGGAGAATGCAGTTTTAAAATTTTGCTCATTTACCTTCTCCCCCTTTTGTCATTAGCGAAAGGGTTAAAAACAATTCTTTTGAAAAGAAGATCATTTAAGCATTGAAACCTTCTCCCATATTTGCCTTTGAATATTATGAAACCTTATGACAAAAATGAATTTTAGAAACTAAGTAGTGCATGTCATGAATACATTAAAGTACACGGGTAAGAAAAAAATATATCCTATATAAGATCAGTTCTTGCCATAAAAATTTTATTTTGAAAGAAATTTCCCCCTTTGATATTACAAATGAGTGTTAGGGATTATGCTTGCTGAAAAAGAAACTTTAACTTGAGAGTTCAAGCAAAGATATGTATTTTTGGCAAATAATTAAGCACATATCATTTAAAAATATAACCAAAAAAAAAAAAAATCAACCATTTAGATCCTAAGGATTTGAAATTTTCAAAGTAAGATCTTATGGCAACTTCAAAGAATATTGTGGCTAAGAATCATAACATCATCACACTTAAGTATATGTCACATAAAATTTCTTATTAGAGATCTAAGTCAAACATGTGGGTGAGTACACAAGATAGGATTTTGAGTTTAAAACCTCCCCCTATCTATTCGAATCCTATCTTAGATGCAATTAGGAGTTAGCTACTTATACTGATACTATTTGTGAAAAATTCATTACAGCGGTTTAAGAAATCATTTTTATCATTAAAAATTTCTACTGGTTATAGATCAAGCATTTTAACCAACCAGTAGGGTTATTTCCATAAAACACTCATGCTTCAAAAATCTAACATTTTCATTAAGTTAGCATGGTGTTCATATACCTCAAGAACAATTCATATCAGAATATAATTCTATGTATGCTTAGATTTAATTAATTATGAATGCAAGCATGATTTAAATATTGTGAATGATTGGAAACTATTTAGATAGACCCTAAGTTGTGGTATATTTTTGTTGGATTATTTGAACCTAAGCATAAATTTTTAAATACCCAATTCACCCCCCTTCCTTTTGGGAATGCACCAATTCCAACAACTGAGGTGTAGAAAAGATTGATTGACCAATAAGAGAAAAGGAAGGAAGATCAGAATAAAAAGATACTTTATAGGCTCCCATAGAAGCATCTATTAGAAAAGGTGTAGTCCCAAGAAGGGGGTGAATTTAGTATTTTAAAAATTTAAGCTACTGCTTTAAAAATTTTAACGACAACTTAAGCCTATGATCTAAATGAGCAAATGCAATTAACAGTCACAACAAATATAAACAAATATTAGAGGGCTTAATTTGAAGAGATTAGGGAAGAGAGAATAAAACTTGTATTTTTACAAGGTTCAACAATCCTTGGCTGTGTCCTTGCCTCAAGCAACCCACTTGAGGATTCCACTATGTACTTCTTCTACAGGTAGAGAAAACCTCTCTCTTTCAGTAGGCAAAGAAGCCTTTACAATCCCTCATTCAATAAGCGGAGTTACCTCTCTACTTCAATAGGTGGAGTTACCTCTCTCCTTCACTAGGCGGAGATGTCTCTCTTCTTTACTTTGGTAGAGTTGTCTCTCTCCTTCATTAGGCAGAGTTGCCTCTCGATCTCCTTCACTAGGCAGAGTCACCTCTCTCCTTTAATAGGCAGAGATGCCTCTCTCCTTCAATACGCAGAGATGCCTTTACAAGTGAAATCAATGAAGATGATGTACAAAGAATGTTCCTTAATTGAGTGAATAAGTACAATAATAATACCACACTAAAGCACTCTCAAAAGATTATGAATAAAGCTCAAGGAGTAACTAGATGGTGAGCACTTGAAAGGTAAACAAAGAAATTGCAAAGTTCTTGAGAAAGATTTTGAACAAAGATAAAAAATTTGGATTTGTATGATAAATATATATATATATATATATATATATATATATCTCTTTTCTCTTGTTATAAAAACAAGTTAGATTCCTTGTATTTATAGGCAATATGGTTGACTAACCGTTTTATGGCCATTGGGCTATGAAAATAATCAATCATTTTGAAAATTAGCCGTTTTCTAGCTGTTGTGACTTTCTGCTGTAGGATTCGGTCAACCAAATTGGGAACTCGGTTGCCCAAATGGTCTGGAGATGGAATTTATGCAAGTCAGTAGCAATTTGATTGCTCGAATTGCCTAGTTCGATCGCCCGAAGTGTGTGGTTCGGTCGCCCGAATTTTTGGGAAATTTTAGTCACGATTTTCCTGAAACACCCTTTAGTATTTAGAGTGTAACTTTTGATAGAGAACTACAAAAAGGGTAACCAAGCTACCAATAAAATCAATGGCAAAATCAAGCATAGTGACATGTTGAGGAATGCAATACTAGTGAACTTAGGTTTTTCTTCAAGAAGACTTAATGACCCATTGTGAAGAACAAACCTATTTAAAAGTAAAACAATTTGATTAAACTTCTCAAGGATTTGGAATCTTAGTTTGATGGGTTATTAGAAGAATAGTTCTGCCTTGATTAACTACTACTGTTTGAAGCAATGAGACTACATTAAGAGCAGATGTAGAATCTAATCGTGATGTTGACTTATTGATCGAAATAATAGCAATATCATGAACTAAATCAACTATGATCAAAATTCCTTGCATTTCCCTACCTGAAATTCCTCCATTTCATCCTCCACAAATCCTTGAACTCACTGCATGATCCAACTCATGCTCCTTATCGTCATTCTCACTCTTTTGGAAGCATTTTTTGTCCCCCTAGGCAACCTTAGAAGAGCACTAGATATGAGTGTTTTTTCAAAAAGTAAAATGGAGATATTGAATTATACATCCTGAAATGCTCTGAAAATACTTGCAATTTTGGGTATCACCCCAAATCTAAGTTTGTAGTTTATGTCCTTCAAAATGAAGTAATGAACTTTAGTAGGAAACCTCATTTAATTCCTTAATTTAGAAACTATTCAACTTGTTGGACATATTGTTGGCTTCTAGATTACGAAGGGTTCTTCAGTGGCTTGGAATTAGCGCCTTTACAAGCAATTACATTGGAGAGACTAAGGATAGAGTTTGAGGGATGGGCACTAAGGTATGCTAAAGATGTGAAAATTAAAGCTATGAGGATAAGATGAGCAAACACACCAAACTAGCTCTTTTCTAAAAGTGCTTGATAGACTACCAAAACCAATTTAAGAATGGCATGCATAAGCTAGTTTGTTTTGCTTTAAAAGAAGGAGATAATAGCACTTTGTAATGTCTATTTCACAAATGGTACATGGTTCACACATAAATTATGCTTGATCTTAGCACGATAAGCCTACATCCAAACAAATTTAAGCTTTTACCATATATTTAGATGATGATTCAGCTTACAACCCTTCCAACACGCCTAGTTGAATAAGTAAAAGCTCTATTCATTTTAAAAGTATCCTTCTAGCTATTACTACATCCTTATTAGAGAAGTTCCGTCGTAGAAATTGATTTAGAATTGTCCAAAAGATAACTATATCAAAGAAATGAAATCAAAGATTCATTGCTCATTTATTTAACTAATTCTTCAAATATTGATTCATCTTATGACCTAATCATCATTCTTGATTGAATAATAAGAATCCTCCGACCTCAGTAGTATCCTTTAGAACGTCACTATGAAGGCTCTACCATCAAATTGAATGATTAATATTTCATAGTATAAACTTGCATACTATGTAAAATACACTAACAACTAAAACATGAAACAAAACAAAGCTATACATTTGGCCTTTTTAAGTCCCTTTATCTAGAGTTTTCGTCCTTAGCCACATTTAAGCTTTGCTATTGCATAAACTTACCGTCATCATTGAACTAGACAAAAATAGACTATTATTTACTGAATGGAATCTCCTTGAAACTCTTGGGTGCCTATTGTATCATATATTGTTTGTGATTGTTGTGAACTTTCAATTTCAAAATGTTAATTTGTTAAACTAAATACGAGTTTCCTTACATTTATAAGTTAGAATTTGTTAGGCCTCTTTGACACTCAAAGGACTAGCTCATTGATTTTTAGTTTATTTTAAGATTCAATTTAATTTTTACGGCTTTTCCAATTTTTGATAAACCTTCTTAGCACCTCTAGGATGGTTTGCTAAATTCGAAACTCTTTCAAGGTTTACTTGGCACTTTCAACATAACTCATTTTGCAATATTATTTTTAATAATTTTTATTTTTTAAAGTGAGGGTTTTTTTTTTTTTTAATATTTAAAATTTTCTTGGCTTTCTAATATTTTTTCCTTTTTTTTTTTGTTCTAGCTCAAATTTTTTATGAATATTTAATTTTAGTTTTTATTATTCTTTTTGTATTTTTCTTTGTTTTTAATAATTTTTTGTATAATTTTCTTTTGGTCTTTTTTTTTTCAATTTCATAGTATATACACATTTAAATATTTGCAGCATGAGATATAAACCTAAATTCAAAACAACCCTAAGTACAAACACATGACCATAAGTAGCCAAGATCCCAAGTGACCTTGTTGTTCGTCATGTTTTTTTTACTAGAAGAAAATAATTATTTATCACAAGTTCATAATGTCATCGGTTCACATATTGAATAAAGAATTAAAGAGCATCAATCTTATATAAATTTTACATGATTTTCTCTTTACTTGCTTATTATGTTTATTTATCAACATATGATATGGTTAAATATTATATGATTAAATATTTCTAGTCTGTCACACATAATAAGTAGGATTTTTTACGGTTCATGTATCCAAACCAAACCTCTGTATACCAAATTGAACCGATGGGATCACTTCAAAAATTTTATGAACTAAAACCAAACTAAATGCTTCGATTAACTAATAGTACGGTTAACCAACTGTTTCATTCGGATGTTCGATTTGAATTTAATGACTACCTTAAATATAAAAAGTTTATAGATATTACTATTTTATATAGAAAAAAAATACAACTAGAGATAAATTCAAATTTAAAAAAAAAAATCATTCAACAATATCAAGTGCAGCTTGTGCTAAGAGAGTAGATTTGGATCAACAACATAACAAAGCAAGCAAATTAGAGTAGATTTTAGGAGAACATTCCAAGATTAACACTAACTCCTGTTAATCAACACAAAACCCTAGCATGTCAAGTTATCAACACTATTTCACATGTTCTAAAATTTGTACACACAACATAGGAAAAAAGGAACAATACATTATTCAGATTTTACATATATTTGTTTCTTTTGACAAACAACTCATCTGACATCAATCTCCATCTTGCAAGTTTACTTGTAGATTCGACAATGCGGCAACGGACGTGGACAAATTCGGCAAGGCGAAGAGTAAAAGGTGGGGACTAGGGATTGACAAGTCAGTGACTATGCCAACTAGTGCAATAATTGAAGGATACTAAGCTTTGGTTGGCAATGGCGCAATAGTTGGTAGGCCATAGGTGCCTCAATCTACAGTTGGATGGAGTGGAGGCTGGAGTAACTTGCTAGCCATTGGGTGCTTGAGTGCACACCACGCACTACTCGTTGGTGTCACTACTGGGTGTAGGTGTTGCCACTCGATGTGACTAGAGAGAGTGGAGAAGTGGAGACTAAGCTAAACAAATTGTGTGTGTTGACTTTTTGAGTCTGATCCCTAGTTTTGATGATGACAAACGCATCAGAGCAGACTGGGGTTTAGCCTAAAAAGGCTCCTCCTAAGAATATGCAAAGTTGAAAGATTAACAGTACAGCACAAGCATATTCAATAAAGAAGACATTTAAAATTAATTATGCATTTAGTTTCAGTCATTAAAGCACACTTAAGTTCAGACCATTTAAATTATGAGTATAAAAGATATGCAACATTTTGCTCAAACGATTCTGCCCTTTTTGGCATCAACAAAAGGGCATGTAAAAATTTTAAAATGTTTTAAAAATATTGCATTTAATAACATAAGTAAGAAATAAAATATATCACATATAAAATCATTTATTGCCAAATAATAAGATATACGTAAATATATATATATATATATATATATATATATATATCCCCCTTATGATATAGTCAGGAAATATAGGGGGTGCTTGCTAAAAAAAAAAAGCTTTAAGTGCCATGCAAGCACAATTTTTCTGGTGGTCATTTTAGGCATAGGATAAAATATGACCGGAAAAGCAACCATATGGATCTAAGAAAAATATGACAATTTAAATTCAGATCATATGACAACCAGATGACTGTGGCAAAATAACATATATATATATATATATATATATATATATATAAAGTCAATACATTTTAGAACATGCAACAATGAATTCATTCAAGATCTAAGCTAAACATATTGGTGAGCAAAACAGAATAAGAGTTAATTTTGGATGCTTCCCCTATCGATTTGAATCCTAACTTAGATACAATGAATTGCTTATACTAGTCATAGATTAATTACATTGAGTAGGTCAAGTAGTATAGCCAATCATTTTAGAATCTCTTAAAAACAGATATACTGGATCAAGACTAGTTCACTCTATTTATGCAACCATATAATTATCCCTATGGATTACACATGCATCAGCAAAGATATATTAAGGCATGATTTTTTTTTTCACAACCAAGAACAATCCATATCTAAATATATGGCTTTAAGAGTTAGATATGATGTTCAGGTTCTTAGAAGAGCCTTAATATTCAAAAATCAAAGCATGATGCATATGAGTTCTTTATGCTCTTTCTCTAGGGATGGAGCTTAGCTCCCCTAAATGTTCTTGATGATTATATAAGGATGAAGTTTAATATTCAATTGATTTGCACTCATCCTTTCAAAAACATTTTAACATTTATCTTTAACATAATCATCTATGTACAAGGTTTTACTTTTCGAAAAATTCCTATCGAAATTTTGGCAGCATGTCTTCTGTAAGTTAGACATTTTCCCATAAAACCTATACCTGATAGCTGGTTGTTCTCAATAGATATTCATATAAATTATGCAACAACCTAAGATCCACTACTAGCATGCAATTCACATCCACTGCATCCGTTATACAAGAGGCTTTCAATACAAGCATGCAATCCAATAGTAATCAATAGTTTATATAAAAATAAGCTATCCATCAAATATATTTAACTAATCAATATATCATGGACAACAATTTTCAGCGCTATTCATAAAGACATACAAACATGTAGTATGATTATGAGAGCATTTTAGTTAATATAACAATCAAAGAAAGATGCTCCCCCTGAGTTATGCACTTAATCATTTTATGCATTTTCTGATTATTCAAGTTCTTTAGCCAAGTGTTTTAAGTTGTCAATGATTATATCTTGGCTTTAAATGCTTTCAGCTTAAAGGATCAAAAAGTCACAATAGATATTTCTTTAAGTGAACTAAGCCTACATTACCTCTTTTCATTATGAATCCTAACGAGTGAGAGGCACAAGATCAAATGACTTTAAATTATAAAGTTTGTGCATAGGTTTCTATGAGTTTTGTTCTATCATCTAGATTGAAACATATCTCAATCATTTAAGCCATTTAACTCATCCCAAGGATATGAAGCTCTAAAGGATATGACTTAACGATATGAGAGCTTATGAAAAGAATTTGGATAAATACTCTTATCAATTTAAATTTCTATTAGGTTCAAAAGTGTATTCATTATGAGTGGACAGGGTATGCTTAATTTAATATGTTTATATTTAAGTGTAGGTTAAGCATTTTGAATTATATACCAGGCATAGTAGCCTTGTCCATTTGGAAGTGGATGAGTATACTAATCTTCTACATTTTAAACCTAAGCCACTTCACAAGCCTAATGTCATTACCAACCCCTAAATCTAGTCCGAGGATCTAAGGAAGAATTAACTAATTTGGTAATATTAATTTAAAACCATTTTTCCTTAGGTCCTAAGGGGTTTGCTTTCATGACAACCCACTCCATTTCTATATCCATGCGTCTGATGCCTCTACCTAAATAAGTGTATTTAATGTGCCATTTCTTTCCAATTTATAAGCAAGTTTTATATGCACATGAACGATTACACTTATTTGTTCTACTTCTACTTGATAAGACATGACATTGAGATTTATAAGATGAACCCTTTTTGAAAGATTTACTTCTTTTAACTCCTAAGGGTTGATTTCGGTTATCTCTTTCTTTTGTGGGTTTGAAAATCATTTCAGAATAGTCTTCAATTTTTCTCTTCAAGCAAATGATTTTCAAGACCTTCTTAATCTTTTTCTTCTCAAGGATAGCATGATGTTCCTTAAATTCTTTTAATTGTTTAGCTATCCCCTTATTCTCATTCTTGAAAAGTGTTTTCTGTTTATTCATTCTAATTAACTAGAAGTTTATGCATTTTTGATAAAGCATTTTCTAGTTTTTCATTCAAAAACATACTTCCATCAATAAATTCATTATGTGATTCAATACAGAATTTAACACAATAATTATCATATGAATCACTGCATGAATTGTTAGCCAAAACATCACATGAGCTATCAGATGATTCATCACAAGATATGTCACAATATTTGTCATCAGAATCATTGCATGCAACATCAGCAGTATAATCATAATTTTCAACAGATGATTCAACCCATAATTTATTCCCATATTCTATATGAGAATCATCAACTGCATCAATAACTGGATTATCACAATATTCAATATATGATTCAGTACATGAAGCAACATAGCACTCAACATACGAAACATCAATCGAGTTAGAGTGAGAATCATATACCTCATGTTCTGTGAGTGCACTAACCCCGTGATTTACCACTTCCAGATCATTTGAGCTTGACACTATAAAAGTGGTGGTCTCCTTCTTCTAGGACTCTCCATATTTCTTTTCAAGCTTCTCCCGGATATCCCACACATTTTTACATGCCATAATTTCATGAAAAATATGAGAATCTAAAGCACAATATAAAATTTCCATGGCATATGAATTTGCATGCACTAAAGTAGTATCATTTTCATTCGTTTGCATACAAGTTTCTCCAATAATCACCTGCCAAGCCCTCCAGTCCATTGATTTTATAAAAACCCTCATTCTAATTTTTCAATGGGTGTAGTTTACACCACAAAACAATGGAGGGCTAGTAGATAACTGTCCCTCGCCGAATGGGGATACACCAAATTGAACCATCTCGATCTTTAACAAAAACATTTAAGTCAACGCCACGAGACTCTGATACCAATTATTGGAATTGGTGTATTCCCAAGACAGGGGTGAATTGAGTATTTAAAAATTCTTCTTAGGTTAAACCAAATTCCACAAACAGCATTACTCAAACTTGGGGTCTTTATATGTAATCACAAACCCAATCAAATATTCAAACAATAAACATAAACATACACGTGTAGAAATTAAATTGCAGAAAATAAAACTAACACTAGATATGTTATCGGGATTCGACCAATACTTCCTACGTCCCCACCTCAAGCTCACAAGTAAGAGGATTCCACTATAACTCACTTAACGGGTGGAGCGGCACCTAATACAACACCTTAACAGGATGGTACACCTAACTTTCCTAACAGGGTCAAAGCCAATCTGGGACTTTTCATAGGGCAAGTCTCCCTCTTCCAACCACATGTTGGGAATACAATAGATATAACAATTTGAGTACAATCAACATGTACAATTACAGTGCTTCTATAATAAGCAGATATGTACCGATGCGCTCAAACAATAACCAATGCACTCACAGATAATAGTATTTATGCTCAGGTGAGATTGGTCAAGTGAAAATATCAATTCACAACAATTTGTGTATATCAATGTGTGTGTAAGAGTAAGACCTTTGATTCACGATATTATAATTAACAAATAATCAAAGGAACTTGGGAAACCTAATCAAATATTCTCAACAAATATTTTTCAATATAATGCCCAATAAAGATTAGGATCAAAGCTTGCAAAAAATATAATATATATATATATATATATATCAAAAAAAATATGCAAGCTTTAAATACTTGCAATGAAGATGCAAGAACTTAAGCAAATCTAGAATTTTCCCAATCAATATTTATCAATATAAAATACTATGGGAAAAACTCTCTAAGCTAATTCTCAAAAATAATTTTCAAAAGATTATGCAAGATGAGAGTTGTATGCTTGAAAATGGATAGGAATATGCACAATACTCAAAAGTTCAAACTCCCTTTCAAGTTGAACTCTATTTGCAAAGCAAGGAGTATAAATAAATGATTCTCCTCAAGAATAGTTTTTCAAATCAAAGAGTGAGGAGAGCAAGCAAATATGTTTTGAAAGATTGAAAAAAATTGTTCAAAATGAGTAGTATGAGCAAAAAGAATTTTAGAGAATTTTATGGCTAATGATTTTCCTAATCCATTGCTAATCAAATCAAATGAGGGAGTATATATAGACACTCCAAAAAATATAACCGTTTGCGACTCATTCGGTATTTTTGAGATAGTTTAAGTAAGGTTAATAAAAAATAACCTCGTTTTAATCTCAGTAAAAATCGAGCAACCTGAGAGTTTTGGTTGACCATATTTGAGGTTCGATCAACCAAATCACTAAGTTCGGTGAACCATGACATTTTTGAACTAAGGTTTTGGTCGACCACATTTAGGCAATTTTGGACCCTCCGAGGTTCGGTCAACCACGATACGTTCGGTTGACCAAATTTAGAAGTTCGGTCGACCAGGACATTGGGAATCAACCACGTGCCAATTCGGTCGACCACGCGGTGCAAGTTCATTTTAAAAGTAATCAACCAAATGGTCGATAGTTGACCCTGGTATGTTCGGTCGAGCGAGGCTTCTATGTTGGTTCAAGTTCGATCGAATGAACACACTTAAGGTGTGCATTTAAGTCCTGATTTTCATTAGAAGTCACCCCTATTTATATGGGTATAACTTTTAAGTTATAGGGGACTTTTCATGTGATGTTTAGGACTTACGGTCAATCTATGGTCATTGAGCTTACCCAAAAAATTCAGCGACGGTCGACCAAAGGTCAACCAAAGGGTGCCCTACGGTTATTTGGTTCCCTATGGTCATGTTGAGCATAAATACCTATTATGCATGTGATGCATTTATTACATACCATAAATTATTACAGACCAAATAATGAAACAAAAATACATATACAATTAAAACAAATATCTTCTTCTTTTGCTCTTAACTTTTCATGGAATCAGCCAAGACAATGTGCTTTAAGTCTTTTCTGGCTTCCACTTCACTTTCATGTGTGTGATCTAAATGATTAACCCATTCAAGTACTTAAGCACACACATTAGTAACATGTTGTTTGTCATAATCAAAACCAGGGATCGGACTTAAAAAGTCAACAATCTCTCTTTTTTTTTTATTTTGATAAACTGCATGTTACTAATGTGTAATGACCCAAAGAATTAAGGTATTTAAATAATAGAGGGAGGAGAGAAAAGAAATTGTAAATGAAATTCAACGGGGGCCTCGTAGACAAAGTGGCTTTTGGGCTCTCGACGAGGGCGCATTTCATCAACGAGGAAATACCAAGGGGCTATTTCTCAGCTCTGAATTTCGTCAATGAAGAATAAGCATCGTCGATGAACTTGCTTCGTGATCTCGTCGATGAGGTGACGTGTCTCGCCAACAAAGGCCAGAGTATAAATAGGCTTAAATCCGGATTTCAGCGCAGATTATTTAGAAAAATCACACTTTCTCTCTCCTCTTCGGTTTTCACTTCTTCTCTCTAAGATTCTAGGCCCATCCTTTGTTGAATCGACAATCCGAAGCTGCCACGACACTCCTAGGGAAGTTCTCTTCGAGTCTACTAGAGTGGATTGTTGGTGGGGCTATATTGAATTTCATCCCAGATTCAGGTAAGGTTTTTTATTCAGAATTTGGCTTACTTATAGTTATAGAAAATATAGTGGTCAGAGAAATACTGAAGTTTTGTTTTGGGAGATGTTGTTTTCAGGGTGTTAAATAGGAAACCCTAAGAGTGTATGACTAGACATTGTTGGGGCTTTACAGAAATCAGGTAAGGGAAATATGCTATACTAGTACATCAGTTATTTTCACCAGAAAAATATAGTATTTGTTTATGGGTTTTCTAGAGCAGGAATTATACAATTTTATTGATTATGGTTAATGAGTATTATTTACTTGTGTGGCAGGAGAAATACTGGTATAGTACAGTGTTCTACGCAGCTTTTACAAAATTATGAGTATATAGATTTAGAGAATTATTTTTCATAGAATAAATAGTTTTAAAATACAAAATTATGGCTATTCAGATGTACAATATTATACAGATATTCAGTTATATAGATATACAGTTTTATTCAGAAATATAGTCACTATAGTTTCATGATTTACAGTTATAGTACAGAAATATGTTTTTATAGTATTTTTGGGATCATGATTTACAGTATATATAGACAAGAAGTTGTTTTTATTATTTTCATATTACCATGATTATACAGTTTTACAGAATCATGACATACAGAAATACAGTTGATACGGAAATATAATTTATTACAGCGTCATGGTTAATATAGTTATACAAAATTATGGTAAAACAAACAGATTTTATATAGAAATGTATTATATAATATCAGACCCCGATGGAACATTACAGATCAGTTTACAAAGCACGGTACTGTAGCTATTTATAGTTCAGAATGCAACCACATAACTCAGATAGTATGTGTATTTATAGCAGTCGATCGTGCCTATATTGTGGACAGGCTCCCCGTCAATTAGGGTTGAGGAGGTCGATCTAACTTTCGGAGTATAGTAATTTATCCTAGTAGGCCAGCCAGTGATAAGTCCTGCTTACGGGCCGCACAACCCTATCATGAGGAGTTAAATCATGACATACAACCATCTAGGGAATTTTTATTAATTATTATATGTATAATCAAATTTACAGAAACAGTGAATGTACTTATGAATATTAGAAGTATTATGAATAGAAAAATCATAGAAATAGCTATGTTAAGTATCATATATATGAACTATGCAGCACTCTATTTATACATGTTTTCTTAGATTCGGTTATCTACAGTATTTCTAAATCAGGTTATACGAATATGTAACTCATTTGCCACACACTAGCAATGACATATTTCATCTTACTGAGCGTTGTCTCATACCAATGATTTAACATTTTTTAGGTGAACCAATTAGGCAAGCGGACCAGGCTCATGGATAGAGGGTACTACTGTACTGCCCCATCAGTAGGGTGAGTATTTTTGGGAAGTTATTTTGTATAGCCCTGGTTTCAGTTGAGGGTATTTTTGGTAACAGTTGTGAAAAGTAAGGCGTAGTCCCAAGAGTGGGGGTGAATTGGATTTTAAAACTTTCTTTTAATTCCCTTTAAGAATTCTTAACTTCTTTTAAGTCTTTTTAATGAATTCTTAACTTCTTGTTGATTTTTCAAACTTTTAGTAAAAGCTTATTTCTTAATTCAATCTTCAATCATACAATTATTCAACCATCAAAGTAATCAATCATCCAAGTAAACATTCAACCAAACCAATCAATCACAATTTGAAAGTAAACAACCAAACCAAAATTAATACATACAACACTTTGGTAATATAAAAACTTAATATGATTTGTTTGTTTATATAAGCCCTGTATATATGAGTATTTGCTGATATAAAGCCCTGTATTGATGGATTTGCTTCTTCAATAAGATGTGTAATATAACATTCAATCAACACAATATCCACACTCTTCCCAATATTCATAATTCAAATAAACTCTCAGTTAATTTATCTTTGGGATGTTTAACCAAGTAACGTACTCTCGTATGGTTTCCGCAAGATATAGTTCAACCAACGTACTCCCTTTCAGTTTCCGCAACCCAAATAAAAATTAAAATTTAAGTTTACTTGATTCCCAAATATACGTAGTATATATGATTTTCAATTTAAATCATCCATGCAATTTAAATATGTACTGAAAATAAAGAGTAGGGAAAGAAAGAGTGAGACGGGGATTTTTACGAGGTTCGGCTTATACCCAGCCTACATCCTCGCCTTTGGCAAACCACCAAAGGATTCACTAAACATGTTCCTTTAATGGGTGGAACAAACCTTTACAACACTCCTTGGTTAAGGCTAGAGCTCACCTTCTCCAAAAGATGTCCCCTCGTTCGGTCACTCCTTTAGGCTAAAGCCCGCCTCTCTAAGCAATATCCCCTTGCTTAGCCAACGATTCAAACAATCCTTAGAACGTCAAAGAATTACAAGAAACAATATATAATATGCGTACAAATATACTCTCACAAAGAGCAAGTTAGTACAATTTCAGCACTATATACTTCAATGTAGAAATATCAATATGAAATAGAATGAAGCTCAAGTGTAGAATTCACCAATATCCTTCTTAGATGAGGATTAGCATTAGGAATTCAAAGGAGGAGGGATCAGCACTTCAGAATATCTCATCAAAAGAGATTTGCAATGAGTGAGCAAGAGAGCTTTGTAAGAACAAGAGTGTTTTCAGCTTCTTAATCAGATTTTTCAATTCTTAGATGAGTTTTGATTTGGAAAACCATGTATTTATAGGCAATTAGACTTGTTTCCATGTTGCTAAAGTCTCCTTGGAGTGTTTCCCAAGATTTTAAAAAATTTGGATATTTAAAAATTAAAACTTTTAAAATTCCTGTCTGTTAACAGTGTTCAGATGATTGAAAGTTTTGACCTCGCTTCAGTATTTTAGTCATAAATTTTTATATATAACTCCAAATTAGGTGTTCTTGATGTCAAACGAAAGATAAGAGAAAATTATACAACTTTCATGTTAAACATGTTTTAAAATAAGGAGTTTTTTATAGAGAAAAATACACCTTAATGCGTATGTATGAAAAATGACAGCAATCCGAAAATCCTCTTTTTGGTACTTTTCATTCTAAAAATAATTTTAACCTTTTTGAAATGCCTTTTGACCTTATAAAAATATTTTCCAAGTATTTTAAAAGGTATTTAGGTACAAGAGGTTAACTTAAAAGCTTCATAATATTTCGAACGATATTTAAACATTAAAGTACTTACATAAAGACTTCTAAAACTTTTCACTTCTTGAGTCTTCATGCTTTGTCTTTCTTTAAGCTCTTTCTATTTGCTTTTCTTTTACTCTTTTGGCTTCTAACTTTTCTTTGGCTTATCATCCATGTCCTCATTTTCTTCAAGCATTAAAATATCATCTTTAAATCCATGTTTTGACTCTTTTACGCTTCATTTGATCCTTGTGAGCACTTTGACCTTACTTTCTCATATATGAGCCCTAAGATAACATTACTCACAAAAATACGTTAAATTCCACTTGTTTGTTAGCATCAAAACAAGATAACAAGATTTTAAGCCTTGTAAGGTCAACAAGTTGTGTATATATGTTTTGGAAATATTTCAGACACTCTGGTATTGTAATGTATTTATATGGTTATGGTTTTATGAATTCAGCTTCTTGCTGCTTAGGTTGTTGTTATGTCTCATATTCTATGGGTCCCATCTGGACCATGATAATAGTTCGATTTATATTAAAAGGTAATAGAGCAGTGAAATTTTATAGTCTATATTTATAGGAAGAAAACAAATAATATGGCAGTAACATCAGGTCGTTATAGTTTGGCATCAGAGCCTAGGTTGTTAGGTTCTATAGACTTTAGAGTGCAGCGAAAGCAATACCAGAGTATAGGAAAGAAGTTAAGGTTTTATTTTGTAGTCTAGGTACAGGATTTCCGTTGTGGTTTCTATGTCTTTCTTGGGATGACGATTTCAGGAAAGTCATAGTAAACTATTGTCGAATCGTGTGTCGGGATTACAAGATTTGATTTTGAATTTAGAACAGTGGGGAATAGTTAAGTATGAATATGGGATTTCAGTTGAATGAAATAGATTAGGTTTATATGGGAGATAGGGTCCTTAAAATGTATTCTTTGCCTTTTCAAGATGGACCTATGAAGCAGTGGTACAAATGCTGGAGGTGATGGAGTAGGACCCTCCAGTATGAGAGGTGAAGATTGTAATGACCTGAAGTATAATTGTATTTAAATAATAATTAAGAGAGTAGAAAATGGAAACAGGGAAAAGGGGGCCAGTAGGCTTCATCGACGAACGCTTTGCGTTCATCGATGACGTTGCATTATGAACTCGTCGACGAAGGTGAATTTCGTCGACGAGAAGATACCGAGAGGATTTTTGGGCGACTTTGAATTTCGTCGACGAAGGGGAGAGTTTGTCGACAAATTGCCTATTAACCTCGTCAATGAGGTGATATGGCTCATCGACGAAGCCCCTTCTATAAATAGTGTGAAACTAAGTTTTAACGCAGAAAAAAAATCAGAAATCACTCCTCTCTCTCTCTCTCTCTCTACGATTTCTCTCTCCTCTCTCTTCGATTTTGGCTCCGTTGTTCGTCGGATCAATGATCTGAGGCCACCACGATGCTCCTGGGGAAGTTCTCTCCAAATCTGTCGGAGCAGATCGTTGGTGGAAGCAAGTTGAAGTTCATCCCTAAGTTGAGGTAAGGCTTTTTATGCCAAATTTGATCTTTTCGTAGTTATAGGAAATGATACTTACGTGAAAATACTGAAGTTTAGTTCTAAGAGTTATTATTTTTAGGGAGTTGAACGAGGAATCCTGCGAGTGCAGGATCGGAATTTTTAGGGGGTTTCTCTCCAATGTCAGGTAGGGAATAAACTAAAGCAGTTAATTTTCCATGCAAATTAGTATTATTTATCAACAAATTAATTTTCAGGAAAGCATGTGATATATTTGAATATTATTGAGAAAATGCATATTTGGGAAAATACTGTTGTTATACTAGAAATGTAATTTTATAATGAAATGTATGATTTTACTCAGCATTGTGTGGAATGAACATTATTTTACGTGACAAGTATTATGTTATAGCAATTTTACAAGTAAAGCATGTTTTCAGGAATTATGAAATAATATAGTACATTATGATTTTGAAAATACATGATAATTGATTTATTTATTCATAATGGTATTTATGAAATGTTCGACACGAGGCCGTATTTACGAAATGATCGGCGTGAGGCAGTATTTATGAAATGTTCGGTGCGAGGCCGTATTTATGAAATTATAGAAAATGCTATCAATTTATTTATGTTAAACACTATATTATCATGTATTATATGTTAACAGAACCCGGATGTTAGTTTTGTTCAGTTTCAGGAGCACGGTACCGTAGTTGTATAGATTAGATATCTATGTTCAGATTAGTGCTAACCACCCCATCAGGGGGTGGGAGATGGATAGTCGATGTGGCTTTCAGTGTAGAATTGTAGACGTCCACTTGGCAGTCTGAACCAGGATATGGCGGGCCCATCATACTTATAGACATTTTTGACTCAGCAGTAGTCAGCCAGCCATTATCGGGTCCCGCCTTCGGGCTGCACAACCCGTCATGGGGCGTAATACATGACACTAGTTAGCTATTCATCTTGGGTATGTTTTCATTATTATTAGCTATAACAGACATTTTATGAATGGTATGATTTATTAGAAAATATGAAGGTATATGATTATTCAGTATGTTATAATGAATGTTTACAGATATATGAAATGTACTGTATATGCATAATTGTATTAAATGTTCATGTTGCCACATAGTTGTATTTAGTTTATTTTTCCTTACTAAGAAGTGTCACACCCCCGAACATTAAATGATTTTTAGGAAACCCAGAAAGACTGGCGGAGCGTGACCGCCGTTGAATCGTTTATACTACCCTGCTAGGAGGGTAAGTTTGGGTTAGGAACAGTAGATTTGAATTGTGGGTTCCTAGATATGCATATATGTTTTGTATTTTAGGAGATGTATATAAACACCATATTTATGGATTATAGTTAAGTCTGGTATTATATCTTTTGTGGTTATGATGATGATGTTTTTCATTTACTATTGCCTAGGTTTCGCTGTAAATGACAAGTGTCCCCGTTAGCCACGAGTTCGGGCTGACTTATTTATTAAATTCGTATTATTATATGATAAATTAAGCAAGTCGTTACAGAGATACTGATGTAGTATTGCATAGGGTCACCTAGCAGATGATGGCTGAGATGGTTAGGAGCTTAGGGGAGTGTAGCTGCACGATCGAGCAGTTTACGCGAATGAAGCCCCCATCTTTTGCAAGAGGAGATGACCCGATTATGGCTGAAAATTGGGTCCAGGACATTAAAGAGAAATTGGCAGTGCTTCCATGTACAGACGAACATAAGGTGGTATTTGTGACGTTCAAACTAATAGGAGAGGCAAAACGCTGGTGGAGATCAGCGCGATTGATTAAGGAGTAGAGGCCGGATCCAGTGCCGGTAATGTGGAGTCGATTTAAGGAGCTACTCTTCGAGCGATATTTCCCTACTATCATTCAGAGGGCAAAGGTAGCAGAGTTTATGCACTTAGTCCAGAGGCAGATGACAGTATCTCGGTTCGCAGCTCGATTTATTGAGTTATCTCGGTTTGCCCCACACTTGGCACCAGACGAAGAGAAAAAGGTAAAGAAGTTTGAAGAAGGTTTGAGACAAAACTTGCTTGAGTATGTGATTGGTTTTCGGGCTTAGACATTTGTTGAGGTCGTAGATAGGACTGCGATTATTGAAAGTGGTATATAGAGAGGTATTATAGCTCAGAGTCGGATAAAGAGGCCCATGTCTCAGAGTTTTCAGGCAAGGTCCAGTCGGGGGCCATGGAGAGGAGGCCGTGGTAGGGGAGATCAGAGACAAATGACAGGACCTCGTGAGAATCAAGGTATGCACACCTACCCGGTGTGTCAAACGTGCGGGAGACGACATTTGGGGGAGTGCCGGGTAGGGAGAGATATTTACTATCACTGTAGGAGACCCGGCCATATGGCACAAGCATTCCCAGGACCTCCGATCTAGGTCCTAGGTCCCAGACCCTATCGGGGAGGTTATCAGGCACCTCGTGGAGGCCAGTAGAGGAATATAGCCCCGACAAGAGTTTATACTTTGATGCCAAGTGATGCTGAGATTGTCGCTGATGTAATGACAGTTACTTTTACTATTCTACCATATCAAGTTATTGTTTTGTTTGATTCAGGTGTTACTCATTCCTTTATGTCTGCGACCTATGTCAAATTTTCTAGAAATGAGACCCAGTTATTTGAAGTAGAATTGTCAGTAGCTACACCGTCAGGGTCAATGATGAGGTGTTGAAGAGTGCTCAGGGGTTATCCAATTGAAATTCAGAGGAGAGTGTTACCAGCTGACCTGATCGTATTAGATATGTATGAGTTTGATGTAATATTGAGTATGGATTGGTTGGCAGTTAATCACGCTAGTATTGATTGTAATTAGAAGGAAGTAATTTTTAGACCCCTTGGCGAGCAAGAATTTAGATTTGTTGGTTCACGTGTGTGCTTCGTCACAGTTAGTGTCAGCTGTGCAGGTGAGCAGATTGCTCTTAGACGGATGTCAAGGGTTTATGGCTTTTGTAAAAGAGGTTTCATAAAATAAATCGAAGCTTGACATTACACCAGTGATAAGGGAATTTCCATATATTTTTTCAGAAGAGTTACTTGGGTTGCCTCCCGATCGCGAGGTAGATTTTTCTATAGATTTACCTCCAAGGACAACGTCGATTTCTAAAGTTCCTTACCGTATGGCTTCAACTGAATTGAGGGAATTAAAGGATCAGTTGTAAGACTTGCTAGAGAAGGGATTTATACGACCCAGTGTATCACTATGGGGAGTTCCAATGTCGTTTGTAAAGGAGAAAGACGAGTCTATGAGGATGTGTATTAATTACAGGGAAATAAATAAGGTAACTATTAAGAACAGATATCCTCTACCTCGTATAGATGATTTGATTGATTAGCTCCAGGGTACATGAGTGTATTCCAAGAATGACCTCAGATCAGGCTATCATCAAGTGAGCGAAAAAGCAAAGGACGTCTCGAAGGCAGCCTTCAGGACCAGGTATGGGCATTATGAATTTCTCTTTATGCCATTTGGTCTGACGAATGCCCCAGTTGTGTTCATGGACTAGATGAATAGAGTATTTCACCAGTATTTAGACTAGTTTTTTGTGGTTTTTATTGATGATATAGTGCACTTGAGACAAGTACTACAGACGCTTAGGGAGAAGAAATTGTATGCCAAGTTTAGTAAATGTGAATTTTGGTTAGAAAAAGTGTCGTTTTTGGGTCATGTGATCTCAGGGGATGGTATTTCTGTAGATCCCAATAAAATTGATGCGGTGGTGAATTAGTTCAGGCCAAAGAATGTTTAGGAAATCAGAAGTTTCTTGGGACTGGCACGTTATTACCATCAATTTGTTGAGGAGTTTTCAGCCTTATCAGGGTCTCTCACGTATTTGAGCAGGAAAAATGCCAGTTTTGCATGGGATGATGAATGCAAGCAGATTTTTCAGGAATTAAAGCAGCGACTTGTCACTGCACCAATACTGACGATTCCATCAGGAGGTGATGGACTGCTCACCCGGGCTTAGTCTAGCCTTCGGGCCGCACAACCCGTGCCATGGGGAAAGTAAATGGTATGTTTGTCACAGGGAGTGTCTTATATGCATATATTAATTTATGTGAATATGAATAATTAATAAGATAATTTCGAGGGCTTGCTGAAAAAGGTAAGTGCCCTAGTAGCAGTAATGGTATTAGAGTAGAGGGAAGCTACTTGTATAGGCTGGTAATCTTCCCTATCCTCGGCTAAGTGGGTGTGTGAGTGTAAATTAAGAATGTTTTCATAAATGTGTTTATCTATTTAGTGAACTGGTTATTTTCTGTACACTAAATGTATGTTGGTCACACACTATCATTAACTTAGTCTTTCCCTTACTGAGTTGTGCCTCACCCCTACTTTAACTATCTTTTCAGGAAATCCTAGAGATTGGGTCTAGTAGGCTAGAGGTGTAAATTTATGTAGGTAGTGTGTAGATAGAGATTTAATTTTTCTTTAGTTTTATGGGATGTAATTATGTGAAAATAGATATATTTGTGTATAAAGATAGTTAGAACTCTGGTAATGTAATTTGAGGATTCTATATTTTATTTTCGCTACATATGTGTGTTTTATATTTGATGAATAAGGTATCAAGTACACTGACGTCACTAAAGTAGCACTCCGGGCCCACATGGCGGGTCGGGGTCGTTTCCTATTATGAATAGAAAAATCATAGAAATAGCTGTGTTAAGTATCATATATATGAACTATGCAGTACTCTATTTGTACATGTTTTCTCATATTCGGTTATCTACAGTATTTCTAAATCAAGTTAGACGAATATGTAACTCATTTGCCACACACTAGTAATAGCATATTTTGTATTACTAAGCGTTGTCTCACCCCAATGATTTAACATTTTTCAGGTGAACTAGTTAGACGAGCAGATCAGACTCGCAGATAGAGGAGACTACTTTACTGCCCCATCAGTAGGGTACGTATTTTTGGGAGGTTATTTTGTATAGCCCTGGTTTCAGTTGAGGGTATTTCTGGGAACAGTTGTGTATGTATGTTTTGGAAATTGTTCAAACACTTTGGTATTGTAATGTATTTATATGGTTATGGTTTTATGAATTCGGCTTCTCGCTGCTTAGGTTGTTGTTGTGTCTCAGATTCTATGGGTCCCATCTGGACCATGATAATAGTTTGATTTATATTAAAAGGTAACAAAGCAATGAAATTTTATAATCTATATTTATAGGAAGAAAACAAATAATATGGCAGTAAAATCAAGTCGTTACATAATGTGTGTGCCTAAGTACTTGAACAGGTTAATCATTCAGATCACACACATGAAAGTGATGTGAAAGCCAGAAAGGACTTAAAGCACATTATCTTGGCTGATTCCATGAAAAGTCAAGAGTAAAAGAAGAAGATATTTGTTTTAATTGTATATGTATTTTTGTTTCATTTTTTGGTTTGTAATAATTTATGGGTTGTAATAACTGCATCACATGTATAATAGGTATTTATACTTAACATGACCATAAGGAACCAAATGACCATATGGTACCCTTCAGTCGACTGACGCCAGATTTTTTGGGTTAGCTTAATGACCATAAATTGACTGTAGGTCCCTAAATACTATCTGAAAAAGTCTTCCATAACTTAAAAGTTATACCCATATGAACAGGGTTGACTTTTGATAAAAATCAAGACTTAAACGCACACCTTAAGTGTGTTTGGTCGACCCAAGCTTAACTAACATAGAAGCCTCGGTCGACCGAACATACCAGGGTCAACTATTGACCATTTGGTCAACCACTTTTAAAATGAACTTGCACCGCACGGTCGATCAAATTGGCGCGTGGCTAATTCCCAACGCCTTGATCAACTGAACTTCTAGTTGAAAAATGACCTTATCGACTAAACCTCAGAGGGTCCAAAATCGCCTAAATATGGTCGACCAAAATCTCAGTTCAAAAATGTCATGGTTGATCGAACTTAGTGATTTGGTCCATCGGACCTCAAATATGGTCGGCCGAAACTCTTAGATTGCTCGATTTTTACCGAGGTTAAAACGGGGTTATTTTGTATTAACCTTACTTAAACTTTCTCAAAAATACCGAATAAGTCCCGAACAATTATATTTTTTGGAGTGTCTGTATATACTCCCTTATTTAGTTTGATTAGCAATGGATTAGGAAAATCATTAGTCATAAAATTCTCTGAAATTCTTTTTGCTCATACTATTCATTTTGAACAAATTCTTTCAATCTTTCAAAACATATTTGTGTACTCTCCTCACTTTTTGATTTGAAAAACTATTCTTGAGGAGAATCATTTGTTCATACTCCTTACTTTGCAAATAGATTTCAACTTGAAATGAAGTTTGAACTTTTGAGTATTGTGCATATTTCTATCCATTTTCAAGCATACAACTCTCTTCTTGCATAATATTTTGAAAATTATTTTTTGAGAGTTAGCTTAGAGAATTTTTCCCATAGTATTTTATATTGATAAATATTGATTAGGAAAATTCTAGATTTGCTTAACGTCTTTCATCTTCATTGCAAGTATCTAAAGCTTGCATATTTTTTTTGCAAGCTTTTATCCTAATATTTATTGGGCATTATATTGAAAAATATTTGTTGAGAATATTTGATTAGGTTTCCCAAGTTCCTTTGATTATTTGTTAATTATAATATCTTAAATCAAAGGTCTTACTCTCTCACACACACATTGATATACACAAATTGTTGTGAGTTGATATTTTCACATGACCAATTTCACCTGAGCATAAATACTATTATCTATGAGTGCATTGGTTATTATTTGAGCGCATCGGTACATATCTGCTTATTATAGAAGCGTTGTAACTGTACAAGTTGATTGTACTCAAATTGTTATATCTGTTGTATTCCCGTCGTGTGGTCGGAAGATGGAGACTTGCCCTGTGAAAAGTCTCGGATTGGCTTTGACCCGGTTAGGAAAGTTAGGTGTACCATCCTGTTAAGGTGTTGTATTAGGTGCCGCTCCACCTGTTAAGTGAGTCATAGTGGAATTCTCTTACTTATGAGCTTGAGGCGGAAACGTAGGCAATATTGACCGAACCTTGATAAAATATGTTTATTGTTTGAATATTTGATTGAATTTGTGATTACATAGAAAGACGCTAGGTTTTTGTAATACTTCTTATGGAATTTGGTTTAACCTAAGAAGAATTTTTAAATACCCAATTCACCCCCCTCTTGGGAATACATCAGTTCCAATAGTGTGGTTATGACTTGTGCATATGCTAGTGTGTCCTAGTTCTTTTAGGGTTTGTTCAATTATATTTTGTTTATTTATTTTTTGTTTTGAGTCCTTATTTGGTGTGGTTAGCCACATACATTCTAGTAGTCCTAAATTAATTTTTAATTTTAAAATATGATAGAATTATATTAATATAATTCAATATTTTATATAATAATATTATAAATATATGATTATATATATAGTACCAATTTGACTTAAGTAACCATTAATTCGGCACTAATATGTTTCGAAAAAAATAAACCGATGGCCATTTGGTATCACTGTAAAAAATTAGATAAACGAAAATTGAAAAACTAGAAATAGAAATAAAAAACTGGAAACCAACAACCTTTTTGATTAATATTTATAAAACTAATACAAGTTAAAACATAATTAAAAAACAATCATTTTCATCTTTAAATCAAATAATATTATATAAATATGATTAAAATAGTACATTAGGAATAATACACATTAAAAAAATTACTGCAATAAAAGTAAAATTTATTACAATATTTTTACTTAATTGTTTTACTTTCAAATTTTTTATTCTACAATAAAATTTTTATTGGACATGACAATTAAAAATAGCAAAAGTATTTTGTAATTGACTTTATTATTAGTTTTTTTTTTTAAATTTGTGTATATTTTTCTTTTAATTATATTTAAATTCATGTGATCATTTAATTTTGATTTTAATTTAAAAGTGTATAAAATGAATAAATTAATCTAAACAATTATTTTTGGATATTAAAATTTTTAACAATACGTTGTCAAAACAAATGAAAATCATAAAATTTGATTTTTAGATATGATTTTTCAGTTTTTTTGCAAACAGCTAAAAACCAGTATTAGAAACAGAAAACTGACAACATAAATAAATATATTTTTATAATTTATATTTTTACTGTAGAAAAATAAAAATAGAAACAGAAAATAGGAGACAATAACGATACCAAATAGATACTAAATTTTGATTTGATTTTATTTGAATTTTTCTAATTTTTTAATTTTTTGATAAATAAATGAAAATCAGTAACAAAAATAGAAAATTAGCAATATAAATATACATATTTTTATAATTTATTTCTTAACTATAAAAAAAATAATAATAATAAATGATAAATAATAAATAATAAATAATAAATATACCAAATAGACACTAAAATTTCAATTTTGATTTGATTTGAATTTGTTATGCTGCCAATATTCAGATATTTTGAAACCGCCCAAAGACTATTCTGACGGAAGTCGAGGCTGGAGAGACGGAAAAAGGAACTCGAAAATCGCTACATTAGAGAGGACATTAGCGTCATTTCGAAAAAGCCAGGGTCATTTACAAATTTCCGTCGCTCCATCCAAAATAAAGCCCCCAAAACCCTGACCTCTAATCCTCAATGTCCCTCTCTCTCTCGTCTGCTAGGGTTTTTGCACCGACGGAAGACATGGCTTTTCGTGTAGTCTGTCGCTCTCTCCTCTCCAAGCAAACCCGAGCTTCTCTACTCGTTTGCTCCTCCCCCTCCCTCCCTGTGCCTCGTCCTCGGTCCCTTCTCCCTTCCTCTACTTTTTCTCTCAGCCTCCGCTCCCTGGTCGCCGCTGGCCACCTCTCTCGGTCGCCGACCGCTTCCCTCCGATGCTTCTCGACTCGCCAGACGGCGTCCTCTCTCAACGATCCGAGCCCCAACTGGTCAAACCGTCCTCCCAAAGAGACGATCTTGCTCGATGGGTGTGATTTCGAACACTGGCTAGTTGTGATGGAGAAGCCTGAGGGTGACCCCACGAGAGACGATATTATCGATAGCTACATCAAAACCCTCGCGATGGTGGTCGGAAGGTTTGTTGTGGATTTTTTCGTTTTCTTTTTTCTGTTGGTTTTACTTTCATAGTTTCTCTTTGGTTATGGTCTGCTTAATTCCTTTGAGATTGATGGAAGGGGAAGCTGGATTCGTTAACTATCTATATCTCATTAAGACAGTATATTATATGGTTGGTTACTTTTTTATTACAAGCAGAAATATCTAAACTGTTTCTACTCCCTGCCGAAATATGAATATTGCAACTGAAGTTTTATAAATAAATAAAAAAAATCCAAAGCCCCTCATTGGATTTGAATTCATGACTTGCGATACTCTACCACTGTGTTAAAGGGGTTGATAGGTAAACAATTAGATGCTAAATTCTCTATTTTTGAAACACAGTCGAGGTAATAGGCCTCTAGTTCCTATTGTCATGGATGAAAAATCAGACTATTCAGAGGGGCTAGAATGAGTAAAACTCAACTCATTGTAAAATTGATCAACAACATTGCCAAAGCTCATGGGTGCATCTGTATTTGACCTTTAGGTGAACTTACTCGAGAAGGAAATTATATTTACTCAGAAATGAAAGATTCTCAAATTTTGGCATTATCACCAAAAACTTAATAGCTTTTGAATTTTTATTCCTTTCTCTATTTAGAGAAACTGAGAATTTTTAATTGAAATACTCCACGGTCTCCACCTCTCCACTATTTGTTTTTTAGTTTTTTTTTTTTTTTACTGTAGTATCAGAACATAGCATGCCTTGAGGTATGAAGATGGATTTCTTTAGGTTTGATTTTTAGTGTCTTTGTGTTTTTTTTTTTTTCCTTTGATTTTTTTACCAGTATTATTAGAGTCTGGCTTTTTGGCCATTTGCTTTCCTGTCATGAATTCCATGTGTTTGGTTGCAATATAATTGAGGCAAAAAAAAAAAAAAATAGAAGTTTGAATTATTTTCAACCTTGTAGCTTGGGTGACTGCAGAAAATGTTATTGATGTGAACTTTCTAAGACTATTAGTATTCAAATGCTTCTTTTCCTTTCGAATTTAATAATTCACTGTGCTCACTAGTTGGCTCAGCGAGTGAACAGTGTATCTTTTATAGAATCATAGCAGATTTAGGATTTATTCCTTGTGTGGGTGAAATATGTGTCACGCCAAAATTCTTGTGTCTTAAATTCAACTACATGAGTAAATCCTCTCAGAAGTATTGTATTGGCAAAAAATATGCTCATTTTTCATCCTAATTATATGATATGCCCTCTTCAATGAATTTATTCATGGGAGGGGAAGTTGCTTTTACTTTTTTCTTTCATAGAAAGGAAGAGTAAGGTTAAAGAAAGCTGAACCAAATTTATAACAGGACATTAAATATAGAGGAGGTTTGAAGGCTTAAGGCTTAGAGGGTTTGAATGTCCCTGATCCCCTCAAGTCCACCTGTTTATAAGAAAATTTACCTTGTGGCCCACTGAATTACAAATTGTCTGAATTATATTTTAGCCAACTGAAAAATGAGTTTTTAACCCATTTTTTTTGCTGATCTCAGCCTTAATCTATATATATATATATATGACATCTTGGATGTATTTTTCAGTGAGGAAGAAGCTAGGATGAAGATTTACTCTGTCTCAACAAAGCACTACTTTGCTTTTGGGGCCCTTGTTTCTGAAGAGCTTTCATACAAGATCAAAGGTAATTATGTTTGAAGTTGCTGTTGTATGGTGTTCCTGTATAATAGGGAGTGCTAATGGTCTTGAGTTTTTTTCCCCCCCTCCCTCAGAATTGCCCAGAGTCCGTTGGGTTCTTCCTGATTCTTATTTGGATGTTAAGAATAAAGATTATGGAGGTATGAAATTGCTTCTTTCAAGTGGTAGCTAAAATTAAATTATTTCCTTCTGCTGAATCTAGAATTCTGTTTATTTTTCTTTCCAAATTTTTTATAGTATTTGACATGAGTTGAGTTTCTAATGTGGGCTTGGTTTTCTGATTTTAAGAAATATATCTGTGTTCTCTGTTCATAATTTTTATGGAAAATTTAAAGTGTGTTTTACAAGTATGGAGTTGTGCCCTAGTATGTTATGGAAGACAAGGAGTAATTTTATATCTGAGTGAGTGCCCTTGTGGTTAAGGTATTGCAATGTTGCATGATGGTATGCGCTTTGCATTTCTTTCTAATTGCCATGCATTTTTGGGCCTTTACCATTCTAAGGTGCATTGTATGAGGTAAAAGGTATCTCCCTTAATTAGAAAGGTGGGACTGGAATAGTGGAAGCTGTTCTTCACTTTTTGCCTATTTTATTGATACTTTTGTGCCTTCATGTAGTACCTTCTGGCATCTCAGGAATGCTTTAGAAGAACAGTAGTCCGGCTATTCAGGCTATCATCCTTTAGGGGATTGCTATCTCTTTGTGCCTGGTTTACCTAGCTTTTTGGTTATTTGCATGAAGTTGGTCGTTTATTACTGATGTGCCTGTCATTTTGCTCTCTCTCTCTCTCTCTCTCTCTCTCTCTCCCATTTTGAATTTGGCAGGGGAGCCTTTTATTGATGGGAAGGCTGTTCCCTATGACCCCAAGTACCATGAGGAATGGGTAAGAAACAATGCACGTGCCAATGAGAGAAACAGGCGCAATGACAGACCTCGCAATATTGATAGATCAAGGAACTTTGAAAGAAGAAGAGAGAATATGCAGAACAGAGTGCAGAGGGGTAACATGCCTCCTTTCCAGTCTCCTGTGCCCAACACAGTAGGAATGCAGCAGTCCAACAATGCGAGTGGGATGCCACCAAACAATGCAGCAGCAAGTGGAATGCCACAACCCAACAACATGAGTGGTGTGCCGCCTCCCAATACTGGTGTACCACAGTCGAACAACATGCCGCCGCCCTACAACCCTGGTGGTCTTCCACAACGCAACATCGGTGCTATGCCTCAGCCTCACAACAACCCTGGGATGCCACAGCCTCACAACAATCCAGGTATGCCACAGCCTCACAACAACCCTGGGATGCCACAGCCTCACAACAATCCAGGTATGCCACAGCCTTACAACCAACCTGGTATGCCACAGCCCAACAACATGAGCGGCATGCCCTACAACACATCTGGGGTCCCACAAGCCAATAATATGAGGGGTATGCCTCCCAACAATATGAGTGGGATGCAGCCCAACATGGGTGGAGGAATGCCACAGAACAACAATATGGGTGCAGTGCAGAGTAATATGGGGAGAATGCCTCCACCCCCAAGTGCAGGATGGTCCACTAATGTGCCCAGCAATGATGCGTGGAACACATCAAACTTTCAGAACAGGGATGCTCCAAACAATGGTAACATGAGCTACCAAAACAGGGAAATGCCTGGTGCAGTTGCCAACAGAGAGTATCAGGATAATTACAACCCAACTAGGGACGTGTGAAGCATTTTTTGTTGAAACCGCTCACAGCCAGCTTGAAGTATGCCAATGGAGAGATTGATATTGCTTGTTTTTTTTTATCTCTGTTGTGCGTTGTTCTTATGAAGTGTAAGTATACCCGTGGACTCTGAATTTATGGAATTCCTTGTGACAGAAACCTTTGTCGAATGGGTTGGCCTTCATAAGGTGCAAGCTCAGTTTGTTCAGGCTATGATAGGCTATGTTATTGAATTAAAATGTTGAAATTTTGGATGCTTGAATTAAGATGTAAGTGCCCTAGTAGATGGTTTGGATACTCTAGCAGATTAGGTGAATTATTGAGAATTTATATCCGACTTAGTTAAGCTGCAAATTTGTGATGGTTCGGATTGGATAATTTGTTGCGGATGAATAATTTGTCATTTTCATTTCGATGAATGATTTATTTTACAACATGATAACTGAAATTATTTTTAAATTCATAATTTGATAATTGTTAAATATTTCATATTCTAATCATAAAATTATTATTTTTTATATTTTTTGACAATGGATTTAGGAGTTTTTGTTTTAATCATGAGAAAATTGAATATTTGGATTTGAGTTTGAATATGGGCATGGAATAATTGATATTTAATAAGTATGGATATATGGGATTATCAATGAACTTATCTAAATCTACCAACCGACTTGTTTAAAGATGGGGAAAAAATGTTTAAACTATGTTGAACTCATTGGATAATGTTCAAAATTCATGTTTTATTCATTAGTAATTTATATATATATATATATATATATTTTAATTTTCTTTTTTTTTTTTCTAAGTTTCTTAATATTATTCAACTTTCAAATGGCTAAGGTTCTTTTTTTCTTTTTTTGGGAAAGAGTAAGGAAAAAGAAAATAAGGACAAAATTCATTTTTTATTGTATTTCTACTTCATAATTATTATTAAAAATAAAATTTGTTTTAATATGATTATAAATTTAAAAGAATTAAGTATTAATCATGTATAAAACTAAACTTTTTTATTGATTTATTATATTTATTTTATTTTCTTTCTCACTTTTTTTTTAAAACCATTACAAAAAAGTAAAATCTTTGATATTTTCATTTTCTTTTCCTAATATTGTCTACGCTTCAGATGAAGCGTAAAGGTATGCTTGGATCAAGGATTTTATTTGGCAAAAGAAAAAAAAAAATGAAGTGAATTCATTTTCCATTGTATTTTCTCGCAATATCAACTATTATTTAAAAATTATTCTAATATAGTGAAAAAATTAAGAAAATTTATATACCAATCATGTGTACGAATTAAATTTTTATGTATTAATTTGTTGTGTGTGTGTGTGTGTTTTTTTTTTTTTTTTTTTTCATATTCCTCGATAACCATATGCGAAAAATTCTTCTATATTTTCCAAGTTCCAAATAGGACCTAAGGCTCCGATTATATCAAGGGTTTATTTGAGAAAATAAAAAAAAATGGAAAAAATGAAAAGGAAAATTTTTTATTGTATTTATTTTTATAAAAAAATATATCAAAATTAAAATTTTATTGTAATATGATTGAAAATAAACAAAATAAAAAGTTAATGATGTGTAAAATTAATTTTTTTTATTATATTTTCTTAATTTTCTTTCTCATCTTTCTTAATAACCAAATGACGGAAAGTAATACATTTTCCTTTTCGTACCTTTCTCTAATATTTTTCATATTCTAAAGAGGCCCAAATCAAGTATCAATGCAATTACATGAAATATATTTTAATCCTTATATTTTTAATTATTATAATTTAAGAGTTCTATTCAATTAAATTTGTCATCTAAAATAATTTAATAGTATTTACAAATTAAAAAGTGTATGAAAATTAAGAGAAGGCCCTTCCACGGGTGTGGATTAGCTAGGCCTTGAAAGAGTCAAGAGTGCCTATGGTCTTAAAATAAAATAAATTCAGGGTGAAACGACGTCGGCTTCATCATCCCGAGGAAAAAGGAGGGGATAAGGGGGTAAATCCAAATCTCCAACTTCAATAGTTCAAAATTCCAACAGAGTACCAAACCGGAGAGGGCGACAGGAGCCATCGCAAGCCAATGCCAAGTCGACTCGTTCTTCTTCTCTTTATTTTTCTCTTAGCAGCAGCTAACGGCAAACCAACGCCTGGGTTTCTCTATTCAAGATCCAGAGGAAGATGCACTCCCCAGTAAGTCACTCCCCCAACCCCCAAATTTTTGGCAGAATGAGTCCACTCGGGTCGACGAACTCTGCGGATGCAGCCAGGTCGATCCGGGTGGGCCACTAAACTGATTGAGTCAAACCCAGGGATGAGTAGTGAGTCTGACACGGTGGTGGTGGTGGTTCATGGTGGCAGGTACTGGAGCGGAAGGAGGGAAGCGTGGCCGAGGATGGTGCCGGCAGCGTCGGCGGTGTCGAAGGTGTTCGGGTCGAGGGCGTTCGAGCGGTACAGGTGGGATCTGACGCTGATGGAGGCGGCCACTCGAAACGACGACGTGGAGAACGCTTTCGCCAGGCTGCTGAAGCAGGCCACGGCGGCGCTGCTCAACTCCTACGCCAGAAAGGGTTTCCCGTACACCGCCTGGGAGGTGAAGACGCTGGTAATGCAGGCTCTGGTCTCGGAAGGGGCGGCGGCTTCGCAGGCGAAACGTTTCTCGCTGGCCAACCAGGCCTGTGATTAACAGGAAAGGACAATTTTACTCATTGTCTGTGTTTAATTATTTCTGGGTTGCGTTTCATGTATCGGCTTGGACTTTTCTTTTGGGGGAGCTCGGATGCCCTTACTAGATAACCTAATGGAATTGTGAGTTTCTATTAAAATGGCTTCTAAAATGATTTCATTCAATACCAAAATTTATTTTACTATAAAACTCAAACATGTTTGAGGACCATTAGTACAATAAATTAGGGTTTTATCCAAAATTTAAAATTAAGACTAATGACAAGAAAAAACTAGAAATATTTTAGAAGTTTGGGATTGACTGTAAAACAAATAATACTTTATACAATACATATGCAAGTGCTTCCCGTGAATGGACTATGAGCTTATATCACGGTCGTATATCAAATGTGTACTAGAGAGTTTGGACTTATAGGGATGATTTGAGTATAACTATGTGAGATACATTTTATTGGACAAAATCGTGAGACTAATGAGTCAAAAAAGACAATACGTCAATAAAAAAATTGGGTTGAAACCGTTAAATTTGGTATTAGAGCCATCCAAAGGTACACTATCATGTGGGTGGAGGTGTGGACTACTCTAATAAGAATGTTAGAAATTGAATATTGTACTACATAGATCATGGGTGTATCGAGATAGTTTGTGCTCTAATAATGTAAGGTGCCTTTTATAAGATAAAAATGTGAGATTAGTGCACAAAAGTGTACAATAACTCATTCACTGGAGTTTGATATTAGCCAAAGATAATAATCTCTCTCTCTCTCTCTCTTACTCACACACACATACGTGCGTGTTAGTATACTGTTCTTAATGACTATATAACGATGAATCTTACATGAATGACTTGCTTCGGAGTTGCGTGAATTGTTTATGAATGAGCTATGTGGAATGGTATGATTATGTTGCATGTGCATTCATTTAATATTCATAGGAATAGTTGTTTATGGGTGTCGCCCTGGAAGCCCTCACGAGACTACAACTCGTCCACTAGAATCGACCTAAAGGTTTAAAACCTTGTTGCATTTAGTAAATGCAACTGTGTTTCCCACGAAAGAGGAGGTAGATAAGATTTGGTAGTTTTCTTTGTTTTTGGTTTTCTCGAAGACTAGCAAAACATTATAGCATGTGGTTTTCACGAGTATTGAAATTTTAGTTGCTACTCTCTTGGTTTGATTGCATTCACGTTATTTGTTAGTGACCAGCAAAACGTTAGTTGGGGGTTATGATTATGTGTTGGAATTGGTGTATTCTCAATAGGGGGGAATTGGGTATTTAAAAATTTATTTCCTAGGTCAAATTAACCAGCAGCAGTAATGCACAAACCTAGGATCTATCTATACAATTATAAACCTAACCATTCACAACAATAAATCACGAACATTCAAGTACTGAAATTTAAATTACAAAAATTAAAAACAGATACAAGAAATGTTATTGAGGTTCGGCGAATACTGCCTACGTCCCCACCTCAAGCTAATAGCAAAAGAATTCTACTAAGTTGCTCACTTCATGGGTGGAGCGACATCGTTTACAACACCTTATCAGGATGGTGTACCTTATTCTCTTAACTAAGTCTAAACCAATCCGAAACTATTCATAGGGTTAGTCTCCCTCTTTCGACCATACGTCGGAAATACAATAAATAATCAAATAAAATATTTTTTATAGCAAAATATACAAAATATGCTTCTAATACAAGTAGATGTGTACAATACTATAACTCAAAATACACTCACGTATGATATGAAAATAAGCTCAATGTGAGAATGTAATTTTCACAAAAATAATTTTTGAATAAAAATGTATATAATGAGTGCTCAAAGATTTTATGATCAAATAAAACTTTTTCTCCAAAAATATTTTTCTTCCAAAAATATTTTTCCAAATGAAGTGTTGGAGAGTCTAGGATTATGACTTAAAATATTTTTGCAAACACAAACACGTGAACCTTTAAATATTGCAATGGTTGCACTTGACATGAATGCTTTAGGCTTATCGGACCAAAAAGTCACAATGAATATTCATTAAGATGATAAGCCTATGTCTACCTCTTTTCTCATAAACTTCAAAATGTGAGAGGCACAAGTTGGAATGACTTTTGATTTAAACTACGCGTGCATAAGTCTTCTTTAATTTTATGCATCCTTTTAAATTAAAACTGAGTGCAACCAACTTAGTCATTCAACTCATCTTCCAAGGATATAAAGCTCTAATGAGTTTAACTTAAAGTTTAAGAGCTTATGAAACAAGTTAGAATAAATACTCTTAATGTTTTAATCTTTTAGTAAGATCGGAAGAGTATTTTGTTAGTAACAGGACATTGTACAAGATAAGCATTCTAAAGAATATGTCATATCTTATTTTGGAAAAGAGCAATGTGGAGGATATGAATAACTAGTAACCGATGCTCTTTGGTAATTGGAATGTATCATTTAGATATGATTTTGATATGAAGCAAGGATGCAACTGGTGAGTCGAAGGAATGTCTTATGATGAACACTCAATATATATTAGTCATTTATGATCAATATTGCTTCAAGCCTAGAGTGATGATTAAACATTTTATTAGGCATTTTAGGCTTTCAAGATTAGTTTAGGACAAGATTTTTAACGAGAAGGATTCATTTCCTAAAACTCAAACTTGTGCAATGGACAGAGTATGCTTAACTTTAGATAATCATATTTAAACGTGAGTTAAGCAATTTAACTTATTTACCAAGCAAATAATACTTTGTCAATTTGGAAGTGGATTTCATTCAATTATGTTATAGTCAATATTTTCATATTTTATCCAATCAATATGATATGTATTCGTTTTAAGTTTAGATTGTATACTTTATTTGAAATTTCGTATTAGCTAGATTTTCTAATGATCTTAGTGTATAATGGTAGTGTATAATTAATGTGCATACTAAGATTTGACATTATAAGCAAAGACAACTTCCTAGCCTTTTGGTCATCACTACCCCTAAACCTAAGAACTAAGGATGGATTAAATGATTATGTGATTCCAAATGGAATCCATTTTTCCTTAGGTTCTACGAGGTTTGCTTTTCCGATCATTCATATCATCCTTTTATCCAAGCCTTTTCCATTTTTACTTGACATGACACGATTATGGGTTTGATGAACTAACCATGAACCCTTCTTGAAGAATTTATTTCTTTTAATTCTTAAGGGTTCATTATGATTATTCTTTTCATTTTTAATTTCGAGTGTTATGCTAGAATAATCATCCATTACTTCTTTATCTTCTTAATTTTTCTCTTCTCAAGAGTGGCATAATATTCTTTCAATTGATTTGCCACTTTCTTATTTTTTTTCTTCAAAATTATTTTTTGTTTAGACATTTGAACTAGAAGTTTATGCAGTTTAGATAAAGTACATTCTAGTTCTTCACACGAAGGCATGCTTTTATCATTAGACTTCTTGCATGATTCAGTATAAGATTTATCTCTATAACTACCATATGAATCAATGCATGCTTTGTCAATAGATTTATCACAACGAATATCAGTTGATTCATTATACAATATATTGCAGTATTTTTCACCAGAATCATTGAATGCATCATTAACAGTATTATCATTATATTCAATAGATGATTCATTATGTAATATATTACAGAATTCAGCATAGGAATCATCACATGCTTCATTGCACGAATTAGTAAATGAGGTAGAGTAAGAGTCATATACCTCATCGTCTACTAATGCAACCTACTCATGATTGGCCACTACCTGATCATTTAAGCTTGGAGCATTTGGAGTTGCAATCTCCTTTTCCTGGGTCTCTCCATACTTCTTTTCGAGCTCAACCCAGATTTCCTGTGCACTCTTACATACAATATCAACAAAAATATTAGAATCTAATGCAAGATATAACATGTCCATGGCATACGAATTCACATGCATTAACCTAATGTCATTTTCATCCAAGGGTATACAAATTCCATTAACAATCACCCGCCAGGCCATCCAATCCATTGATTTTATAAATACGCCCATTCTAATTTTTCAGGTAGTGTAATCGACATTACAAAACAATGGAGGACTGGAAGGTGATCGTCCCTCTCTGAATGGGGGTACACTAATGCGAATCATTGCGATCTTTTGCAAAAAAAAACGTTTAAGTCTAGTGCAACAAGGCTCTGATACCAATGGTTAGAATTGGTGTATTCCCAAGAGGGGGCTGAATTGGGTATTTAAAAATTTATCTTCTAGATCAAATTAACCAGCAACAGTAATGCATAAACCTAGGGTTTGTCTATGCAATTATAAACTTAATCATTCACAATGATAAATCACAAACAATCAAGTGCTAAAATTTAACTTGTAGAAATTAAAAACAGGCACAAAAAATGTTATCGGGGTTCAGCCAATACTACATACATCCCCGCCTCAAGCTAACAAGCAAAAGGATTCACTAAGTTGCTCACTTCATGGGTGGACCGACACCGTTTACAACATCTTACCAGGATGGTGTACTTAGTTCTATTAACTGGTTCTGAACTAGTTTGGGATTATTCACAGGGTTAGTCTCCATCTTTCGACCATACGTCGGGAATATAATAGATAATCAAATAAAATATTGTGTACAACAAAATATGCTTCTAATACAAGCAGAAGTGTACAACACTATAGCTCAAAATACACTCACATATGATATGAAAATAAGCTCAATGTGAGAATATGATTTTCACAAAAATAATCTTTGAATAAAAATGTGTATAATGAGTGCTCAAATATTTTATGCTCAAATAAAACTTTTTCTCCAAAAATATTTTTCCAAATGAAGTGCTGGAGAGTCTAGGGTTATGGCTCAAAATATTTTTGCAAACACGAGCACGTGAGCCTTTAAATCTTGCAATGGATGTGTAAGATCACAAGTCAAGAATGATTTACTCCCAAGGATATTTATCAAATAAAATATGTGGGAGAAACTATGGATTTACTCTCAAAAGATATGATTTGAAAAATGAATGCAAGATAAGAGTAAAACAAAATGGCCAATATAAATAAAACACGCTCTTTGAAAATGATTTTCCAAATAAACAACTAAGAGAGGATGAAAAAATGAGTATAAAAATTTGAGAGGATTTTTCTTAATGATTTTTCTAATCTCACACTAATTAAGACAAATGAACGGGTATTTATAGACTTGAGGAAAAATATAATTGTTGGGGACACGGTGGGTATTTTGAAAAAAGATTAAGTGAGTTTAATTAAAAATAACCCAGTTTAACCTTGGTAAAAATTGACCAACCCGAGAGGTTCGGTCGACCAAGTTGCTTAGTTCGGACGATCAGGGTGTTTTTGAACTGCAGTAATGGTCGACCAGACTTGAGGCAATTACAAAACCTCCGAGGTTCGGTTGACCGAAGTTGAACGTTCAGTCGACTAGGCTATTTTACAACTGAGAGTTCGATCGACTAGGGCGTTGGGATTTTCCAAGTGCCAGTTCGGTCGGCCAGAGCGTTGAAGTTCATTTTAAGGACAGTCGACCAAATGGTCAAACTTTTGACCCTAGGGAGGTTTGGTTGACCGAAGTGCTTTGTGTGTTGGGGTTTGGTCGACCGAACACACCAACTGTAACGCCCCAGAAAATAATATACTTAGGAATGTAAAATAAAATAAAAAATAAGAAAATAAATAAATAAATAAAATTTAAATTAAGTATTAATTAATTAATTAATTAAACATTATTAAATTGAATTAATTAATTAAATAATATGGTGGTTATATATATAAATATATAAGGATAAGATATATATATATATATATATAAGTATATAATATAAAATTATGATAATATAAGTAATATATATATATATATACATCTCCTAAAGCATCATCAAGCTTCAGGAGACATTTCTTACTGAGATTGAATCAATCTCAGGGACACTATATTGTGAGCACGGTACTGTTGCTAGTTAGATCATGTGCACCCACACTGTTCTGGATAGAAGTGTATGGGGTCCAGCCGACTGCCTGCGTGAGGTTGAAGTAAAGGCGTCGGAACTGCAGCTTTGCTGTGGATGCCTGTAGATGTGTTTGCAGAGGATGTTGTTTTTTTTACCTTGTTTGGGTTGATCATTCAGGCTTAATCCAGCTTTCGGGCCGCATAACCCGTGTCATAGGGGAAGTAAATGGCGTGTTTGTCACATGGATTGTCTTATATGCATATTTGTTAATTTATGTGAATACAGATAATTAATAAGATAACTTCGAGGGTTTACTGAGAAAGGCGAATGCCCTAATAGTAGTAATGGTATTAGAGCAGAGGAAAGCTACTTGTATGGGCGTACAATCTTCCCTATCCTCGGCTAATTGTGTGTGTGAGTGTAAAATAAAAATGATTTAATAAATGTGTTTATCTACTTAGTGAACTGGTTATTTTCTGTACACTAAATGCATGTTGGCCACACACTGACATTAACTTAATCTTTCCCTTACTGAGTTGTGCCTCACCCCTTCTTCACAAACTGTCTTTCCAGGAAATCCTAGAGATCGGCTCTAGCAAGCTATAGGAGTCGGGTGGTGGTGTAAATTTATGTAGGTAGAGTGTATAGATAGAGATTTTATTTTTGTTTAGTTTTATGGGATGTAATTATGAGAAAATGGATTTATTTGTGTATAAAGGTAGTATAGAACTCTGGTAATGGATTTTTGGAGATTGTATCTTTTATTTCTGTTACATTTTATATGATGAATTTGGTATCAGGTACATAGGCGTCACTAAAGTAGCACCCGGGGCCCACGTGGTGGGTCAAGGCGTTACAGGTGGTATCAGAGCCTAGTTTTGCTAGGTTCTGTAAACTTTGATAGTTGATAATTACTAGATATAGGTTGAGATATGATAAGGATGAAAGTGGGTAGATTAGGTTGGGTTTTGGTTTGGAAGCTTAGAGACGGAGTTCCTTAATGGTTTTCTGTGTTTTTCCTGGAATGACAATTTCAGGAAAACCATGGTAAATCCATCGATAGTTTTGTTTCTGAGTTGAGAGACTGGAGCTTAGAAATTTAGGTTAGAACGTTAGGGCGGTCGAGTACATGTGTGGAGTTAGTGTTATGTTGGAGACTGGTATCTTGTCGGTTTTGTGACAGAACTAGGGGAATGAATCTTTAAACTGAGAATTCATATGTATTAGTAATCTCTTCATTTCATACTTGCTTCAATTAGGATAAATGAGGAGTTTTTAAGTCAGTTTCTATTCTATCTTCGAGATGGATTCTAAGGGAAATAACATCGTAGCTGGAGAGGATAATCACGTGGATACTTCTAGTGAGGATGATGTCGATGCTTTGGTAGTGCTGCGAAGTATAGCACAACAGGGTTGGAAGGGCAATCAGAGGGACTTTAGAGAGCAGGATCAGCCACCGGTTGGTCGGAGCTGCACTTTTCAGTAGTTTACCCGGATGAATCTACCAGTTTTTGTAGAAGATGCGAACCCAGTCACAACTAAAGATTAGGTTCAGGAAATAGAGGAACTGTTGGATGTACTAGAGTGCGCAGAGGAGTAGAAGGTGTGGTTTGCCACCTTTAAATTGGTAGGGGAAGCAAAGAGGTGGCGGAGATCGGCATAGATGGTTGAGGAACAGCATCCAAGGCATACATCTATCACCTAGAGCTGTTTTAGGGAGGTCTTCTTCAACAGATACTTCCCTACTACCACCTGAGAGGCAAAGGCTCAGGAGTTCCTGCCATCTGACCCAGGGACCCATGACTGTACAGCTATATACGGCTATGTTTGTGGAGCTAGTCTGTTTTGCGCCTCATATGGTCCTCGATGAGCTGAGGAAAGCTCGAAGGTTCGATAGAGGTTTGAGGTAGGGAATACGTGCACAGGTGGTGGCGTTGTTGACTTAGAGTTTCTCTGAACTGGTGGATAGGACCATGACAGCTGAGGCTAGTATTCAAAAGGAGGAGAGAGGCGCAAACCAGAATAAGAGGCTTTTGCCTTAGGGGTTTCAAACCAGCACTAGTCAGGGCTCATGGAGACGACCTAGTAATTTCTCGGGCCAGCGATAGGATACGAGATCTCAAGCTCGTCAGGGAAGTTTGCAGCGTCCAATCTGTTCTAGATGCCGATTAGAGGCATTAGGGTAAGTGCAGGGGAGGACCAGCTGTCTGTTATCGGTGCAGTAGGCCTAGAAATATGGCGCGGGACTACCGCGCAACATTGAACTATTCACCTCCATAGCATTAGTACCGAGGAGATAATCAGGCACCCCGAGGAGGTCACCATAAGGGGAGTTGAGATTAGAGGATATCCCGATAGTGACGGATTTTCTTGATGTATTCCCCGAGGATTTGCCGGGACCACCTCCTGATCGTAAGGTAAAGGTTACTATTGATCTAGTTCCGAGAAAAGCACCAATTTCTAAAGCGATGTACAGAGTGACACCAGTAGAATTAAAAGAGTTAAATGAACGGTTACACGAATTATTAGATAAGGGTTTATTAGGCCCAACGTGTATCTTGAGAAGCGCTGGTATTGTTTATGGAAAAGAAAGATGGGTCGATGAGAATGCGCATCGACTACATATTTACATATTTCCATAAGTCAACCAAAATAGTGGGGACAGTTTAATCCTAAAATTAACATGCCCATAAGAATATAAGATACTAAGTGAGCAACAATTAGACTCCTATGTTTTAGGGAAATTCTTTTTTCCCTGGGAAGTGGTGTTATCACCATAACCTAAAAACAAACATAAGAATAAGATGTCATGGGCATTACATTGCCAAGTATTCCGAAGGATCCTGTGAACCAAATAACACCTAACAGAATCATCTTTAGTAACTTACCTAGAGGAAAAATCATAATGATACTCAGACCTTTAGCAAACTGCTATCCAGAAGGAAAACCACACATGCTAGGACCTGGAGCTTTATCTCTTTTCTCTATCCTGTGCAAATCCAACTTGGCAATGGGACACTAATTTAACTGCTTAGGCATTGGCTCGGTTGGGTTTTGATTTGTATACGGACTAATGTGAAATCTTCTGTTGTTGTCTGCAATTGATTGTAGCTTTTGGAGCTATCTCCAGAATCTAATCCTTCTACCATTAGCAACTCTCTAGTACAAATAAATGTCACAATTTCCTTCCTAGTCCATTTCACATAAGATTCATGCCGTCAGGTAATGTTCGATCACTAATCATAGCTGACTAAACAACTTCATTAGTATTGTATTCTGTACCAAGAACCAAAACACGTGTTTATTGCATATTGTCCAGTCACTGGAGCCAGATCAGGGTTGGCTTGAGTTAGTATACCAGGACTTAAACTTGTCAAAATTGCAATCCTTGTTTTTCATTGAAGATATTTTCCAACTATATTTTGATATTTAATGTTTGTCAACATAGGTTAGAAGTTGAGTCTTAAAAACTATTGGAAGCAAGAAAAATTTAGAAACCAATTTGGTAGGAAAATGATATTTCACCTTGATTTAAAGGTGTAAGCATGTGTATTAGTTTAGCATTAAAAAGGAATTGGGTGATTAGAATTATAGGGAATGTTTAGAAGCTCATATAATTTTTACTCAAACAAGTCACAAGTTATGATGAGAGTTTGAAGTGCTTTTTATACATTTGATCTGACAGGCTAATGATTGCACATTATGGTCTGAGATGTCCCAATAGGCATGGTCCTTGAAGAGTACGAATCATCATTGCAAGTTCTCTGTTTAAGAATGAGGCTAACCATTGGTGGTTATTTATTGATCATATACCTAGTTGATTGTTTTCAAAAGAAAATAGTACTCATGGATCCAAATGGAGTGAGGGCTTTCTTTCTAACTAACCAACTCTCATATTTGACATCTTGAGTGCTTGTGAAAGGATAGAATGTGGGCACGTGTATAGAGTTGTAACAGCAATGAAGGAAATATACGAGTTAACGAATTCCAAACTTCTTTACCCATAGGTGATGAATTTTTAGATATTATTCCCAGATGATTTATTGGGGCTACCTCCAAGATGAGATTGAATTTAATATTGATTTGGTGTTAGGAACGGAGTCTATGTCAACTGCTTCATATAGAACGACATTAACGGAACTAAGGCAACTTAGGGTGCAACTAGAAGATTTTCTCGATGAGGAATTTGTTTGACCTGGTACATCATCATAGGTTGCATTTGTGCTATTCACCAAGAGACATAATGAGGCTTTGAGGTTATGCACTAATCATTAGAAGTTGAATCACATTATAGTAGGAATTGGTATCAACTTCCAGGGATTGGTGGATTATTTGATTAATTCGTAAATCCAAAAAAAATTTAGGGTTGATTTGCAATTAAATTATCACTAATTAATATTTGAGAATTACACATTTCAAAGACAGAATTGAGTACACAGTAAGATTGCTATAAGTTTCTGGTGTTACCAATCGGGGTTACCAATGCACCTTACATTTTCATGGATATGGTGAATCAAGTTATTCAATCATACTTGGATCAATTCATTATAATTTTTATGGATGATTTTGGGGGTGTTCAAAGACTCAAGAAGAGCATGAACAACATTTGCGGTTAATTTTACAAACATTACGAGAGCATCAATCATATGCTAAATGGTAAATGTGAGTTCTGGACAACTAATACGAAATGTTTGGGTCATGTTATAATCAAAGGAAAGTTATCTATTGATTTTTCTAAGGTTATACCGGTATTAGGTTTTGGAAGATTGGAGATAGGAATTGAAGTTGTTGAGTGTTGTTCTATAGCAAGGGATATTAGAGCAAGATATCAATCTAATCCATCTATCAATGTTAGCTATCAATCTTGATAGGATTGTTTACGAGTTTTAACTCAAAACTTGTTAAGTTAATAATGGATCTTACTTGGGGTGGTATCTAACAAATTTCGAGGGCGAAATTTTTATAAGGAGGGGAGAATGTAACGCCCCAGAAAATGATATACTTAGGAATGTAAAATAAAATAAAATAAAGAAAATAAATAAATAAAATTTAAATTAAGTATTAATTAATTAATTAATTAAACATTATTAAATTGAATTAATTATTTAAATAATATGGTGGTTCTATATATAAATATATAAGGATATATAAGGATAAGATATATATATATATATATATATATAATATTATTATTATAAGTAATACATATATACATCTCCTAAAGCATCATCAAGCTTCATGAGACATTTGTTACTAAGATTGAATCAATCTCAGAGACACGCCCCCCCAGATGTCTCTTCCATCTCCTCTCTCTCTCTCTACTCGATTTCTTTGGCCAAACGGGTGCTGATCGGAAATCCAAAGATACCATCAGGTTTCTACCTCCGCCATCGACATTCCTACTTAAGCGAATTTGTCATGGGAGGGGCGTAAACATATCTCTTGGGGTAAGGTCAATTTTCACGCTTACCTCAATTTTTCTTAAATCTTACGCCCAATTAACGAACGAAAATTGCCAAGAGATTCATGGGTAGATTCTCTACAATCTAGTTGGAGCGAGTTTTCGAGTTGGAGCTTCGAGACACCAATCCTAAATTGGGGGTAAGTTTAACAATTTAGGCTTTTAATAGGCTATTTAGGGTATTCAGAATTTAAGGAAATTTTAAGAAAAATTACTCTGAGGATTGTGATGAATAATATGGTAAAGTTTGAATTTCAGGGTTTCAAGGGTTTTGAACGTTGTAAGGCGTAGGTCGAGGTTTTATCGGTCTCTTCAAGAATCAGGTAAGGTGGATTAAGTTAAGTTAGGATTTTTTTAAATATGAATTTATTAAACTGTTATATGTTTTATTTATTTATTTATTTATTTATTTCAGAAATTAAAGGTTATTTTGAAAACCAACCGTTCGAAATGGATTTTACAAACCTAGGATATTTGGTATGGTATTTTTAAATAAAATGAACGGTGGAAAGCTTGTTTGTTTATATGGTTATGTTAAAATGTGGGAAATCGTGTAACAGGTGATTTAATTGATATGAATTATTATATATCTAGATTTGAGATTTTGAAATACTGAATTATTGTGAAATATTGAATTATTCGAGAAATACTAAAAATGCTTGCGAAAATACTGGAACTGTTTATGAAATGCAGGAGTGTGAAATAACGGCCAGTGGCCAGGTATTGTTTGATTGGCCAAGGGTTATGATTATTATTTGACGGCCGAGGACCGAGTTTTAATTGACGGTTATATGTCGGATTGTATTTGTGGTCAGGGCCAGGTTTTTGGAATAACAGGAAATATATGTGAATTGATATTTTAAATGATGATTTTTATTATCTAAATTGCATGATATGCTTTAGGAACGCTGGGGACCAATGTATTGTGAGCACGGTACCGTTGCTAGTTAGATCATGTGCACCCACATTGTTCTGGATAGAAGTGTAGGGGGTCCAGCCGACTGCCTGCGTGAGGTTGAAGTAAGGGCGTCAAACTTGTAGCTTTGTTGTGGATGTCTGCAAATGTGTTTACAAAGGATGTTATTTTTTTAACCTTGTTTGGGCTAATCACTCAAGCTTAGTCCATCCTTCGGGTTGCACAACCCTTGCCATGGGGGGAGTAAATGGTGTGTTTGTTACAGGAATTGTCTTATTTGCATATTTGTTAATTTATATGAATACGGATAATTAATAAGATAACTTCAAGGGCTTACTGAGAAAGGTGAGTGTCCTAATAGTAGTAATAGTATTAGAGCAGAGGGAAATTACTTGTATGTGCGGATAATCTTTTCTATCATCGGCTAATTATGCGTGTAAGTGTAAAATAAGAATGATTTCATAAATGTATTTATCTACTTAGTAAACTGGCTATTTTTTGTATACTAAATGCATGCTAGCCACACACTGACATTAACTTAATCTTTCCCTTACTAAGCTATGCCTCACCCCTACTTTACAAACTATCTTTTTAGAAAATCCTAGAGATCGGGTCTAGTAAGCTAGAGGAGGCGGGCTAGTGGTATAAATTTATATAAGTAGTGTGTATAGATACAGATTTTATTTTTGTTTAGTTTTATGGGATGTAATTATGAGAAAATTGATTTATTTGTGTATAAAGGTAGTATATAACTCTAGTAATGGATTTTTGGAGATTGTATCTTTTATTTCTGCTGCATTTTATATGATGAGTTTGGTATCAGGTACACACACGTCACTAAAGTAGCACCTTGGGCTCACGTGGCGGGTCGGGAAACTTTGTGCAATTTAGTCTCTAACACCCTTTTAAAGACACCCCTAATCACATATTTGTTAATGCTAAGTTTTAGGGGCTTTTTCATGTAATATATTGGGACCTATGGTCAGCTTATGGTCTTTTGAGCTTACCCTAAAAACCCGGCGTCGATCCACCTTCCTAAGGTCCTGTTGTTCCCTATGGCCAGTCTACGGTCATCATTGAGCTTTTATCCTTATCATGCATGCCATGCAATTATTACTGACCAAAATAAAAAATAAAATGCAATACAATGAAATTCAAATGTCTTCTTCTTGATCTTTTGCTCCTCTTCATGGAGTACGCTAGGTATATGTGCATTAAGATCCGTCTTGGCCTCCATTTCCCTTAAACCTTATGTGTGTGCTGAAATATGAATCTGTTCACAAACTAAGAACACACATAAGATACAGATGCTTTGTCAACATCAAAACAGGGATCGGACTCAAAAAGTCAACAATCTCCCGCTTTTTGATGATGACAAACGCATCAGAGTAAAATGGGACAAGCCTGAAAAGGCTCCCCCTAAGAATATGCATAACTTGAAAATAAACCATATAGGTCAAGCATATTCACAAAAGAAGACATCTCAAATACTATGCATTTAGTTTTATCATTATAGCACAAACACATGCATGCATACAACTCAGATATTTTACCCCATTAAACTATTTACCTTAAACAAAATCCCCCTTTTGGTCAAGCATTTTGCTCTCATATAAATTCTCCCCCTTTTGTCATCAACAAAAGGGTTAAGTAAACGAAATGTGGTCATTTAAAACAAACTTAGCCAAAAGAAACTTCCCAAGCCAAGCACAACATAAGCACGTGAGCCTTTAAATCTTGCAATAGATGTGCAAGATTCTCAAGCCAAAAATGATTTACTCCCAAGGATATTTATCAAATAAAATATATGGGAGAAACTATAGATTTACTCTCAAAAGATATGATTTGAAAAATGAATGCAAGATAAGAGTAAAACAAAATGCCCAATATAAATAAAACACTCTCTTTGAAAATGATTTTCCAAATAAACAACTAAGAGAGGATGAAAAAATGAGTATAAAAACTTGAGAGGATTTTTCTTTATGATGTTTCTAATCTCACACTAATTAAGACAAATGATGGGGTATTTATAGACTTGAGGAAAAATATAACCATTGGGGACACCATGGTTATTTTAGAAAAAGATTAAGTGAGTTTAATTAAAAATAACCCAGTTTAACCTCAGTAAAAATCAACCAACCTGAGAGGTTCAGTCGACCACTTTTGAGGTTCGGTCGACCAAGTTGCTTAGTTCGGTCGACTAGGGTGTTTTTGAACTGAAGTGATGGTCGACCAGACTTGAGGCGATTTCAGAACCTCCGAAATTCGGTCAACCGGGCTATTTTACAACTGGGAGTTCAGTTGACCAGGAAATTGGGATTTCCCACGTGCCAGTTCAGTCAACCAAGGCTTTGGACTTCATTTTAAGACGGTCGACCAAATGGTCAAACTTTTGACCCTGGGGGGGGGGGGGTTCAGTCAACCAAAGTGCTCTGTGTGTTGGGGTTCAGTTGACTGAACACACCAACTTTGTGCAATTTAGCCTCTAACATCCTTTTAAAGACACCTCTAATCACATATTTGTTAATGCTAAGTTATAGGGAGCTTTTTCATGCAATATGTTGGGACTTATGGTCTTTTGAGCTTACCCTAAAAATCCGACATCGGTCGACCTTCCTAAGGTCATGTGGTTCCTTATGGTCAGTATATGGTCATCACTGAGCTTTTATCCATATCATGCATGTCATGCAATTATTACAGACCAAAATAAAAAATTAAATGCAATACAATGAAATTCAAATGTTATCTTCTTAATCTTTTGCTCTTCTTTTCATGGAGTACGCCACGTATATGTGCATTAAGATCCGTCTTGGCCTTCATTTCCCTTAAATCTTATGTGTGTGTTGAAATATGAACCTGTTCACAAACTAAGAACACACATAAGATACAGATGCTTTGTCAGCATCAAAACAGTGATAGGACTCAAAAAGTCAACATTACGCGTCAAAGTTACGTAATTAGGCATTTAAATTCAAGCATTAAAGATTATAATTTTAATTAAATGCCTAATTATGTTCCACATTTTAACATTGAGCTCATCTGATAATTTTAAGATAATTATCCTAGTTTTGTCGAAAAATTTACAGACATTCGTGTTTTATTTTTTTAGGATAATTTTTGGACATTGAGGCAGAAATTAAAAATGTACATGCGTTTGGAGAGGCCGTGTACTTTTAATTTTGGAAGGAATTTAAGCTTGTAATTTGGAGTACAACATCAAATTAAATAACACATGCAAAGTGGGCTTTTGAATGATCAAATTACGTTGTCAATTGCAAGTTAATTGCATTGGACATGCCAATAGGGCCATGAGCCCATGCAAGCATGGGCATATGGGTTGACCGTGAGAGTTACTAAGGAGCTGGGCTTTGAACTCGCTAAGCTGCCCGTGTTTTCTTTGGGTGACAAGACCACGTAGGTCATGCGTGCATTGAAGAGGCGCGGGTTTAAAGGATAAAATAAAATCATGCCTGGGAGGGGGTTTCCTTAGGGGTTGGTTGCCTTTATAAAAGAGGCTTTAGTAGGTATTCTATGGTAACAACTTTTGTAGACAAGAGTAGGGTTTTATAATAGTTTTTTTTAAGTCTTTCTTTTCTTCCCTTGGGAAGTCGTGCGCGGCAGAAGGAGCTTCTTCACATCAATACGACTTTCTCTCTCTCTCTCTCTCTCTCTCTCTCTCTCTCTCTCTCTCTCTCTCTCTCTCTCTCGTCTAATTAGTTGTTTTATTTAACTGTTATTTAATTTTCATTGTCATTTAAATACAACTTTAAATATTTAATTTGTTTTAATTCTTGCATTGAGTATTGGGTTAATCTTTCTCTCTCTCTCTCTCTCTCTCTCTCTCTCTCTCTCTCTCTCTCTCTCTCTCTCTCTCTCTCTCTCTCTCTCTCTCTCTCTCTCTCTCTCTCTTTCATTCTCTCTTTTCTTTTGAATAATTGTTTAACTTAATATTGCTTATTTGAGTTGTGTTTTAACTAAAGTCCTGGAATTTTTAATTTCTGTTTCGTATTTATTAAAGTTCAGTATTAATTTGCATTTTGTTAAGTTCTTGATTGTGTTAAAAATTTAGTTTTGGTTGCGTTAGTGTTTTATCGATGATTTTAGGGTTGCTTGCTTCAGTTAGGTAATAAAGTTTTTGTTTTTAGGCGTTTGCCCGAATATTCAAACATAGGATTATTTTCCGCAGTTAATTTTGTTATCTTCTATTTTATTGTGTTTGTTTTCCATTTCTTGTGGTTAATTTTATGTGTGTTAGGTTTATAGTTTAGTTTTTGTGTCATTTCAATTGCATCACTAATATCTCAAAAATCCCCCAAACTGAATTTGAACCATGTTTAGTAAACTTTTTACACGAGTTTGAAATTAAACTACATTCCCTAAGGAGGCGATCTGACCTTTGGGCTAAGTATTACATGACAGAATTCCTATACTTAGGATAACATTTGTGCTGCTCATTTTTAGAGTGAGTCAATTTTTTGGCGCCGTTGCCGGGGAATGTCAGTTTTAGTTTCAAACTAGTATTTTTCCCTTTTATTTTGTTTTTTCTCCTGGAAATTAAAAAGAAGAAAAAGAAAAAATATTGAAAAAAAAATTACGACTGCACCTGCACCACGCACGCTTATGAATTTTTTGTAGCCCACACGAATCACTGCACTGTCTTACACTGCTTTACATAATGATGCACTTAATTTCCCAATTAAGCATGGGAGGATGTGAATGATACCTCAATTCGAGGGGACAGAATTTGAGTGTCCTTATCAGCACCTAGCGGATTTTGAGTTGACTTGCAATACTGTTATTACTAGAGTTGGAATTGATGATTTACTAAACTTCGTTTATTTCCTGCCTCTTTTAAGGATAAAGCGAAGATGTGGTTTAATTCTATGAGACCTCACTCTATCTCTAATTGGGCTTATATGGAACGTGAATTTTTACATAAGTTTTTTCCCTCATTCAAAACTCGATTTTTGTAGGAACAAATCAATCAGTTTATGCAGAAGGGTGACGATACTTTCCAGGCTTGCTAGGAGAGGTTCAAGGATTTGATTAATATTTGTCCACATCATGAGATTGAATCTTGGAGGTTAGTCAACTATTTTTATACAACTCTTACTCCTGATTGCAAACAATTTGTCCAGACTATGTGCAATGGAGAATTCTTTAGAAAGTAACCGGATCAGACACTTTCATTCTTTGACTACTTAGCTGAAAGTGCCAAACAATGGAATACACAATATGATTGGGAACCAATGACAGTACAACCTCTCAGAGCAATCGGTGGTGGAGGTAAATATGAGGTTAAAGAGGAGATTGATCTCCAAGCTCATGTTGCTGCGCTGGAAAGGAGGGTAGAAGTTATGGAATTAGAAAAGGAGAGTAAGTCTAATCAGATGCAATCAACAAATTGGGTTAACAAAGCTCCAAACTAGCCATTGTTGAACACCTACGATCCAGAATGGAGGAATCACCCGAATTTCTCATGGAGGAATGATCAATTTGATCCATCTTCTTCACAGTTTCAGCAGCCTCCTCAATCTTATGCACCACCTTTGCAGCCAACATATTATATAATTACTCCTTTGCATCAGTATCAACTACAACAAATCTATCGGAGCTACACACTTCCAGGATTTCAATCTAATGAAGCTCCTATTCCACCGACGACGTCTTTTGAGGATAGCACGGCACAGATGGCTAATACAATTCAAGAATTTATACAGATTAACACTTAGACCATAAATGCATTGCAGCACACCATTAATGAGTTGAGTATGCAATTGAGTACCCTAGAAAAATAGAAATTTTTGGCACAACCTTAGCCTGATCCTCAGGTCTACCGGCAACAACATTAACAAGTACATAATGTCTCAAAGGATTCTCTTGAGATAGAGAAGGTTGTTAGTACTCTCAGAAGTGAAAAATAAGTTTTCTGACCTGAGATACCCATTGATGGACAAATAGTTGTCTTGACACCTGATGTTGCAACTAAGACACACGAAGTTAAAGAAGAATTAGAGAAAGCGTTCCCGGAATTGAAGAAGTCAAGCCCAGCCAAATATTCAAGTGCAAGTGACAACCATGGAACCATCATTACCTACTGTAGTAAATGTCAAGGATTGCAATGTCGAAGCAAATCTTTACAACTGTAAGGTAATTGGTGCACCACATGAAGAAGTTGAGCAGAATGGTGAGAGTTCAATTTTCAAGGAACTAGGTAAAAATTTTAATGTTGATGCTTCTGAAGAACTAAAGGTAATTGTTCTGACAACTTTTCCTTAAAAACCAATTCTTAAAGAAGTTTCCTTGAAAGCATACTAAATAAAGATCATTTCTTATCAAAACAAGAAAGTCAAGTTACACATGTATTGTCTGGTATTTTGAAGAGCATTAATTTATTTGCGGCTAACTTTCGTGCAGGTAATAAGACTGATTCATTGTGGTGACTCAAATTTGGAGACCCACTGTTCAATTTATAAAACTGCACCCTCCAAATGAAATTCCTCAAAAGCCTTTGTCAAACAGACTATGATGTTTTTCTTTTCTTTCTTTTCATTTTGTTTTATTTTGCTTTCTTTTTAGGTACATTTTTCCTTAGTTTCAGTTTTTATTTTCCTTTACTTCTCTACCTAGGTATGTCTCTACTTCCATCCTTATGCTTTCACATTGAAGACAATGTTTCACTTTAGTTTGGGGGGTGAGAATTTGCATGTGACACTGTGTGCTTCCATTTGATGATATCCTTATGCACACAAAAAAAAAAAATTATTGAATATGGATGATTAGACCATGATTAACACTGACTTATACCCTTTACATACTTGCATATAACCTAGGAGTTGCACACTTAGGTTATTTATATGTAGTTTCTCTTTATATGGCTAATTTAGGAATTGTAACTCTATGTAGATTGACTAGTAGTTCATTCGTGTTAATCCGATTATATAAACTCTTGTATTTACATGATATCTCATGAGGCTAAAAACACATGTTCATGTGACTCATAGCATTTAGGATTCCTTATGAGCAGTGAGAGAGCACTCGTGGCAACTATGACACCTTGTAAGGTATTCTTGAGCCATTTATCGTTCTTTTGAGTTTTGACGTCAACTCAAAGTTTATGAAAATCAACTTTTCCTTTTTCTGGATATTCTTTGTACACTAGTCTCAATTTTTGATTTGCTAACCTAGAGGTGACATCTAGTAGGGAGATAAAAACCTAGGCCTTGTAGCCTATTTAAGAGAAGGTCACCCCTAGAAATAAACTTATTTCATGAAATTGTATTCGAGCTTAATTCACATGGGTGGTTTGAAGACAATAAAAGAAGTGTAATGATTGTCCTAACTGACCATGAAAAGAGAGAAATTGAAAAATGAACAGAAGAAAGAAAAAAATAAATAGAAATGCATCAGAATGAGGTGAAAGATTAATACCTATTCCACACAACTACAAAAAAAAAAAAGGTCAAGGACACGACACATGTTCTCCACATATGAAGACTTTTCAACTGCTTAATGCCACATATGTATTCAAGGCTGGTTTGTGAATAAGCTGATTTAGGGTGATCTTGGTACATGACAAGTAGGTGAGAAGATGCTACGGTGAAGGACTCGACACATCACAAATAGGTTAGATCCTGTATGTGGAATGGTATGATTGTGTTTCATGTGCATTCATTTAATATTCATCAGAATTGGTGTTTGTGGATGTCACCCTGGAAGCCCTCACGAGACTACAACTCGTCCACTTGGATCGACCTATGTGTTTAAAGCCTTGTTACATTTGGTAAATGCAACCGTGTTTCCCGCAAAAAAGGAGATTGATAGGATTTGGTAGTTTTCTTAGTTTTTGGTTTGCTCAAAGACTAGCAAAACATTATAGCATGTGGTTTTCATGAGTATTGAAATTTTAGTTGCTACTCTCCTAGTCTGATTGCATTCACGTTATTTGCTAGAGACTAGCAAAACGTTAGTTGAGGGGTGCAATTACGCATCAATGTTATGTAATTAGGTGTTTAATTTCATGCATTAAAGATTACAATTTTAAGTAAATGCCTAATTATGTCACATATTTTAATATTGAGTTCATCTGATAATTTTAAAATAATTATCCTATTTTTGTCAAAAAATTTACAGACATTCGTGTTTTATTTTTGCAGGATAATTTTTGGACATTGAGGCCAAAATAAAAAATGTACGTGCGTGTAGAGAGGTCGTGTACTTTTAATTTTGGAAGAAATTTAAGCTTGTAAATTGAAGGACGGCAGCAAATTAAATAACACATGCAAAGTGGGATTTTGAATGATCAAATTACATTTTCAATTGCAAGTTAATTGCATGGGACATGCCAAGAGGGTCGTGAGCCCATGCGAGCATGGGCATATGGGCTGGCCATGAGAGTTACTAAGGAGCTGGGCTTTGAACTCGCTAAGCTGGCCATGTTTTCTTTGGGTGACAAGACCACGTAGGCCATGCATGCGTTGAAGAGGCGCGGGCTTAAAGGATAAAACATAGTCGTGCCTAGGAGGGGGTTTCCTTAGGGATTGGTTGCCTTTATAAAAAAGGCTTTAGTAGGTTTTCTAGGGTAGCAGCTTTTGTATGCAAGAGTAAGGTTTTAGAATAGTTTTTTTTTAGTCTTTCTTTTCTTCCCTTGGGAAGTCATGCGCAGCAAAAGGAGCTTTTTCACATCAGTACAACTCTCTCTCTCTCTCTCTCTCTCTCTCTCTCTCTCTCTCTCTCTCTCTCTCTCTCTCTCTCTCTTTCTTGTTTAATTAGTTGTTTTATTTACTTGTTATTTAATTTTCATTGTCATTTAAATACAGCTTTAAATATTTATTTTGAGTTAATTCTTGCGTTGAGTATTGGGTTAATCTCTCTCTCTCTCTCTCTCTCTCTCTCTCTCTCTCTCTCTCTCTCTCTCTCTCTCTCTCTCTTTCATTCTCTCTTTTCTTTTAAATAATTGTTTAAGTTAATATTGCTTATTTGAGTTGTGTTTTAATTAAAGTCTTGAAATTTTTAATTTCTATTTGGTTTTTTATTAAAGTTCAGTTTTTAGTTTGCGTTTTGTTAAGTTCTTGATTGTGTTAAAAATTTAGTTTTGGTCGTGTTAGTGTTTGATTGATGATTTTAGGGTTGCTTGCTTCAGTTACGTAATAAAGTTTTTAATTTTAGGCGTTTGCCCGAAATTTCAAACGTAGGTTTTATTCCCTATCTGAATGGTTAAACATAGGATTATTTTCTGCAGTTAATTTTGTTATCGTCTATTTTATTTTTCTTGTTTCCCGTTTCTTTTCGTTAATTTTATACATGTTAGGTTTATAGTTTAGTTTTTGTATCGTTTCAATCGAATCACAAATATCTTAAAAATCCCCAAAACTGAATCTGAACCATGTTTAGTAAACTTTTTATACGAGTTTGGAATTTAGCTGCATTCCCTGAGGAGATAATCTGGCCTTTGGGCTAAATATTACATGACAGAATTCCTATACTTGGGATAACCTTTGTGCTGCTCATTTTTAGAGTGAGTCGGATCCCGTTTAAAATTTAATTCAAATCCTAATTTGTTTTCAATCATAATAACTTCCCCTTTCTTTTAAAATCTCACATCTCAAAATTTTCAAAATTAGTTCCTGGCTTACTTTGTAGGGATTACAAGGCCATGTTTACCTCTCTTTTTTTTTTAAATCATTTCCTTTAAATATAAGCTTTTTATAAAGACATGATGTTTATTTTTTGAGTCCGATCCCTGATTTTGATAATGACAAACCGTAAGTTACTAATGTGTGTGCCTAAGTACTTGAATAGATTAATCATTTAGAACACACATATGAAAGTGAAGTGGATGCCAAAAAGACCTTAAAGAGCACATATTCCTAGCATATTCAATGAGAAAATGAAGAGCAAAAGAAGAGACATGTTGTGTTTCATTGTATTACATTTTGATTTCATATTTGAGTCTGTAATAATTACATTGCATGCATGATGGGATGTATAAGCTCAAGAGGTCGTAGTCTGACCATAGGAAAAATCAAAAGACCATAGACAGACTTCGATCGACCGTTGGTTTTTGGGCTTAATTAAAAGTCTCGGTCAACCAAACCCTTAAACTAAAATGTCATAAGCTTGTTCACCAAGGTTTAAAAAGCACAAGGGCTAAACAAAACCATAAATGCTCATTTTTAAGTAGCCTCGGTCGACCGACCGACTTGCATTATAAACACTTCGGTTGACCGAACTAGGTTGAAGTCAATATGTTGATCAAGCATCAGCCAACCGTTCTGTTTTGAACGTACATCCCTCGGTCGACTGAATCATAAAGTGTCTGACTCCCCAATTACTTGGTCGACCAAATATGTTGTTCAAGTTAGGCTTGGTCGACTGAACCTAGATGAGTAGCCGACCAAACCTTTGTCTTGGTCGATCGAACCCACGAAGGGTTCAAAATCGCCTTGAGACGGTCGACCAAACCTATAGCTGAAATTTGCCTTGGTTGACCAAACTTATTAAAGTGCTTGACCGAACCCTATCCTTGGTCAACCGAACCTCTCGGGTTGGTCAAATTTTTACCGTAGTTTAACAAGGTTAATTTTTATTAAACATAATTAAACAATTCTAAAAATGCCTTTTATGTCCTCAACAGTTATATTTTTCTAAAAGGCTATATATAGCCTTTCATTTGGAGAAATTAGCAAGCAATTAACATATTGATTAGCAAAAAATCCTCTGAAATTTTTATACTCCCATTGCTCATACTCTTTCAAATCTGTAAAGCATATTGTTCATTCTCCTGACACTCTTATTTGAAAAATCATTTTGAGGAGAATCATTTGTTATACTCATTGTTTGCAAATTAATTGCAACTTGAGACGGGATTTTGATTTTCATATTATTGTGCATATATTCGTACATCATTCTTGAAGCTTACACTCTCATTGCATATACTTGTTTGATATTGATTTTATTGAGAGTGAGCTAGAGTTTTCCCTTGTGATTTAATTCATAAATTTATTTTGGGAAAACTTTCTTAAGCTTGTGAGTCATTGCATTCTTGTTGCAAGACTCAAGAGTTTGTCTTGTGATTTTAGCAAAATATTTTTGACAAGCTACATTTCCAAATATCTTTTGTGCTTGATTTTTGAAAATCATTTTTGAGATATTTGCTTATGTGTTTAAGATCTTTGATATTACACTTTATGATTGATATAGTTATCTTGATTCAAAGATCCTCACACAAACTCTCTCACATACTGATTGCTATATTTGCATTATACTGAGAGTTGACTTTTAAACTTCATTAAGCTTATAAATCCTATCATACTGAAGTGCAATTAATTGTGTTGTGCGTATTGATACATATTTTCTTATTGAAGAAGCACGTATATTGTACATGGAAATTTATATTTCATCATCAGTTGTATTCTAGGCATGGCCAGAGGGGGTTTTGATCTAACCCGTAAAGATCGATTGTATAGGTTGGGGTTAACCCTGTGAATGTGATTTTGGGGTATTCCTCGCCCAGTAAGGAGAGGTGATCTTGTAAATGGTGTCGCTCCACCCGGTAAGCGAGCATTAGTGGAATCCTCTTACTTGTGAGCTTGAGGCGGGGACGTAGGCAGTATTGACCGAACCCCGATATCATATCGTGTGTTGCCTTATTTTCTGCACTTCAATTTTCGTACATGTATGCTATTATTTATTATTTTGATTATTTTACATACATGGTTTGAATGGTTGAGAAATACTGAGATTGGTTTATTTGTTTAAATATTTGCTCAGTAGTTTTTCTATAATATTGGGAAAAACATAGACAGACCGTAGGTTGTGTATTACTGCTACTAGCTTAGCTAAACCTAGGAATAAATTTTAAATTTCCAATTCACCCATCTCTTGGGATTACACCAAAGTCAACAAATGAGTTGATCTTTTCATCTCAAATTACATCATTTATTGATGTTGATTCTGATGATCAAGAGAAACAAACTCATTCAATTTTAAATAGTTTTTGTGTTTAAGCCTTTGGGTTAATAGGGAAGGTATTTGGACCACCCTCTTCCATCCTAAGAAAACATCACTCATGAAATTAGGTTTGGGTGCACAAAAATAAGTGCTTAGGATCTCCTTTCCAAATACTAATTAGATATTTTTGCTTGCCTTTTTCTCTTTGAACTTTTTTTCTTTCTTTTAGTAGCCAATGATGTTACCTAAATAAAGTTATATAATTTTCAAACATTTTGGATTTTCCTTCATATTTCAAAATTTAATTTTAATTCTGCAAATCATATCTTAAAGATCCCTTTTAAAATTTAATTCAAATCCCATTTTTTTTTTCAATCACAATAACTTTCTCTTTCTTTTAACATTCAGATCTCATAATTTTAAAAATCAGTTCCTGGCTTACTTTTTAGGGATTCTGAGGCCATATTTATTTCTTTTTTCTTTTCAAAATCATTTCCTTTAAAAATATAAAATTTTTATAAAGACATGAGTTGATCTTTACATCTCAAATTACATCATTTATTGATGTTAATTGTGATGATCAAGAGAAACAAACTCATTCAATTTTAAATAGTTTTTGTGTTTAAGCCTTTGGGTTAACAAGGAAGGTCTTTGAACCACCCTTTTCCATCTCAAGAACAAATCACTCGTGAAATTAGGTTTGGGTGCACAAAGGGGATATTCCATCCTCTCACCCTCTTCCTTTTTTTATTTTAGAAGTATAAGGCAAGCATTCAACCATTGATAACTACCATTCCTAGAATGGATGTTGTAGGGTGTCTAATACCTTCCTTATGCATAACCAGACTCCCAAACCCTCAATATTTCAATACGTAGATCATAGGGTTCTTACTCGTAGGGTACTTGGGTTTCCTCGTCTTATCTCTTCCTTAAAAGATGAGGTGGCGACTTCGATTTATCCTTCCAATCTATTCTTTCTAGATTGCATGTCAGACGAAATTTGGTGTTGACTGCTTGGCAACTCCGTTGGGGTTCACTAGAGAGTCTAGGTCATCGCTTTGGTTGATTGTTTGTCCTCTAGTTTATATAGTTTTCTTTACTTGTTTGTTTGTTTTTGTTCATTCTTGTTTCTTTTTTTTAGCTATGTATAGAATCTCGAACAATTAATTATTACTTTTATATAGTAAATATGCATGCCTTTTTTTGTAAATTCTTAAGATTAATTTTTATGATTTAATGTAATGAAAGATTGTAGATTTCTTACACACATCATTCACACATTCTACCACACATTTAACTCTACAGCTGAGTTCACCCCATTAGGTTAGATAGAGGGATGAATAATGGTACTCATAGGGCATCTTGCCCTAGGCTGTATTCACAAAAGTCTTTTCTTGAATTGGAACTTCCTTCACAAGGAATAGTGACTGTGGGGATTTACCTCCATCATCACTAAGACTATTGTAACGCCCTGAACCCAAAACTAGGGTCCGGAGTGTTATTTAAAAAAAATAAATCTCTAATACCAAATAATTATATAGCGTAAGATCTCAATATTTACATACCAGAGTACTAAAAATCTTTTATTACAAGAATATCTCTAATAACAAATTTAAATACATTCTTAGAAATTCTAAGATAAATCATAAATAACAATTTTAATTATTAATCTAAACTACTATTTCTAATCCCACCCACTGTAACGACCTGAAAAAAAAAATGATATTTAAATAATAAAGAGAGAGAGAAATGGAAACAGTCACAGAAGGAGGCAGTCGACGACATCGTACTTTGAGAAAATACTCCAATAATTTATCAAGGCCTCATCAACGAATACAGAGGATTCATTGACGAGGGTACAATAGGACCTCATCGACGAGGATGAGCTTCGTCGACTAGAAAATACCGAGAGAGGTTTTGGGGCAGCCTGTAATTTGTCGACGAGGGAGGAAGTTAGTCGACTAAATTCCTTAAAGACTCATCGACGAGATGACGTGTCTCATCGATGAACCCAGGGCTATAAATTGCCAAAAGTCAAATTTTTTATGGGAATTGGCGCAAGAAACTCCTCTCTCTCTCTCTAAAAACATCTTCCATCAATACTTAGATCAATTTGTGGTGGTGTTTATCGATGATATACTGGTCTATTCAAGAAGTTTCGAGGACCACGAGCATCATTTGAGACTGGTGTTGCGGGTATTAAGGGAAAGGAAATTATATGCAAAATTCAAGAAATGTGAATTCTGGTTAAGACAGGTTACTTTTCTCGGCCATGTGATCTCATAAACATGAGTATCAGTTGATCCAAGCAAAATAGAGGCAGTGGTGATTTGGGAAAGGCCGGGAAATGTTCAGGAAGTCAGAAGTTTTCTGGGATTAGCAGGTTATACCGGAGTTTTGTGGATGGTTTCTCCGAGCTATCAAATCCATTAACACAACTTACGAGGAAAAATGTAAAATTTGAATGGACTGATGATTGTGAGCAGAATTTTCAAGAGTTAAAGCAGTGGTTAGTTTCAGCTCCAATACTGGCTATTCCTTCAGGGGAGGATGGGTTCGTAATATACAGTGACGCCTCTTTGAAGGGTCTTGGATGTGTGTTGATGCAGTAAAGTAGGGTCATTGCATATGCATCCAAAAAGCTTAAAGAATATGAGAATAATTATCCTGTCCATGAATTAGAGCTTGCTGCAGTGGTGTATGCTCTCAAGATCTGGAGGCATTATTTATATGGTGGAAAGTGTGAGATTTTCATGGATCATAAGAGTTTGAAATATTTGTGAGATTTTCACGGATCATAAGAGTTTGAAATATTTCTTTACCCAGAAAGAGTTGAATATGAGGCAAAGAAGGTGGCTAGAGCTTATTAAATATTATGAATGCTCGATTAGTTACCACCCAGAAAAAGCAAATGTAGTGGCAGATGCTCTGAGCAGGAAATCAGGGGGATCTATACTGGCAGCTGTGGAGATTCAGCATGCAATTCTGGTGGATTTGGAGAGATTCAGTATAGAATTGGTAGAGAAGAGTCCTCGGGCAGTTATTGCCAGTCTAATAGTTCAGCCTACACTATACGAGAGGATTAAAGCAGCTCAGGGCGATGATGCAGAATTGGCAGAGGTAATGGCTAGAGTGCGGGATGGTCAGGGAGAGGAGTTTAGCATATTAGATGACGGAGCTATGCGATTCCGTACTAGGCTATGTGTTCCTGCAGATACTAAGATCAGGAGAACTATACTGGAAGAGGCTCATAGATCCCTATACACAATCCATCCCGGCAGTACAAAAATGTACAGGGACCTGCGAGAGTATTTCTGGTGAAGAGGAATGAAGAGGGAGATAGCCGAATTTGTTCAGTAATGCTTGACGTGTCAGCAGGTTAAAGTTGAGCACCAGAGACCGGCAATACAGTTGCAGCCACTGTTCATTCCAGAATGGAAATGGGACCACGTTTCGATGGACTTCGTTACAGGGTTACCACCAGTACGACAGGGATTGAATGCGACTTGGGTGGTCGTAGATCGTCTGACGAAAATCGCTCATTTTGTCCCTATTAAAATTAGTTATTCCATGAACAGACTGACAGAGATATATGTTCAGGAGATAGTTCGTGTTCATGGAGTACCAATATCCATAGTCTCGGACCGAGATCCCCGATTTACTTCACAATTCTGGAAAAGTTTTCAGGAGGCTATGGGTACCCAGTTAGCTTTTAGCACTGCTTTTCATCCCCAGACAAATGGTCAGACTGAGATGATGATTCAGACACTAGAGGATATGTTTCGTGCTTGTGTACTTGATTTCGGAGGCAGCTAGATTCAGTTTTTGCCGTTAGTTGAATTTGCTTATAATAACAGCTACCAGGCTAGTATCGGCATGGCTCCATACGAGGCATTGTATAGTAGGAGATGTCGTTCTCCTCTCTTCTAGGACGAGGTAGGCGAAATGCGAGTTTTGGGACCAGAGATAGTACAACAGGCTTGTGACAAGGTCCGACTAATTAAAGAAAAAATTAGTACAACACAAAGTCAGCAGAAAAGCTACGCAGATACTCGTCGTCGAGAGTTAGAATTTGACGTGGGAGATCGAGTATTTTTGAAGATAGAACCTCTGAAAGGAGTTATGAGGTTTGGAAATAATGGCAAGTTAAGCCCTAAGTATATTGGTCCTTTTGAGATACTTGAGAGAATAGGATCAGTTGCCTATAGGCTAGCTTTGCCGCCAGCTTTGACTTGAATTCATGACTTGTTTCATGTTGCCATGTTAAGGAAGTACGTCCCAGAACCATCCCACATCATTAGCTATGCAGAGATAGAGCTTAAGGATTCATTGGCATATGAAGAAGTACTAGTACAGATTTTGGACAGAAAGGTTCAAACTTTACGCGCTAAAGAAATACAATTAGTTAAAGTTTTGTGGAGGAATCACGCGATAGAGGAAGCTTCTTGGGAACTCGAGAAGCAGATCAGACAGAGATACCCGAAGTTGTTCCAAGAGGTATAGAAGTACTCAGGTAAAGTATAATAGTTAGATAAGTTTCTTTTACAGGTACATGTATTGATTTTAGTTAGTAGATAGTTTTTAGTTTTATATGTGTAATTTCCCAGAAGATAAATGTAACCACGGTATTCATCCGCCACAAGTGAGGGCAGGTAATAAAATAAGTAGACCATTTGCCTTTATGAGATGATAGATGGAGATACAGATAGTAAATTTCGATGACAAAATTTTATAAGGAGGGGAGAATGTACCAACCCAAAAAAATAATGATATTTAAATAATAAAGAGGGAGAGAAATGGAAATAGTAACTAAAGGAGGCAGTCAACGACATTGTACTTTAAGAAAATACCCCAATAATTTATTAGGGCCTTGTCGACGAATACATGGGATTCGTCGATGAGGGTACAACGAGACCTCATCGACGAGGACGAGCTTCGTCGAGGAGAAAATACCGAGAGAGGTTTTGGGGCAGCCTGAAATTCGTCGACGAGGGAAGAAGTTCATCGACGGAATTCCTTAAAGACTCATCGACGAACCCAAAGCTATAAATTGCTAAAACCTAGATTTTTTATGGGAATTGGCGCAAGAAACTCCTCTCTCTCTCTTTAAAAACGTCTTCCACCCCTTCTCTCTTCGATTCCGGCTCTGTTTCTCGCCAGATTGAAGATCTGAGGCCACCACGACGCTCTTGGTGAAGTTCTCTACAAGTTTTCCGGAGCTGATCGTGGGGGAAGTCGGTTTGAAAATCATCCCAAATTCAAGGTAAGGCATTTTATTTAGATTATGCCTTTCTCGTAGTTATAAGAAATGTTGTAGGTAAGAAAATACTGATGTTTTGTTCTGAGGGAATTGATTTTCAGGGTGTTGAGTGGAGAACTCTACGGGTATAGGGCTAGAATTTAGTAGGGGTCTTTCAAAGCTAAGGTAAGGGAAATATGCTATGCTAGGAATTGTTGTAATGTTAACAGAGATTTTTCACATATGTATATACCAGCTTATTACCTAGTTTTACAAAATATGTGTTTTAAATGCTTGTGTGGCCTGAGTGGATATTTATGTGATGAAGAACGTATATAGTTTTTACAGTGTATCATAATATACTGAATACACAGATATAGACAGTATATATAGTTTATATAGTTTTTCCAGTATATGGAGTTATACAGAATATATAGATATAGTTTTATATTCATAGAGATTATACAGAAAGATATTCATGTATATATAGCTTTTATACGAATAGTTTCATAAAATAGATCTATATATATATATATATATATATATACATATACATGTATACAGTTTTACTCAGATCAGTATATATATTACAACTTTATATAGAATAGTATATATAGTGTTTATAGTATGTCATGTTTCCTATTACCATAACATACAAAGTATACAAATAGAGTATATAGACAGAGAATATAGACAGATATACAGAGATAACATTAAGATGCTACAGATACAGTATACAAAGATTACAGTATTTTCAATACAGAAAGATAGTATTATGGTAATTTTAGAAACATGATGAAAATAGTAAAAGAATATATATATATATATATATATATATATATATGTGTGTGTGTGTGTGTGTGTGTGTGTGTGTGTGTGTGTGTGTATGTATGTATATAGTATTAGATCCCTGAGGAAAGATTACAGACAGAAAAAGAATACAGAGCACGGTACCGTTGCTATATACAGATAGAGTGCAACCACATATCTCAGATAGTGTGTGGGTACCGTCAACTGTGCTCGGAGAGTATGCAGCTCCCCAGTTCACTGGGTGGAGGGGGCTGGTTTGACGAGGTAGCAGCCAGTCTCGAGCTTAGGAGTGGATGCAGTTTGACCAGGCTGAGGTAGTGTAGAGTATATTGACTTATCTGGAGGGCTGACCAGATTAAGTCCCTCCTACAGGCCGCACAACCCCATCATGAGGGGTCAAATCATGACATACAGAGTTCCAGGGATAAAATACAGTTATATATATGTATACAGCTTTACAGTATATGATGAGTATAATATGATATTAGCAGTATGAAAAGTAGAAAACACAGATGATACAGTTATATTTTAAATTGTGAAAAGAAAGATATGATTTACGGATTATTTATTGTATTACAATTCAGTTGTTATTTAAAAAAAAAAGTATTCTTAACTTAGTTACCACACACTAGTAATAGCATATTTCCACTTACTGAGCGTCGACTCACCCTATAACTTTAACATTTTTCAGGTGAGCCAGCTGGGCGAGCAGATCAAGCTCACGGATAGAGAGTATATTGACTACCCTGGTTTAAAGGGTAAGTTTGTGTAGGGTTTTGTGCTTTGGGACAGATATTTTGGAGAGAGATGTATTATATAGTTATGGTATAGAAATACGGATTTCTGGTATTGTATGATGTGTATGGATGTGTGGATTACATTTTTGTTGCATAGGTATGATTTTATATTCATATTCACCCTGGTGCCTTCCGAGGCTTGAGTTCCATAGTAGGGGGTATCAAAACAGTTAATATATGTATATAATAATAATAATAAATACAAAGGTCGTTACACCCACGCTTCCGCTGTGCTACTCTGATTCCTGTTTCTCTCCATAGGGCATTTAAAAACTATTTGGTAATGTTGGGGTGAGACACTTTTCAGTAAGGATGGAATAAATTATTATCAGTGTGTGACAGATGAGTTTTAGTGTATACAAAATATAATCATTTGTTAAACGATAACAACTGTTAAAACACTTATAGATTGTATTCACATATGCAACAATATTTTAAAAGCAAGAGTTCCCGAGGATTGGGGAGATTACATGCCCATACATGTAATGCCCCTTTACTTTGGTACCTTATGTAACCTTGCCCATTTAGTCTAGGTGTGGCTACAACTGGTACCTATCAGGGCACTCGCCTTACTTAGTAAGCCCTCGAGTGGAGAGAGTCTTACCTCGTCGTAATTTGTTTATGCATTTTAATTCACATATATGTACTCACACACATTCATCATCAATCATACCACAGAATCCGCATACACGTACTTTTCATAATAACACAGCATATCCAAAATCATAATGTAATCAATTCACCTACACATACTCACACCCACCAAGGTTAATGCACAAGCATTTCAGTATTCATCATTCTCACTGCGTACCGAGCAGATCTCAATACGTGGCCCACACAAGGACTTTCACAGATACAATACACACAACATTATTCATAGCACATCGACAAAAATGAACTCCTCATCCATCTTGCCAACGTTTTTGCCTCATTTATATAAATGAAAATATAACAGACTCCTCATAATCCTACCAACGTTATATCGCAACTTATATCATGGACAATATAACGAACTCCTGCCCCCAAGGTGTGGTTCAGGTGGCAAGGCGTTTCCTGGGAGTGCCGCTTGACGGCTAGCTTGTCAAAAGCCTCATAGGTTCGATTCTTGCCCTTGGGCTCCTGAATTTACCTTCCCTGTGGTGTTGTGGGGCCAGCTCCACAGGGTGTGGGAATAGTCACAGAGTGTAAAACGCACGTGGACACCCGGCAATATTCAAAATATACATATATAAAATGAACTCCTCATTTGCCTACCAACGTTATATTGCGATATGCATGAAGGAAATTAAATCACACAAACATATAAGTAATCACACCATAGCAATCACAGTCGGTTTATTAAAATAAAATATTAATCTTATGCTACATGATTTGAGTGTTTCTCATAATTATATAAACTATTGGAAAATCGGTCGTTTCATACCCAATATCTGTTTTACCGAAAATATAGGTTTAATCATCTCCAAAATTTATTTAACTCAAAATATGTATTTAAAGGAAAAACGGAGATAATTAACCCTACTCACTTTAATTCTTTACAAAATACGTATAATAAATCAAACCAATAATTTTAACCGGTCAAATCATTCAGAAAATCTTCTATAATAATCAAGAAATCAAATACTTTAATTCAATCAGTTCAAATTTAAAATAACAATTATTATAAAATCTCTAAGCTCATAAACACTATTTTAATTATTTCCTAATAATAATAATAATCCAAAATCCAATTTTCATATGCTAGAATATTCAGAAAAATATGTATATAATTCATGTAATTTCATATTACAATTTAATCGGTTAAATTATAAAAATTCCTGACATAATTTATTCCCCTTATCTCACCCCACAAGTGGGGCCTATGACGCTCCTACGACAAATCCACTCTTGTTAAAATGTCGGTGGTGGAGATAGGAATCTAGTGGTATTTTCCGTTCTCCAATCGGCCGAGAATTCTTTGAGAAATCGATAAGAGATAGAGAGAGAGAGAGAGAGAGAGAGAGAGCGAGAGAGAGAGAGAGAGAGAGAGAGAGAGAGAGAGAGAGAGAGAGAGAGAGAGAGAGGAAAGAGAGAGAGGGTCTCTCGAGGGCCTTTTGAAATCTCAATTTGAGATTTCCAATCTCAATCTCTCAAGAAAGTAACTTTCCTGATTTCAGGAAAGTTACTTTTATATAAATTATTATTATTATTATTATTATTATTATTATTATTATTATATTATATATTTATACTAAATAATATTATATTAATATATACCATTATACTATATTCTAGTACTTACTTAATAATTATTCTTATTATGTTAATTAATCACCTAATTCATTAATTAATAATATTTCATTTATTTATTATAATTAATGAATTAATAATATTTCATTTATTTATTTATTATATATTCTTTTCTTTTCTTTTCTTGGGCCAAGTTACTACAACTATGATGGAAGGTTCAGTTGTCCTTCATGGATAGCTAAGATTGATTCAAGACCTTAAGGCCCATATAAAAAAAGATGGAGCGAGAACTTTGCACTAGCATCCATGAATCTATCTTACCCTTAAGACTAGATTCTTTATAGGTGACCTTTATATCACACAATCTTATCCTATTAGGACAATAAAATCCACATATGCAACCTTTTGTTATTTTTTACTACACTTGATCATAATGTTGTATATTCTAGTTTTTGTGCTTCTCCTTCCACTAATAACACTATCCCTCACTTAATCCCATTCATATCAAGCATAACTAGTGTTCATCTTCTCCTTTTCCCTTTCCAATCTCCAAAGCATAGACTTAAAAGTCTAATTTCTCCAAATGCAAATTTACTTTCCATGTACTTAATATCTCCATTTTCTTTCCCTTTTTGGTTATGAATTTTTTTTTGAAAAAAAAACATGATTTTATAAATGTCTTTTCAAATTTTAGGTTTTATCACCAAACTCCTCTATTTTCAAAAAAAAAAATGTTTTTACAACACTTTTAGCCAATTTTTGGGAGGAAATCAAATCGAGTCATTTTCTAGACCCCATTATCTTGAAAGAAAGGCCTATGCATGGACACCATCAATAGCAGTTTTTGTGAGATTCTAGTCTCCGTTTAGATTGTTAGACATATGAATAAGTGTAGTATGGATCCCTATGGGATCTTGTCCCTGTTTAGGGTTTGTTGTATATTCAATTTGGCTTTATTCTCCAATCTTTTATTTGTGGAGTTTTCTCGCAATCCAAGTCACAAAGTATGCATCTACTTGAACTAAATAAGGAAGGAAAGTCTCATGTCAATGAACGACTTGAATCATTGGAGAGAACATTGTCAGAGTTGGCTTCATTGGTCAATATGGTCATCCCAACCACATCAACTTCTAATTTGACTAAGACAAATTTGCAACAATCCACCAAGAAGGAACCAATGTTTGAAAAGATGCAACCGTCGATTGATCAAGATACTCAAGTTCCAAATGGATAGTCAAGGGAACCCAACCATGAAGATTAACTCACTAGTAGAAATTAAGAAACCTCATTGAGCATTCACAACACTATTGATACCTCTACTAGAGCTCTATAGAAAATTACTTGCTTAGGGAAATATAGCACTTCTCTCGTTCAAGCCACAACATCCATCCATTTGGCAGAACTTGAAGGCCTCCTGTGAGTATCATATGGGTGCCTTAGGCCTCGCTAGAGAAAACCACATTATTCTAAAGCACAGGATTCAAAACCTAATTAATGCTAGTCTCCTCATTTTTTGAAGTTACGCGGATTCATGGGATTAAGCATTGGTCTATTAATTGATTAAGCAAAATGGCTTTGCCTTTTCTATATTAAGTTGTCGGGATGATAGTATTGATGAGTTATTTTTTGAATTATAGCTCTTTTTCCTTTGTTTCAAACATTTGTTAACACTACACCTTCACAAGCTTTGCCTATGGCTATAAGGGGACTTGATGTTGACAAGCATCTTTTCTTGAATGAAAATATGAGCTTATTTTTATGCATAATTCCTCTATTTACATCATATTGTCTCACTATCTCACCTCTAATCTCATTCAAACTTACTTACTTGCAAAAAATAAAGAAAAAAAATATATCTTAATGAGTGTGTAGTATGACCATGATTACAAATTAAAGACCCTGGTTAAAGGTACTAAAAGCAACAAATGTATTAGACAAGACAGGAAAGGAATTTCCAAAGGGATTATATGCCAAAGAATGTGAATTTTGAAATTTCTAAGCATTGCACATGTCATCCAGATTGCAAATCAATTTTCAAAAATCTTCAAGACATTTACATTGCAAAATTTTGAGCAAACCCAAGAGTACCATGTTAAGGCTATGTATAAGTGATAGGTGGCCATCATTTGGTCAACCAATAATTCCCTTTTACCCTGCATTACATAGAGTTATCATTTGCTAGCCTATTGTGTAATAACCCGGAAATTTAAATAATTAGAAAATATAATGAATAAAATGGATTAAAAGAAAATAAGGGGAAGAAAGGAATAATTTTTAAGAAAATTACAGGCCTCGTCGATGAATGTCTTGTATTCATCGACGAGTGTCCTTCTAAGATCGTCAACGAACTCAATTTCTCGTCGACGAAGAAATCCCGAGAGACAATTTTGGACACCCTGAATTTCATCGATGAAGGTATCTTCTCGTTGACGAAGACTCTACAGTGCCTCGTCGACGAACCTACGTGTCTCGTCGTCGAAGCCCTACGTATAAAAAGGGTTTTTCTTCATTTTTAGCGTGAAAACTCGGCAATTTCTCCTCTCTCTCTCTCTCTCTCTCTCTCTCTCTCTCTCTCCAAAAAACGACCTCACAGCCTTCTCTCTTTGATTTCGAGCCGATCTTGACCCAGTTTGACGATCCAACCACCACAAGGTTTGTGGGATCATTCTCTTCAAGGCTGTAGGAGCTGATCGTTGGGTTGTGAGGTTTGGGAAACATCCCAAAATCAAGGTAAGTAAGTTATTTTGGGATTTTCTTAAGGAATAATGTTATTTAGAGCATAGAAAGTAGTAAATAAGTATTTTTCTTAAGATTTAAGTTAATTGGAATTTATTTAAATTAAGTTTGGATTTTTGGATTCAAGGTCCAGGTGATTGCCGTGTGGGTATCAGTTCGGGGATCCTACAGGCGTAGTTGAAAGTCAAGTAAGGGAGAAATTTATATATTAAATCAGGTTTTCATGAATTAAAATGGATTATGTGTTATTTATGTATATATGGTTATATGTGGGTTTAAAATGTCAGCCATGAAATTTATGATTTATGAGCCTAGGGATGTTTATATAATTATGTATATGTGAAAGTAAACGAATGAAAGTGAAAGATATTTTCTGAGGAATTAAGTAAGTGATGAAATGTATTTTCAGTATATCAATGTTAATTATGGGTTGGCTTATTTTGTAAGAAATGTATATGAATTTTATTGTTAAATTGTGTGGCATGAGATTATGTGTGAATATATGTTAAATACACGAGATGTAAGTTAAGTAAGTAAAGCTTTATGAATAAAATATGATATGGACAACGTTGTTTGTGTATGTTAAATGCAATCATGTAAATGTAAGACAACTAAAAGACAATCATGTTAGCAGATTCTAGCCCATTTCTATGTGGAAACTAACTGTAGCAGATTCTAGCGCATTTCTATGTGGAAACTAACTAATGATGGCTAAAGACCAGCTGTAATACGAAGGAATGAAATGAAATGTTATACAATGAAATGACAATGAAATGAAATGACAAATGTGAATGATGTAAATGGGAAAGAGTCACTTAAAGTGAAATGAAATGCATAATTAAGCTATGAACATGAATGAATGTGTATGAATGTATAATGATAGAGAGGAATGATGTATTATGATATTAGAAGTTTGTATGTATATAGAACATGTTACGATTGGGCAAGGTGAGCTCTTTGCCCGAGGGCTTGTTGAGAAAGGTGAGTGCACTAGTAACTTCAGATGTAGCAATAGCTGCATAACATACTAGGGCAGAGGGAACCTATTTGTATAGGCGGGTAGATTACCCTATCCTTAAGGCCTTTGCCGATAAACTATTATTGAACGCATGGGTATGAGATTAATCTAATACTTGAGGGCTTACTGAGTAAGGTAAGTGCCCTGGTATGCTTTAGTTGTGACCTTAGGGTTACCTATGTATCAAAGTAGAGGCGTGCTACTTGTATGAATCACCCATATCCTTAAGTAATCTCGTGGGTTAAATTTCTACATGTGGTTGATTAGGTTCAGAAAATAATTTTTGAGTTATGTTAATGATTTGCAAATGTAATTAAAATGATATTTATATACCTCATGTTAGCCACACGCTGTTTTAATATATATGTTTCTTCCCTTACTGAAATGTGTCTCACCCAAATATGAATGTTTCCTTTTTTTTTTCAGGACATCCTCGAGGTCGGCCCAAAGAGCTCAAGTGTTTTAGCATTTTTGAGGATTGTAAAAGAGAAAGGGTATATTATGATAAACTCTGGGGATGTAAATATTCTATGTTTTACGTTTTTATGTTTAAAGGATATTGAGTAGAGAATGGAATGATTGTGAATATACTAGAATGTTTTGGAGATGTATGTATCTATGGAAAATGTAGGTGATGGATAAATTTTATGGATTTCTAGTTAGGACATAGCAAACTCTGGTATTATGAAATGTTGGTATTGTAGAACTATGTTTATGGAGATTATGGTTATGTTTTCCGCTGCGAATGTATGTAAGGATTATGATTTATCAAATTATTATTAGGCATAACGCACCAGACCCGGGGTTAGGGGTTCCGGGCATTACATATTGAGCCTCTTATGAGTCTTTATTTGATTCACCCCTATCTGCTAATAGCCTTGGGTAAGCCCTTAGTATCTCACTTTGTTATAGAAAATATGGAAATCAAAATGAAAAGAGATCATCATTATGCTATCCTTTTATATATAATATATCCATTGCTACTTATTTCAAGCCTAAAGTTTGTTCTTCCAACCTTGGTCAAAGGATCACTCCCATACTGGGGCAAATTATAGATGATTCACCTTTTAAACTGGGAAAACTATTTTTTCAAGAAAGGAAACGTGAAAGAAGAAAAAGAAGTCAAGGAAAATATGAAATGAAAACAAGGAGAAATGGAAAAAATAAAAATAAGAAGAGATGGGAAGAGAAAGGAAAGAAAAGGAAAAAAGGCATGAACAAAAAAAAAAGGTGATCTTGACCAATTTTTACCTAAAGTATAATGAATTTGAGCCTAAAAATTTCTTTGTTTCTTAACCTGAACACCCCTGCCACGTTACAACCAAAGAGAAATTCCTCTCATATAATTGGGACATCCATCAAATTTTTAGCAAAGCACACATGGAATTGATCCTACAATAGGTACATAGGCAACTTGTTAAAGAAAGTAAGTTCAATCCCAACTTTTCAAAATGCAGTTATCTTTTGTACAAGGGCTTTGGGTTTAATATTGAGTTTTTAGCCTAGTTTCTCATTATTTTTATTACCCTAAACTAGCCTACATTTCATATCAACATCGAATTTTGAGGATCTGTTTAGATTGCCAATATTTGGTAACCATTTTGAAATCAATCAAGTATAGAGTACCAAATCATTGGTGCACCTAGCTTGTCCATTTTATCTTTGAAAATGGAATCACCACTTTATTTTAATTTTTAATAAGGAAAAATAAAGGAAAACCTTTTTGAAAGAGATTAGATTTGGGAGTACAATTGTGCATAGAAAGGTAACACTCTAAATTCCATTTCTTGAGAATTCAAAGAGTTAGCACCTAAAACACTCATTCTCATAAATGGCTGCCGCACTTACCTTGTAAGCATGTGTACATCCCTTTTAAATGATTTATTTTAAAAATTTTCAATCTTTGTTTCTTTTAAAAAGAATTTTGTAGGACTTGTGAAATCCTACTACTTTACTGCCTAATCAAACAAACATGCATAATACATACAATGCACAAATAATAAAGGAAAATGAAGAAGAGATGAAGGAGGGATTTAGGTTTTTTTTTTTGGTATGGTTGGATCTACAAAGTAGACTGCCTATATATCCTCAAAAGAGTAATTAAGCCATCTTCCCAAAAAAACATTTGTAATTCAAGTTTTAAAACTTTTTTGGGTTATTTATAAAAAAAATTGGAATTTGCATGATTTTGGTTTCCTTGGAAGGAAAATTATAAAATCCAACTTAAAATCTTAAGCTTTATCTACTAGAAAATAGGCTTTTTAATCCATTTAATAATCACATCATGAATGGTTCATTAAAAAGTTAAATTTTCTAAAAGATATGTTTGGTTTATTTAAGGAGATAACCATAAAAAACTACTTTGAAATGCATGTATTTTTGGAAGGAGAGCCACAAACCCGACTTGACCGTCATTGAAAATATTGCAAGAACCGCTTTTTGGATGTATGACCACAAATAATTTGAAAACTATGCAAAAATATTGATAATTTTTTTAGAAAACTCGTGCAATTCCATTTGTTTTTTTTTTTTTTTTTAATTTTTTACTGTGAAACATTGATTTTCTTTTGTAAAGAAATCATAAAATCTCTCTAAAAAAAATATCAACCAATATCAATCAAAGGTGTTCTATGATGTGTAGAGACACTAAGACACTTGGAATCACCAAAGAAATCAAGAAAGAGTGCAAAATAAGCACTCTCAAGAATTGGCGGTCAACCACATGTAGGGGTCGGTCGACCGCTTGTAGCCAACAACTATAATTTGAAAATGAAAAGAGGTTAGTCAACCGCATACATAAGTCGATCAACCACCTGAAGAAGAAATTCAACATACACGTGATCTTGACAATCTAGCATGCACTTTCTTATGTAATTTTGATAGAAACATGTCTTACTACTATTAACATGCAATTTTAACATAAGAAAGTGGAGAAATCATGAAGCACAAATCATAACATTCAAACAAACACATATATGCTTCAATATATCATAATCAATCATATTCATGAAAATAAACAAAGAAAAGGGCTTGGCATTGACCTTTTTGAAGAAAAAAACTGTTAGGAACCTTTGAGCATTCAGAAAGATGTGACACCAGAAATTTAACGTGGTTCGGTCAATATCAACCTACTTCCACGAAGCACACACCACAAATTCACTATTCGCCGGAAAATCACAATTCTCACACTCTCTCTCCCTCTCTTCCTCCTCTTTCTCCTCTATGCTCTCTGAGCTTCTCACTTGTGCATCTCTTGTATTCCTCAGCCCTCTATTTAGAGAGCTGATATTTAAATCACTATTTAATCACAATTAAACATAATCAATCATAAATGGGAAGTTTACAATCATGGGATAAATGGGGATTAATTGCAAACAGCGTTCCAACTCATCACGCGTCTCCAGCTTCTAGCTCTCCTGTCTCCAGCTACAACAATCTCCCACTTGGAGACGGAGACGCCTCCTCAATCAGTATCATGAATAAATGATGCGCTCAAAATATGTCTTCAGGCATGAACCACGTTAAATTTCTAGTGTCACATCTTTCTGGATGCTCATAGGTTCCTAACAAGTGGTATCAGAGCCCGGTTGGAGTAGAAAATCCAGATCGAAAGTGATCCCAAAATCAGAGCTCTACCAAGTGGCTCGAAACTAAGTTTTGAGGTCATCATCATATTCAGCTCACCAAGACGAAGAGAACTGTGCAAGCCAGAGCTCAAACGGAGTCCGAACGAAGGCTCACGCGCCCTCTCGTGCCTTGCCAGAGTAAGGCGCTTCAACACGCGTCGGTCACGTACCGGTGGCCAGCTCCTCATGCGCCGCACAAGTCTTCTTCTCCTAGACCGTCTCAACCCGACCGAGGGGAAACCCAACCCGATCCGGATACACTCTCACACCGGGTCAAACTGAGAATCGGTTCCCCGACCTGGATCCGACCCACCTCCTCAACGCCATATCAACTGCCACGTCATCCAGTGGCCCCCACCGCCATGTCAGCAGGTGGACCCCACAACCACGTTAACAAGTGGACCCCACGGCCACGTCAACACTGCCACGTCAGCGTGCCACGTTGGCAAAGTTGACCAAGTTGACCAGGTTTGACCTAAAACTTTGACTAAACTTTTCGGAGTCGTTTTGGGTCCGTTTTTCGAGTGACTTGAACCATTTCTAGGGTTTTCAATCGTTCTGGATCCAACAGTGCTATCTATTTAAGCTAATTCCATCTCTAGATTAGCGAATCAAGATGTTGAATGAAAAAAGCTCAAAAATCGAAATGTTCAATGGCAACAATTTTAGTTTCTAAAAGATGGAGATAGAAGATTATTTGTTTGGGAAGGAATTGCACTTACTGTTGAAGGGTAAGCTAGCATCCATGAATGAGGACGAGTGGGAGTTGCTTGATCGAAAAGCCCTCGAAGCCATCAGAATGATGTTGTCAAAATCTATGGCGTTCAATATCAAGCATATAACATTCACCAAGTCTCTGATGGATGTGCTCTCTAATATGTACGAGCATCCTTCAGTCGCAAACAAGGTACATCTTATGAAAAGACTATTCACGATGAGCATGTCTTCAGGTGAAAGTGTCAGCAGGCATTTGAATAATTTCAATGAGTTGTCTGATCAACTCGCCTCAATCGGGATAACGTTTGATAATGAGATTCAAGCCTTACTGATTCTCAATCAGTTGCCTGAAAGTTGGAATGGTGTCGTTACTGCCATCAGTAGCTCCGCAGGAAAATCGAAGCTTGTATACGATGAGGTCGTCAGCGTGATTTTGACAGAGGAAATCAGAATGTAGTCGAACCATGGCTCCACTTTGTGTTCAGCCTTGAATATGGAGAGTCGAGGCAGAGGAAACAGGCATGGACGATCAAACAACCACGGTAGATCTAGGCCCAGGCAGTCTAAATCCAGAAATCCAAGAGGTACTCAGGACACAGGTTCCCAGAGCACAAAAGTTTTTGAGTGCTGGAACTGTGGAAAAACTGGTTATTATAAGAACCTAGTAGAAGTCAGAAGAAAGAATACGAGACGAGGGAAAAGACAAACGCAAATATTGCTTCCGAAAATGATGAGATGTTGATTTTCTCTTTGGAGAGCAAGCAAGAGTCTTGGGTCTTAGACTCCGGAGCCTCATTTCATGCCACTTGCGGTAGAGATTGCCTAGAGGAGTACACACCAGGTAATTTTGGTAAGGTGTACCTTGACAATGATCAGCCTTGTGATGTAACCGACAAGGGAGTTGTGAAGATCAATATAAACGAGTCAGTATGGAAGCTGAAGGATGTCAAATATATTCTAGACCTGAGAAAGAATTTGATCTTAGTTGGTCAGCCGGCAGATGAGGGATACACGACGAAATTCATTGGCGATGAATGGAAAGTTTCAAAGGGTGTACTAACGATTGCGCGATGTAACAATAGTGGAACACTTTTTTTAACCTCCAATACCTCCATGTCTATTTCAGTTGCTGCAAGAAATGATGATAGCAACATCTGGCATCAACGACTCGGACACCTGAGTGAGAAAGGACTCAGGGTGATGCACTCAAAATGTAAGTTGAGTGATTTACAGTCGGTGAAGATTGATACATGTGAGGATTGCATATTTAGGAAACATAAGAGAGTCAATTTCCAGACAAACATTAGTACCCTGAAGAAGGAGAGACTTGAGCTAGTCCATTCAGATATATGGAGACCAATAACCATTTCGTCTACATGAGGAAAGCATTACTTCGTCACGTTTATTGATGATCATTCATGAAAGGAATGGGTTTACTTCCTGAAGTATAAATCTAATGTTTTTTATGCTTTTAAAATTTGGAAAGTGATGGTAGAAAATGAAACTGGTTTGAAAATCAAGAAGCTGAGAACAGATAATGGTGGTGAGTATGTTGACACCGAGTTTAAGAAATTCTGCTATGAGCATGGTATCAAAATGGAAAGAACTGTGTCAGGTACGCCTCAACACAACGATGTAGCTGAGCGGATGAACAAAAAGTTAACAGAAAAAACCAGAAGCATGTGTATGCAGTCAGGCTTATTAAAGATGTTTTGGGCAGAAGCAGTCAACACAGCAGCTTATTTGATTAATAGAAATCCTTCAGTACCATTGGACTATAGTCTACCTGAAGAATTGGAGTAACAAAGAGGTAAGACTTTCACATTTGAAATTTTTTGGTTGGGTCGTATATGTACATGATCATGTTAGGAATAAGTTAGATCTGAAATCCCGAAAATGCACTTTCATCGGTTATGGTAGAGATGAATTTGGATATCACATTTGGGATGATGAAAACAAAAAGGTGATCAGAAGCAGAGATGTGATTTTTTATGAAAAGATGATGTACAAGGATAGACACACAACAGAGTCTACAAAGTCTGAAACAACCTTTCTAGATGTGGATGATGTTTTAGAAGGTGTAAGGACACGTCAGCAGAACACAGAGAATCCTCAGCAGACTACCGAGATTCCTCAGGCAAAGGAACATGTGGAGCAGATTGTTGCACCACCACCTCCTACTCCAGCACCAGAGCTTAGGAGATCTTCTCGGCAGCACATACCAAACAGGAGGTATGTGAACCATTTACTTCTTACAGATGGAGGAGAACCTGAGTGCTATGTTAAAGCATATTAGGCAGGAGATGCGAGCAAGTGGGATTACCCAGCCAGAAGTGTGATGAGATTCACATCGCTTGGGTTTGGAAATGTGGGTTCGCAATGAGGACGTTGCGTTCTATAAGTGGGGAAGAATGTGATACCCCATGGAAGAAAGGCTTAAAAGGATTAGATGTTACTACCCATATCAACAAAGTGCACCTTTCTTTTCTTGTTAGGACCAGAGGAGCCCATGGGTGGGCTTGATACACATGGGTGAACACCAACTTGACCCAAAAGCTCAAGCCATTTGGGTCTCGGGCCCATCCATGTATATAAGCACCTATCATCCACTTTAATTTTCCAATGTGGGACAAGCTCACAAGTGGAATTCTCAACAATCTCCCCCTCACTTGTGAGTTCCAGCTGCTCCCTCTTGAACGAAAATCGTCTCCCTTCTGGGACAACTCTCCAACAGTTGCTCAAGTAGGCCCTACCACTGGCACCTTATGTGCATCATATTGCATTCCATGTGCCTCCGAACCAATCCTACCTCTCACGTCTTGACCCTATTTGGATCCATCCGCAGCCTGGATGATCCTTATTGGCCTTAGCCACACACTTGGTCCTCCAACTGTTAGCACATCAGGAGAATTAGCTTCCTGTCTCGGTTTTTACGATGTCGCTCACCCAAAGTTACGAACTGTCAGCTCTGATACCACTTGTTAGGACCGGAGGAGCCCATGGGTGGGCTTGATACATATGGGTGAACACCAACTTGACCCAAAAGCTCAAGCCATTTGGGTCTTGGGTCCATCCATGTATATAAGCACCTATCATCCACTTTAATTTTTCAATATGGGACAAGCTCACAAGTGGAATTCTTAACAAAAACCTCAATAGATCTAGTGGAAGGTCTCTCACTTAAAAAAAAAAAAAAAAATCACTCCCAAAGCCTCTTTGCAAAAGGAAAGGATTGTGGAATCTCTTGTTTTTCAGGAATTGGCGATCGACCACTTGCAGGTTCGGTTGATTACTTGTAACAAATGACTAAAACATCAAAATTAAGAGAGCTTAGTCGCTTGCTTAATTGCATAGGTTGGTCTACCACCTGAAGAAGAAATTCAATATGCAAATGTGATTTTGATATCCGAGCACGTTTTTTCATATGCAATTATGATAGAAACACATCCTACTACTCCTAACATGCAATTTAACATAAAAAACTATAGAAATCATGAAACACAAATCACAACATTCAAAGAAACACATATATACTTCAACATGACAAAATCAATTATATGCATGGAAATGAACGAAATAAAGGGTTTGACACTGACCTTTTTGAAGAAAAACCCTCTCCAGATCAAGTTGAAGGCCCTTTACTTCGAATCACACTCCCAAAGCCCCTTTATAAAAGGAAATTATTATGGAGTCCCTTCTTTCTCGGGAATTAGCGATCAACCTCATGAAGGGGTTGGCCAACTATCTATAGCCAATGAATACAATTTCAAAATGAAAAGAGACTGGTCAATTGCCTATATAGGGCGGTTGACTGCCTGAAGAAGAAATTCAATATACACATGTGACTTTGACTTCCTAGCATGCTTTTTCTTATGCAATCATGATAGAAACATGTCTTACTACTCCTAACATGCAATTTTGACATAGGAAAGTAAAAAATTCATGAAACACAAATCATAACATTCAAAGAAACACATATATGCTTCAATATGCTAAAATCAACCATGTGCATGGAAACGAACGAAGTAAAGGGTTTGAAAATGATCTTTTTGAAGAAAAACCCTTTGTAGATCAAGTGGAAGGCCCCTCACTTTGAATCACACTCCCAAAGCCCCTTTGCAAAAGGAAATTAAGATAGAATCTCTTCTTTCTCTTCTTCAATAGAAATCCTTCATGAAACTCGTGAATTGATCTTGAAAACCTCACTTTGCCCCCACTTGGACGTGCCCCAAAATCTCCAATAGGAGGTCCTTTTACGGACTTTCAATGGAAGGGATGGAAAACCATTTTTGAATTTGAATTTAAAAAATTTAAATTTACAAATAACTACCAATAACCGCCAATAACTACCAATCATTAACCGCTGTGGACAACAATTGACATGTGACATCAATGGAACATGTTGTTGGCCTAAAATCTCTAGACAATCGTGTGAAAGCAAGTCAAAAACTCAAATTTTAGTCATACCAGTGATGACTAGTTTGACCACCTTGAGGGGTCGATTAACCACCTACAAGATAGCATGAATACAAAAAAAAAAAATGAGGGAGGGTCAGTTGACCATTGTTGAACGATCACCTCATGAAATTTTTGCCTTTTCTCTTTATTTCCTGAAAAGTAAGGTGTAGTCCCAAGAGGGAAGGGTGAATTGGATTTTAAAACTTTATTTTAATTCCTATGAGAATTTCTTCTTGATTAATTAATTTTAGACTTGTTTGTTTAATTCACCAATCACACAAGAACTTAGTTCCTTTATTTAATCCATAACCACACAACTATTCAATCATTCAAGTAATCAATCAACCACAATTTGAAAAGAAAACAACTAATTGATTTGCCAAGTATAGGTCAACTACAACACTATTAGATTGATGAAAGCTTTGCAAGATTCAGCACTCACACATATCAATCAATATCAACCTTTAAACCATTCAACAACAATATATTAGATTCAATTTTCAGCTTTTGTTGTCAGCCCTGGATATGTAAATTTGAATCAAGCCCTGTATTTAATGCAATCCACATCTCAAATCCCAAACAACTCAGTATTTAAATAATCTCTTGGTTAATTTTTCTTTGAGTGTTAACCAACTAACGTACTTCCTTTTGAGGTTTCCACAAAAGTTTGATCAACCAATGTCCTCCCTTTCGATTTTTGCAATCTCAAATCAAAATTAAACATTAAGTTTATTTAACTTTCAAATTATGTAGTTTGTATGATTATCAATTAAACCATCCACGCAATTTAAATATGCTGAAAATAAAGAGTAAGGGAAAGAGAGAGTGAGACCGGGATTTTTATGAGGTTTGGCTTATATCCAACCTACGTCCTCGCCTTTGGAAAACCACCAAAGGATTCACTAAACCAGTTCCTTTAATGGGCGGAACAATACATTTACAACACTCCTTGGGTAAGGCTAGAGCCCGCCTTCTCCAAACGATATCCCCTCGTTCAGTCACTCCTTAACTAGGTTAGAGCCCACCTCTCTAAGCAATATCCCCTTGCTTAGCCAACGATCCAAACAATCCTTGGAATCATCAATCTATAAGAAATAAATCAAATAGATGAGTACAAAGAATTTGCTTCTCAAAGAGTTGATTAGTACAACAATTCAGAACTATATACTTCAAAGTAAATAACAATATGGAATTTAACTTGAAACTTAATAAAGTATATCACTGACTAATTCTTTCAATGATTGAAAGATTTAGAATTTGTAGCACAATTTCGGTGGAAAAAGGTCAGCAAAAACTCAGTTGAATTTGTGCAAGTTTAGAGCAAGAGAGAACCTTGAGAATTTGAGAGCAATTGAGAGAGATTTTGAATTTTTATTGAATTGAATTCTTGGTTCCTTGATTCAATGATCTTTGAGGCTTATTTATAGATTTTAAAAAGTATGTAATTTGATCCCCAAGTGACTTGGGGTATTCCCTAAGTTTTCACAAAGTTTGAGCCCCAAGCAACCTCATTTAAAAAAATTTGATTGTTATAAAAATTTCAAAACAGTCACGTGACAATTGACTATCCATTTTTGGCAGTCAGCTGTCTAGTTAAATTAAAGGGACAGCAAGGTGGCATTCTCCTATCTAAATATGGACAAGCGTCTCAAAATGCACAGACAGTCATCTATCAAGTACTTGACAGTCATCTGTCATGCTGTTAGCTTCGAGCACCCTTCAGTCTTTTTATCATAAATTTTTTATGTGTAACTCCAAATTTAACGTTCTTGGTGTCAAATGAAATCTAAGAGAGAATCCTAAAAATTTCATGTTGAACACATTTTAAAATAAAGATTGCTTGATGGAAAAAAATTGTACATCAATGCGGATATAGAAAAATTGACAGCAATTGATAAATCCTCTTTTTGGTGCTTTTCATTCCAAAAATGATTCTAACCTTTTTGAAACAATTTTTGACCTTATAAAAATATTTTCCAAGTATGTTAAAAGGTATCTAGGTCTAATAAATTAACCTAAGAGGATCATGCATCCATATTGAAATTCTTTGAAGTACTTACATGAAATTTCCTAGACTCTTTCGAATTTTCAATTCTTGAATTCCTTGAGGCTTTTATACTTGTTTCATCTTTCTTTGAGCTTTCATCAAGTTCTCTTTAATCCTCATGCACTCATGATCTTCAAGCTTTATCTTTAAATCCATTTTTGAATTCATGCTTTAAGCTTCATATTGATTATCCTTCTTTGAAATATAAGCTTTCATGAATTCTTTAACCTTGCATTCATCATTGAGTCCTAAAAATACATCACCTAAACAAAGCATGTTAAGTTCTACTTGTTTGTTAGCATCAATACAGGATATTAAGCCTTGTAAGGCCAACATTTCCTTTGATTTTTGCATTTTCACTTAGGTTGAATTTTGTTTGGTAAAAAATTAACTATCGATGGCCACCCCTCTTTTATTAATATTTTTGAATAAAATTGTTAGGATAAGATAGAGATGTCCCATGACTTGATCATTATTTAAGGCCCAAACACTTTGTAGAATTTTCAAATTTGTCAAAATTTGTTTTTTTTTTTTTTTTTTTTTCACCTTCTTCTCATTTGCTCCTTCAAGATGTCTTTTGCGAATGATGAGGTTGGGGAAATGAAGGATTGTTGGAAATTGAGGATAAGGCAAACTTTGGTATGATGGAGAAATCATTGTTCATTGCTCTAATAATACCTTTTCTATTCTTCATGAAATAAATGAGAAATTTAAGCATTAATTGCTTGAAAATGGTCACCCATCTATTTCAAAACTACCTCAATTAATATCTTTGAGACTTCAAAGAACATCTTTAACTGCCCTAGTTCAAATTGAATCGATCTTCCATCCAATATTCTAAGTCTTAAATGAATCATGAGCTTTGATTTCTAAAGCCAATTGACAAGCATAAAATATTTTTTGGAAAACTTCAACCTTGTGACTATTTGGACTAAACCTATCATTTTGCTCGATAAGTTGCCTGCGTACCCTATTCTTGGAGATTATGTCTGTTAGCCTAGGTGGCTACTTAATCATAATTAATGTGTTTTGATGATATTAACCAATTTGTTGTTCCTAGTATTTTCTATCTTTACAGATCATGTTAAGTACAGGTGCAAGTGACAAATACATGAAGTATTGGATAAAAGGTAAAGATCAGACCGAGTAGACGTTCGAATAAGGAAAGATCCGATGGACACTCACTCGAAAAGGACTCAAGCACATCCAAGGAAGCTTATCGTATAATTATATGTAATGGGGAGTGTTTGAGGTAGTATATTTTGTAACTCTTGCGATTTTGATTCATACATGATTTCTGAGTAAGAGTTGAGCAAAATGCATATGCATACTAGGACACATGAGTATTAGGATTTAATTAAATCACAAACTCAACACTCATGGTTTTCAAAGTTAAAATAAGAGTTTGTCAAAAGCATCATATACTCAAATATGTTTTCTAAAGGGACAAATTTTCAAACATCTTGGTATTATGATCTTTACATACTTAGTCTCGGTTTTGTCAAAACATGTTTTATGTCATAAAAAACTCTAAAAGGTCAAGTATATTTTTATAAAGGACATACTAGCATATAAGATATCAAAATAAGCTTTCAATATGTTTTCATAAACAAGATATCTTATATTCAAGGAGAAACTTCATTTGGACAAGTATTAAACATCATTAGACTTAATATATTTCATATACTTCTATCCAAGAATGTTTTAAATCATTAAAAGGCTTATTGGTATGAAAAAACAGGGCAATCGTCAACTAATTAGGTGTTTTCGTCGACTAATTAATCTAGTAGCCTAAATTGAGTTTCTGCCTAGGTCAATCATCAACAAATGGCATTGAATCGTCGGCGAAATGTAGGGACTCGTCGATGAATGGGTTTGACTTGTTGACAAATTTTTCCAGTAGCTAAATTGAGTTTTTAGCCTAGGTGACTCATCGATGAAAAGGCATGATTTGTCATTGACTTGGGGTGACTCGTTGATGATTAACATCGAGACTTGAACACCAACGGCTAGAAAACGGTTAATTCTCAAGAAAATCATTTAGGACTTGACCCCAATGGTCAGATAACGACTAGCTTGGTATTTTGGCTATAAATACAAGTCCACAGACTTGATTAAATAAGTTTTTAAAGGTTTTGATCATTTTAGTGAAAAATATCTTTTGAACACCAACCCTAAGCACTTTGCATATAGTTTATCATTTCAAGTGCTCAATTCTCTCTTGCTCACTAAATTGTGTTTGATTCATTCCTTGAGAGAATAGTGTGAGGTTGATTGTATTTGATATCAGCTCAAGTTAAAGGAGCATCATCTTGTAATCCATCTTTTTGTTGTAAAGGGATTGGTTCTTGTATTGAAGATTCTTGGTGAACCGTTGTTGAAGGTTATTGGTGAACCGACTTGCAAGGCATCTTGATGATCCTTGTGGCTCTTGGTGAGCGTTGGGGGATTTGTTCTCGTATTGTAAGGCTTCACCGCTAGTGAAGGAGTTCCTTAGTGGATTGTGGGATCCTTGAGTTAGTCTCAAGGCATGGACGTAGGCTTGGTACCGAACCGCATTAAAATACCGATGTTAAGCTTTCTCTCCCTCTAATATTTAATTTGTGTCTTGTGCATGATTTACATTTTATATATTGTGATATATTTGCTTGTATCTTGCCAAGAATTTTATTTTGTAGTGAAAACCCAAAATACACAAAAAGAGTCCAGTCACTCCCCTCTTGACTCTACACCTAGGCTGACAATGTCCATCCGTAGTTTAGAGGTTATTGACATGGTATTTTTGAAGTCCTTCTTTTAACAATAAACACTTTTTTTTTTCTTTTTTTTTTAGAGACCATCTCTTATGGATAATGATGAAGTCACAATTTGAAATTAAAAACATATTGAGGTGAAAACATGAATTTTAGTGTTTCTTAAAGGCCGTTACATAATTTTTTAGAACAAAGCTTTAAGACTTAGACTCTTTTGTTACATCAAACTTCTTCAAAAAATTATCTTCGCTTCACAGGACCCTTGGTAGTGTAGATCCTTCAACCTCTTTTTTTGTCTTTGTCAAATGAAAATGTCCTTGAACTTTGTCATTTCCAATTCGATGAGATACCAAATGTCATCCTTGGCATTGAATCTTCCTTTTGTATCTTTCACATGTTTGATCTTCATGTTTCAATAATTTTCAAAAGCTTCTTTATGTATTTTAATTTCTTATCTTTTTCTTTAGACTAGATAAAATTTTCTTATTGTAATCAACAATGTTTTAGGGTTCAAGGAATCATAGATCGTATAAATACAAGAGAAATTAGAAAGGTAAGCATGTTAACAACGATGACCCACCCTTTGGCTACAGGTCAAGCCAAATAAGGGTTTGTGTTTAGCAAATCATTATTGCATGGGAACACCCAATTGATGCCCCCTTGGATCAATTGATGACTTGCTTTCAAACAATTTAGTGAACTCCTTGAATTTGAAATCTTCTTTTGGTACAGTATCCGATCCATGCTGCATAGCATGCGATGATTGAGGAAAGTTGTAGCGAATATTTGGAATCACTAGTCCAAACTCATACAAGGTTTCTCCTTTTGTTTCATTCTCTTGTTCAAACATTCGATGTGTAGTTACCATGCTAACTTCTATAACCTCCAAGTTTTCATTGGCAAAGACTGAAGGCATTGTCTTTATTGCACTAAGAAGACAATCCTTTGGCTCAGCTTCAATGTAAGGCATTACATTTGATTGAATTACCCCAATGTTCTCATCCCCTTTTATAGTAATCAGATGCTCGCCATAAATGAATTTCAACTTTTGATGCAATGAAGATGACATTGCCCCTACAATATGGATCCATGGCCTAACCACTAAAAAATTAAAGGAAGGATCAATTTCCAAGACTTGGAATTCAACCATAAAGGTACAAGGACCAAACTCAACGTCAATGTCAATCTCTCCCACAACTCCTTGCATAGTTCCATTAAAAGCCTTAACTATTGTATCGCTTTATATTATTGAAGACTTGTCTATTTCCAGTTTCACCAGTGTTGAGAATAGACATACATTAAGTGTTGAACCATTATTAACTAAGACTTGTGGTATAATATTTTCCCCATGCTTCACTTTTATGTATAAAGAATTCACATAACCTCTTCTATCTAATGAAATTTCATCCTTCGTGTAAGTAGCATTATTCACTGTCAACATAGCATTGACTACGTTCTCAAACTATTTAACTGATACTTTCTGAGGTATATAAGTTTCTTTCAATACTTTCAATATGGCATTTCTGTGACCTTCTGAGGCTGTGAGCAAATTGAGTATGGAGATCCATGCTAAGCTTTATTCAATTGCTCAACAATGTTGTAATTATTGATCCTAAGTTATTATAGAAACTTCTTGACTTCTTCATCATCATGTTTTTTGTTCTTCTCAATGTTTGCTTCATTTTCTTTTTCTTCATTCATTTTCTCTTTGCACTTTCCCTTTCTTTCCAATTCTTCTAAAGTGTTGCAGTGACTACTTCTAGTCATACCACCAATACCAGATAAATCAACCACTGCTGCTAACTTATTTGATTTTATCACTTCTATTTCATACTTCCAATGCATAATTTTGTTTGAAGAATATGGAAACAGTGTATGGGGTTTAAAAATCAAAGGTTTAGAGTTGGATAGCTTGTATTAAATGATTGTTGGTGTAAATCTGGTGGTAATGGAAGGCGTAGAAGGTGTAGATCGATTGATGTCATGAATTTCACATACTTCAAAAGCATTAATGGATATGTTGCCATAATCTAGCAATTGATTTGTTATCACATTGGGATTTGAAGTACTCATGACTTGCTGGAATTTCAGGATATTGGCATTAATGAGGTCTTGGACTTGATGCTTTAGAGCTAGAAAATTATTAGTATCATAGCCAGGTGTATTCATATGATATTCACAATTCTGATTTGGTTTATAAAATTTCATATTTTGTCCTGATTTCATGGGTACTAACATAATATTCTTTCAAGCTAATAGTAGATGGTATAAGTCAATCAAGGGAATCGAAGGAGTGGTAAATTCTCTTCGAGCTTGGGTTAGGATTGGCCTAACTTGGATTGTTACTAGATTATGAATTGCTGATAGGTTGGATGGTATATGTGCAAATAACTTGAGTTGAATTTGGAGTCTATGCCTTATTTTTAGGAACTACATTCACTTCTTTTCAACTTTCTCCTTCTTGACAAAGATTTAATTCCTAACAACTTGCTCAGTTGATTTTAAAGTGGTATAATCAATTAGTTTTCCATATTTCAACGCACTTTCAATTCTTTCTCCAATAGTTACAGCTGTTGCAAAGTTGGATAAACTTCATAGAATCAACTTGTCATAGTATGCACCTGTCAATGTTTTCACAAAAATGTTGACCATTTCGATATCCAACAATGGTGGATTAACTCAAGCATCAGCCATCCTCCATCTTTGAGCATATTCCTTGAAAGTTTCTAAACTCTTCTTTTCCATATTTTGAAGACTTATTCGATCTATATCAATCTCAGCATTGAACTGGTATTGTTTCAAAAAAATAAATCGGTCAAATCCCACTATTCTTGAATTTGATTCTTCTTAAGTGAAGATACCATCTTAGAGTTGGACTTGTCAAACTTTCATGGAATATTGAATCACTAGTTTCTAGTTCTTAGAATATGGAGCCCTCTTACAAGCATACATCTAAAGACGAATCTTTGGACATCCTGTCTCACTATACTTATCAAAGTCAGGTACTTTGAATTTCTCTGGAATGTTTACATCAGTGAGAGGACATAAATCTTCAAAATCTCTTACACCTCCATTATTGTAACTCTATGTAAGCCATGTTATCCTCATTTTCTCTTCCTTGGTTTTAACTAACTTGGATAATTTTGACTTAGTTGGTTCAATAGTTACCCTTTGTCCAGTTATGTTGATGAAAACAGATTCTTGAATAATTGGTGATGCAACTTCATCCACTATGGGTGACTTTCCTTTTATGAGCTGGACTAGATTCACTATAGACTTTTCCAAAGTCTCTATCCTTTGATCAAATGGAGATTCCATTCTTGCCACATTATCTTCATTTTGACTTGATTCTGGTAACTCCGTGTTTTATAATTGAGCTCTAGTAATTATTGGGTCATGAGTAGCTAGGTAAATTTTCCTACTTGGTGGAATTTTGATTACCCTATGAAGATTTTATGAATTAAGGTTTATAAAGAGAAAGCAAACATTCCACTAAGTAATGCATAAGTGACAAAGATGATAGACTTTAATTGCATAACTATGCAACATATCAAATGGTATTAATATAAGTTTGGATCATCAACCTTTTTAATCAATCCAATTGGAATGTTGTACCTTTTATGCAACCAAAATCTATAAAGCAGAAGACAAAACACACAATAAATGATATGCCCTTAGGGATAATGTTTATGGTTTCATGTGTCTTAGCATTCTTGTTTAACACCAAACACCGAGTAAATGGTGTGGATATAAAGTTATTTAGTGCATGACAAGGCTTTACACATCACAACTTTAAAGATTTCCAAATTTTCTCCAAGAGAGCAAATCAAGTGAAGGAATTTTCATAAGACCTATACAAGAGACAAAGCCCTATAAAGGTCCATAATACTTCTTCCTTCTCCTATATCTTACAAGGTAGGGAATCCAAGATAGGAATTGTGTGATGTAGTGAGGTATGTGAATAGAACACTTATGAGTGCAAATGCATGGACATGGAAAGACATATACATAGCATACAATAACAATATAACACATATACATAGTACACATAACATGACATGGGAAATAACAAACACATAAAATCACACACACACACACACACACATATATATATATATATAGAAAACCACACACAAACATACAAGAGACGGGCGAATCTCTAGTGTCCCCAAAAAAGTCACCAAAGTTATCGACATTGAGGTTTGTGAACCTGTTTGAGTTGTCAACATTTGGTGACCATGTTAAAATCAAACAATTATAGAGTACTAGAAATTGGTGCATCTAACTTTTCCTTTTTATTTTCGGAAAATGGAGTCACCACTTTATTTTAATTTTTTGAAAGGCAAAATAAAGGAAAACCTTTTTAAAAGATATTAGGTTCGATAGCACAATTGTGCATAGGGAAGGTTTAAATTCCATTTCTTGAGAATTTAAAAAGTTAGCACCTTAAAACACTCGTTCTTACGAATGGTTATTGCACTTACCTTATGTGTGCATGTGTGTATGCGTGTACATCCCCTAAAAATGATTTATTTTAAAAAATGCTCTACCTTTTTCTCTTTTGAAAAGACTTTTATAGGACTTGTGAAAATCTAAATACTTTAATGCCTAATCAAACAAACATACATCACATATACAATACATAAATAAAAAAGAAAAATGAAGAAGAGGTGAATGAGAGATTTAGGTTTTTTATTTAATATTTGTGTAATGTATGCATTATCTTTGTTTGTTTGATTAGACAATAAAGTGATAGGATTTTCACAAGTCCTATGAAAGTCTTTTCAAAAGAGATAAATGTTGAGCATTTTTAAAATAAATCATTTTTAAGGGATGTATACACACACAAACACACAAGGTGAGCACAGTAACTATTCATGAGAATAGATGTTTTCGGGTGTCAATGCTTTCAATTATCAAAAAATGGAATATAAAGTGTTACCTTCCCTATATCCTAAGCCTAATCTCTTTTTAAAAGTTTTCTTTTATTTTGTCTTTCAAAAAATTAAAATAAAGTGGCAACTTTGTTTTCAAAGATAAAATGACAAGTTAGATGCACCAATAATTTGATACTTTATACTTAGTTGATTTCAAAATAGTCACCAAATATTGACAATCCAAATGGGTCCTCAAAATGCAATATTGACACTATGTCATTATGTAATGATCCGAAAAATAATGGTATTTAAATAATAAAGAGAGAGGAAAATGGAAATAGTAAAAAAGGGTGGCAGCAAACTTCTTCGACGACGTGGCATTTTGGGCTCGTCGATGAAGGTGCACTTCGTCAACAAGAAGATACCGAGAGGGTGTTTTGACAATTCTAAATTTCATCAACGAGGGGTGAGAGTTCGTCGACGAAGTACCTTCTTGACCTCGTCGACGAGGTGACGTGGCTCGTCGACGAAGGTCAGTGTATAAATAGGCCTAAACCTTATTTTTTAGTCCAAAATTGAGCAAAAATTCGTATTTCTCTCCTCACTTCATCCCTCCTTCCTTCTCTCTAAGATATTGGGCCAAATTCTCGCCGGTTCGACGATCTAAAGCCACCACGACGCTTCTGGGAAAGTTCTCTACAAACCTACCAGAGTGGATCATCGGTGGAGCTACTTTGGAATTCATCCATGGCTTAAGGTAAGACTTTTTATTCAAAATTTGGTCTTCTCATAGTTATAGGAAATGTTATTCACGGAAAAATACTGAAGTTTAGTTCTGAAAGTTGTCATTTTCAAGGTATTGTACAGGGAACCCTACATGGGCAAGACCAACATATTATAAGGGGGTTTCTTTTCAGTAATCAAGTAAGGGAATAAATTAAAGCAGTTATTTTTCCACGAAAATTATTATTAATTGATTAATAGAATTATGTTCAGGAAAGCATGTATTATATTTGAATATTATTAAAAAAATGCATATTTGGGAAAATACTGCTATTATGTTGAAATGTATATATATTATGAAATGCTAGAAAATATGATTTTAGAATAGAATGTATGGTTTTATTCAGCATTGTGTGGCATGAATATTATTTTACATGGAAAATATTATGTTATAGCAATTTTATGAATTAGGTATGTTTTCAGAAATTATGAAATAATGCAGTACATTATGATTTCAAAATACATGATAAATGAATTATTTATTCAGAATGATAAGTATGAAATGTTCGGCGCAAGGCCGTGTATTATGTATGATTTCGGTGCAAGGTCGTGTTTATGAAATGTTCGGTGCAAGGCTGCAGATATGAAAGAAATTGGCCCAAGGCCGTATGTATGTATGTTATTACAGAAAAATGTTATCAATCTACTTATGTTAGATAAGTATATTATCATGTTTTATATGTTATCAGAACCCAGATGATAGTTCAGTTCAGTTATAGGAGCACGGTACCGTTGCTGTACAAATCAGATTATTATGTTTCATATTTGTGCTAACCACCCCTGCAAGTATAGGGGGTGAGAGATGGATAGTCGACGTGGCTTTCAGTGTAGAGTTGTAGATGTCCACCTGACAGTCCGGACCAAGGTGTGGCGAGCCCATCGTACTTACAAACATTTTTGACTCGGCAGTGGTCAGCCAACCATTGTCGGGTCTTGCCTTCGGGCCGCATAACCCGTCATGGGGGTAATACATAACATCAGCTAGCTATACATTCTCAGTAAAACTTTCAGTATTATCAGCTATATCAGACAATTTATGATCAGTATGACTTATTAGAAATATGAAAGTATATGTTTATGCAGTTATGATATGATGAATGTTTTCTAGTATGCAAAAATGTACTGTATATCTATTATAACATTAAATGTTCATGTTGTTATACAGTTGTATTTAGTTTATTTTCCCTTACTAAGAGGTGTCTTACCCCCAACATTAAATCGTTTTCAGGAAACCCAGAAAGACCGGCAGATCGAGACCGCCATTGAGATAGTGTGATACTACCCCGTTATGAGGGTAAGTTTTGATTTAGGGACAGGAAATTTATATTGTGGGTTCCTAGATATGTATATATTTTGTATTTTGGAGATTGTATATAAACATAATATTTTGGAATTTAGTTGACTCTAGCATTATGCATTTTACGGTTATGAGAATGTGATTTATATTTACTGCTGCTTAGGTTTCCGCTATGAATTTCAGATGTGTCCTTGTTACCAACGGGTTCGGGTTGACTTTATTATTAATTATATTTTACTATATGATAAGATAAGCAGGTCGTTACACATTAAGTCCACCTTGATGTCATAGTTTTAGTATGGTACTTTAGGACATTTTGCTCATAATGTATTCTCAAGGTCAAACAAGTATATTGTACAATTTCTCATATTCTTTAGCTCTAGAAGAAGATAAATTTGCATAAAGTTCAAGGAATCAATTGTTTACATGTATGTTAAAAACCTGCAACGACAATATATATGCAAAGTCAACCCTTAACGAAAACCACTTGGTAGAATGACAAGTACAAAAAGGCCAAAGAAATCCAATTGTTAAAATGCCTAGGTATAAAAGTGCAGAAGGCCAAATAGGTCCACTTTGTAAAATGATCAAGTACAAAAGGTCAAATATGTCCATTGACGGAAATGACCACGTACAAAAAGCTAAATAAGTCCACCTGCTAGAATAGCTAAATATTAAAGGCAAATAGACTCTTTTGGCAAAATGGTTAGGTACAAAAGGCTAATTAGATCCACTTGTTGGAATGGCTAGGTACAAAATGCTTAAATAAGCCATTTGGAAAAATATATATGGACAAATAGCCAAATAGACATACTATAGCCCAAGGATAAAAGGTCAAGAGTAATCTTTAGCAAATAGCCTTATAAAGAAAGCCGCCTCCTGAGGTGGCAACATTGGAAATACCCATAAAAAATAAGGTCACCTTGATCACAGACCAGATTAATGTTAATTATGGTAGAAAACTAAGAAATAGAAGGTCACCTTGGTTGTGAAGATGGGTTGGGCAACCTTGGGAAATACTGTTGAAATAGAAATACAACTCAATTAAAAGACTATAATTTTGGGAATATCCCTGGGAAAGAAGGTCATTATTGTTGCTAAGATAGGAGGGGTAACATTGGGATATTTCTCTATAAATAGAAGGCCACCTTTGTTAAAGTATTAGGTAAAGTAAATTTGAAAATACCCTTGATCAGGTCACCTAGGTCAAAAAGACCAGAGTAGGTAATGTTGGGAAATACCACTAAACCTATCACCTTAGATAAAAAGTGAAAACAAAGGCCAAAAACACCACCTCATTTCTAAAAATCGGGGAACAACTCGAATAGCAAAGAAAAAAGACCAAGGGCCATTTAGGTTTTTAAAGATCTGAGGAGCACCTCGACTATAATGAATTTGGCCTTGAAGGAACCTTTACCTAAAGAGTTTAGAACTCGCCTCAGCAAAAAGTCAACTTGGCCCAAAACCATCTTGGCCGAAAGAGTAAGGGACTCACCTTGGTGTGAAAGGCTAGGGAACATTTCAATTTAGATTGGATCACCTTAGAGAAAATTTGATTATTGAAGCAATTTGTTGCTAAAATGAATAGAAACATACTCTTAAGCATGTAGGTATCCTTCGAGGCTCTAAAGTCGGAAGCAAGGGGTAAAATGTATCCTTCCATCGTAAGGAGTCGTTCAACTATACAATGTAGAAACCCTTAAGTCACCCCATAATTAAAAGATGGCATTTGTAACCCCAAGGATATTAAGCAGAGAGAATTGAAAGGTTGTAATTCCTTTGTAAAGACAACAATAAACTTCCCACTTGTAGAGGTGTCGGTCTGGGTATGCACCTAAGAGGGAGGTGAATTGGGTAATATAGAACTGTTTCTTTTCTTTTAACACACTAAACTCAATAATCAGACTAGGTTCCTTGATAATTGGATTACACACACTGACCAATAAACACTAGAACTTTTAGTTAAACAATATGTTAAATGAAAGCACATTCAATGTTGTCAGATTATCGCTTTGGTTAATGAATCGGAATGTGTGAAGCACAATTACTACACATATTACTTAATGAATAAAATGGAAGATATACATGCTCAATATCAAGACTCTAGCCTTGATTCAATCATTTAGTTGATTGATCAATGATAGTGCAATTTCACAGTCTAACCATTTAATTTGATTGATCAAGAATTGTCAAAATAAAGTGCACAATCAAAATGTAAAGTAGAGAGAAATAAGAGGGATAAGAAGATTATTGGTCCTAGACCTACGTCTACTCCCCAAACAAACATGTTGGAGCTATTCATTAATACTTGCAGTTAGAGGTGCTCATAGTTTGGTTACCCAACCCGAATCTCTAGAAATTGAGTTTAACTAAAGGTTTCGGTTCGTTTTTTTTTTTTTTGTGAAATGAAACTAGTATGAGCCCTTTGCTTAACCGATGGTTCGATTAACCAACGGTTCAATTTGGTTATTCGATTTGAATGGATTTTCAAACCATTATAATTGTTTTAAAGAAAAATGAGATATTTTACTTGGGTTTTGATTTAGTGTTTTCATTTACACTATATTTATATTAATCACCCAAAAAATATTTGTGCAAACTATTTTGTAACTTTAAGATAATATATAATATAAATAACACATATTGTATATAAGTGTATTTATCAGTTTGGTTCGGTTTGGGTAACCATTGGCTCGTGAACATAAAATCTAAAATCGAATCGATATTTGAAAATTGTAAAAAAAAAAAAAAAAAAGAACCGAAACCAAACCGAACAAATCAGTTAACTGAAATTTTAGTTTGGTTTGGTTATGATTTTCAGATCGAACTAGTTTTCAAATGTCTTTGAACAACCCTACTTGCAACATTACAAAACTAAGACAATAGTCCTATGTTGTTGAACACAACCCCAACACAACCCTTGGCCAAAACATAGTGCCTTTGTACTTTGGGAACATAACTTGACCCTTGGCCAAAACGTAGTTCCTTTGCTCTCCAGGAACACTGTCCCAACCTAGGATAACTGTTGACTCTATAAGTTTGATCCCGTTTTGATTATAACAAAACCAATGTTTCTCACCTGTACATTGAGATTCTTGAACATGTTTATCCTTGCATGCACTTATGGTAGGAACTCAAGTAAGTCATACGGACTATGAAAATCAAGCTTCATTTATGGCAACTGAAGAATTGAAAGAATGAATACCTATTTGCTATTGTATTTGCATTCATTTTTTGGTCCGTAATAATTTATATGGTCTATAATAATGCACACCTGCATGCATGATAGGGTTTAATGCTCAACATGACCATATATTGACCATAGGGAGCCAAATGACCGTAGCATAGTCAACTGACGCCAGATTTTTAGGGTTAGCTCAAAGACCTTAGAGAGACCCTAGGTCCTTGCATAATCCCCACTATTAACTATGTAATCAGGGGTGAACTTTAAAGCATAAACATGACCTAATCTTAAAAGTGTAAGGGTTTCGAGCCACCGAACTTGTGGGTTGAAAATGTCTCGGTCGACTGAACATGGAAAAGTCAACAGTGTTGACCTGACTTCGGGCGACTGAACCGATTTGAACTAAGTGTCCTCGGTCGATCGAACTCAAATTCTGACTTTTTCCAACATCATCGGCGCCCGAACTCCACGATCATTTCGACCTCGGGTGACCAAACTGAGAGGTTTGGCAGACTGAACTTGGGTTCAGGTGACCGAACCTTGGACATTTTTGAAAATCGCCTTGACCTCAACCACTCGAACTTAACTCCGGACCTGAACTTCAAAAGTAGCTTTTCTACATGTGAGTGTTCGGGAGACCGAACCTATGGCTCGGGCGACCGAAACTCTCCGATTGCTTTATTTTTACTGGAGTAATTAAGGGTAATTAGGGTTAAAATTCAAATTAAATATTTTTAATATTCCCCATTGTGTCCCAACTATTACTTTTTGAGTCCCACCTATATATACCACTTCATTTAACTTAATTAGTGATGATTAGAAAAAAGTGATTAAGAAATTCTCTCTCAATTTTTCATACCCTTTTTGCAATATCTTTCACATTCCAAGCTCACACATTTTTATACTCTCTTTGATATTCACTACCAATCATTCTTTTGATATAGAGTGTAAGAACCCGAATTGTGATAGGTGGGTTTAATTAATTAAGAGAGGGTCAAGATGGTAATTAAACAGGCTTCCTCAACGAAGCTAGAGTTCGTCGATGAAGGCCTTACATTTTTCATCGACGAGGTGCAGGGGTTCGTCGATGAGGAGAAGCCGAGAGGTTTTTGAAAGTGTGATGAATTCAGAGGCTCGTCGACGAGAAGAAGCTTAGGGGTTTCAAAAAAATCGAAAATCCCAAGCTCAACGATGAGGCCATCGTCTCGTCGACGAGTTGTCTATATGGTCTCGTCGATAAGGACGCCATTCGTCAACAAGAAGTGGCCGGGTCAAAGGGCTATAAATAGATATTTTCATTACTTCTCATCGAAGAAATCTCATTTTCTCTCTCTATCTCTCTAGAAACTTTTCCTACTCTCCATCTCTCTAGATTTCTTCGTCGTTCATCATGAGAATCATTAATCCGAAGTTACCACGAGGATCATGGAAGTATTCTCTACAAGTTCTACGGATTGGATTTACGGTTCGACTATTTTTGGGTTTTGGCGTAAAATTGAGGTAAGGCTCGATTTTCATTTCGGTTCCAGTAGTTTTATAGAGAATGGAGTCATGAGTATATTCTGTACTATATATTGTAGGTTTGGGAACTCGGCTCGTGTTTAGGGACCTCGGAGTTCAAGATTTGCCATTTGGGGATAAGGTAAGGGGATTCAGTTTATGTTGGTTATTTTTGAAATCGAACTCGGTAGAACTGTGGTTCATGGTCCTGTGTGCATTTTGATTACTCATTTGGAGGGATCTGATAGGTAAAAACAATGGGTTTTTCATGATTACAATTTTGGGAAAAAGGGGGTATTGGGTTGCATTCCTGATTTTGTTGGAAAAATCGTATGTATATAATGATTTATACTATGTAGTAGGGATGACAGTGCCTTGACTTTATTTAAACTGTATATGTTTGGAAAACCATGATTTTTAGATTATCAAATGGGTGTGGTATGTTTGGTTATATGAGCATGCAGAGGTGTGTTTTGTGGAATGCAATTGGAAATGGATTCTGAGTTGTTCCAGGTACTGAGAGTGTCCGGCTCTATATCCATGGGCATATGAAATCGTTAGGCCATGTTTGGCAAGAGTGTCCGACTCTATATCTGAGGGCGTGAGCCTTACCGGCTGATCACCGAAGGGTGTGGATCCACCAGTTTCTGCCGGTACGATGTCATGGGATTCTAGGAATAACCATGTGCCGGTGACACCGTGTATCATAGGTCAGCTACGGGCTGACGCCGGGTATTGCGGTCTGGCTTCAAGCGGAAGGGTGTGACGACACCGGGTTACTTGATCATGTGTGTGTGTGCTTGTAGGCACTGTTGTGAAACTAGTATTGGAATTGCATTTAACTGTGTATATGTTGGGTATCATAATAACACTCGAATGCCATACATTGATATAACCTGTATTCTTCCTTACCGAGAGGTGTCTCACCCCTGCTGTACGTACATATTTTCAGGTCCTTCGGGTAACCGGAGCTAGCTTCTTGGTGTAGGAGCAGAGTGGTCGGTGTACCGCGGATAGTGTTTGGGTAAGTGTTAAGACTTTTGTTCTCAGGTTTTCATTTTGGGGTATGGTTGATAACCGGGTTTATGTTTTGTGCTATGGAGCCTGGACTCCTGTTGTATAGACTCTGGTATGGTATTGTACAAATATGTATAGAATGACCTTTTTCAGTTGCATATATTTTGTTTGATATGGATGTGTATAGGGTGTCTGAGAACCCTACGGGGTTGGACCCTCATTCATTGTACTGTATCGATGGTATTTTGTATGATACAGGGACATGTTAAGTTACTAATTCACCCCTGGGTCCAATTATCGGGTTTAGGGCGTCACAACTTGGTATCAGAGGTAACAAGGTTGTTAGGTCTTGTAGACTTGGTTAGGCTTAGCTATGAGTACATACTAGAGTGTAGGATGTTGGATATGGGTAGAGTTGGTTAATGGTTGTTCCGTTGCTAGATCGGGACTTGTCGGCGGTATTCCGTGTTTTTCCTGGAATGACGATTTTAGTAAAAGTAGGGTAGACCATTGATGACTTTCGTGTCAGTGTGATAGGATAAACCTAGACCTGGCAGGGAGTAGTTAACATGATTAGTGATAGATAATTGTGTTAACTGTATGTCTGTACGTGTTATAGAAGTCTTGATAGACCTCTATTGTGCTTTCAGAATGGAGCACAAGGATAACGATCTGGGAAGTGGCTCTGAGGAGACTACGAGTGATGAGTCTCCATCTGTGCCTAGAGGTTTAACGAGGCAGGTTTTGTGATAGATCAAGCGGAGTGTCAGGAGATGCGAACACTCTCCTACTGTTGTAGGATGCACCATTGAGAGGTTCACACGCATGCATCCTCCGATGTTCTCTGGGGGACCTGACCCAACTATAGTAGAGGATTGAGTGGAGAAAACTGAGAGGATTCTGGAGGTTTTACACTACACAAATAGGCAGAGAGTCTTCTATGCTACCTTCTAGCTATCTGGGGAGGCGGGTCGATGGTGGACTACGGTGAGTCTGCTGGAGAGGTAGAGAGTCGGTCCAGTGGAGATGACGTGGAGTCATTTCAAGGAGGTGTTCTTTGATAGATACTTCCTGGCTTCTGTACGTGATGCTACGGCGGATGAGTTTTCTGCTCTGACTCAAAGGAGTATGACGGTGCAGGGATATGTGGCTCGGTACATAGAGTTGTCCTGGTTTGCACCGTGTTTGATCTCGAGTGAGTATAAGAAGACTTGGAGATTTGAGAAGGGCCTGAGGAAGGACATCCGCAGATTGGTGGGTATGCTTCAGATCCGTGAGTTCTCAGTTTTGGTGGATAAAGTCACGGTGATTGAGACCGGTATCCAAGAGGACGAGGTGGATCGGAAGCTAAAGAAGAGGCCAGCACCTTCTGGTTCTCAGTCTAGGTCTCATAAAGGATCGTGGAGGAGAAGGAGCAGGGGCTTGGGTTACCGTCGTGGAGGAGGAGGAGTAGAGTTCTCAGGCGAGCCAGTCAGGTGATCGTTGTACCAAGTGTTGTTGATGGCATAACGGTGAATGCCATCATTTAGGGGTAAGTGCTACAAATGTGGTCAATTAGGTCACATAGCTCAGGATTGTCACACGCCAAAGAGGGGTATGCCTTCTTCGAGTCAGAATCGGGGAAGTAATTAGGTATCCCAAAGGACTTATCAGGCAAACACAACTTCGGCACGAGTGTATTCGCTTACTTTAGCGGATGTCAAGCATGCAGGAAATGTGGTGACAAGTACTATGATATTGCTTTTACATAGAGTTGTGGTTTTATTTGATTCGGGCACGACCCACTCCTTTATATCAGTTAATTTTGTGAAACTGTGTGGGGTGGAGACCCAAGTCATGGAAGAGGAATTGGCTGTAGCCACACCATTTGGGGGTATATTATTCTATAGAAGGATGTTAAAGGACTGCCCAATGGTAATTCAGGGGAAGTTGTTACTGATGAATCTTGTGGTATATGACATGTCAGGGTTTGATGTCATATTAGGGATGAATTGGTTGTTCTCCAGTTATGATGTGATCGACTGTCATAGAAAGGTGGTGGTATTTAGACCTCCTAAGGAGCAGGAGTACGAGTTTGTAGGATTGTGTGTGCATTTGACGCCACAGATTTTATTAACATTGTAGGCGAGGAGATTACTCTTTTACGAATGTCAGGGGTACTTGGCTTGTGTGAGGGAACCATCGCGGGATAAGTTGAGGCTCGAGGATATTCGGGTAGTTAGCGAGTTCCTGGATGTGTTTCCAGATGATTTACTGGGTTTACCTCCGGATCGTGAGGTGGAGTTCGTGATAGAGTTGCTGCCTGGTAAGGCACCGATCTCTAAAGCTCCGTACCGGATGGCTCCAGCAGAACTTCGGGAGTTGAAGGAGCAGTTACAGGAATTACTAGACAGGGGTTTCATTCGACCTAGTGTTTCGCCTTGGGGAGCTCTAGTACTATTTGTGAAGAAGAAGGGCGGGTCGATGTGCATGTGCATTCATTACCTTGAGATTAATAAGGTGACTGTGAAGAATCATTACCCTTTACTTCGTATAGATGATCTCTTTGACCAGTTGCAGGGGACACGGGTCTTTTCGAAGATCGACTTGCGATCAGGGTATCATTAGGTGAGGGTTAGATCTGAGGATGTAGCAAAGATTACTTTTTAAACCAAATGCGGCCACTACGAGTTCTTAGTCATGCCTTTTGGGTTGACAAATGCTCCAGCAGTATTCATGGATCCAATGAACAGGGTTTTCCATGAGTACCTGGACCAATTTATAGTGGTGTTTATTGATGATATTCTAGTATACTCAAGGAGTTCGGAAGAGCATGAGAGTCATCTGAGGTTAGTATTACAGATTTTGCAAGAACAGAAGTTGTTTGCTAAGCTAAAGAAGTGTGAATTCTGGTTGAATCAAATTGCATTCTTAGGCCATGTCGTGTCTGGAAACGGTATTTTAGTTGATCCTAGCAAGATCGAAGTTGTGGTCAACTGGGTGAGGCCGAAGAGTGTGTAAGAGGTTTGGAGTTTTCTGGGACTGGCAAGTTATTATCGTTGGTTCGTGGAAGGGTTTTCTAAACTGTCTGGGCCTCTGACTCGATTGACCAAGAAGGAAGTGAAGTTTGAGTGGACCAATGATTACAAGTAGTGTTTTCAGGAGTTGAAGCACAGGCTGGTTACTGCTCTGGTTTTGACCATTCCTTCTAGGGATGGCAATTTTGTGATTTATAGCGACACGTCTCTGAAAGGTCTAGGGTGTGTGCTTATGCAACAGTGTAACGTCCTCAAAATTCTCACCATTTTTTTTATAATAATAAATTACTCCAATACCTGTATGTAAGGGGCACCCCTATGCAATGGGAAACATAAATCACATAACCATATATACATATATATACAATACCAGAATTCAGTATTTTCAACCATAGCTACATAATACATCTCTCTCTCCAGTGTCAACTACCCAAAAATACAAAACCTTACACAAAACTTACTCTATAATTAGGGTGACCAAGTGATCTCTATCCGCGAGCCTGATCTGCTCGTCTAGTTGGTTCACCTGAAAAATGTTAAAGTAATGGGGTGAGTCGACGCTCAGTAAGTGGAAATATGCTATTACTAGTGTATGACGACCGAGTCATAAAATTATAATAATAGTATTTAAAACTGCATGATCTGGAAAATCTATAAAACATATGTATAAAAGCTTAAAACATTTGTATCATCTGAGCTTTCTATCATTCATACTACTATAACGTACTACATACGATAAAAACTATAAAACTGTACACATATACATAACTGTGTTCTTTCCCTGGGACTTTGTATGTCATGATTTGACCCCTAATGATAGGGTTGTGCGGCCCATAGGCAGGACTTAATCTGGTCGACCCTCTAGATAAGTCAATATACTCTATACTACCTCAGTCTGGCCAAATTGCATCCACTCCTAGGCTCGAGACTGGCTGCTACCTCGTCAAATCGGCCCCCTCAACCCAGCGAACTTGGGAGCTATATACTCTCTGAGCACGGTTGACGGTACCCACACACTATCTATATTAGCAACGGTACCATGCTCTGTAAACTATATCTGTCTATAATATTTTCACAGGGATCTGATACTATATAAGTACATTTATATATATATATATATATCTTTGTCGTTCTCTTCATGTTTTCAAATTAATAATAACGCTATAATTTTGTACTGTAAATACTGTAATATCTGAGTAACTGTAGCATCTTGATGATATACTATATAATTCGTCTTTATAAACAGTCTGTATAATCTGTCTGTATAAACTATGCGCTATGTCATTTAGGAAAACATGGCATTCTGTAAATACTATAATATACTGAACTGAATAAAATCTATATAAATTTGTCTGTTAAATATCTGTGAATATCTGTATATAAATATACTATATAACATGATATGCTGAAACACTATATAAATTCTACATCAGGTAAATATCTACTCAGGCCACACAAACATTAAAACTCTTATTCTGTAAAATCTGTATAATAAACTGGTATATATATGTATCTATGAAATCTCTGTTAATAATCTTAAAACTCCTAACATAACATATTTCCCTTACTTTATCTCTGAAAAGCCCTTATTGTACTTTAGCCCGATACCCGCAAGGTTCCTAGCTTAACATCCTGAAAACAATATCCCCCAGAACAAAACATCAGTATTTTCTTACCTACAACATTTCTTATAACTGAGGGAAAGAAAAATACCAAATAAAATGTCTTACCCTCAGATTGGAACGAAATCCAAACCAACTCCACCAACGATCAACTCCAACAGACTTGCAGAGAACTTCGCCAGGAGCATCGTGGTGGCTTCAAATCGTTGATCCAGCGTAAAACAGGCCTGGAATCGAAGAGAGAAGGGGTGGAAGACATTTTAGAGAGAGAGAGAGAAGGAGTTTCTTGCGCCGATTTTTCATCAAAAGTTCGGGTTTTCACTATTTATAGAGCTGGATTCTTCAACGAGACACATCACCTCGTTGATGAGTCCTTTAATAATTTCGTCGACGAACTTCCCCCTCGTCGATGAATTTCAGACTGTCCAAAAACCCTTCTCGATATCTTCTCGTCAACGAGGCGTGGCTTCGTTGACGAGGTCCCCTTATGCGCTCGTTGATGAATTCCCTGTGTTTGTCGACGAGGCCCTATATAAGAATTTCGGGTTATTATCTCCAAAGTGCAATGTCGTCGACGAACACGAAACGTTCGCCGACGAAGCCTGCTGCCACCTTCTATTTCTGTTTTCATTTCCATTCCTTTTTATTATTTAAAAACCATTATTTTTTAGGTCAGTTACAAGCAGGGTAAGGTAATAGCGTATGCTTCTCGACAACTAAAAGAATACGAGAAGAATTATCCTACGTATGATCTAGAATTAGCTGTTGTGGTATATGCACTGAAGATCTGGTGACACTATTTATATGGTGTGCAATGCGAGATCTTTACTAACCACAAAAGCCTCAGGTACTTTTTCACACAGAAGGAGTTGAATATGAGGCAGAGATAGTGGCTTGAGTTGATTAAAGACTACGATTGCACCATCAGTTATCACCCAGGGAGAGCTAATGTGGTAGCTGATGCGTTGAGTCGGAAGTCGAAACATGCTGCGGTATCTGCAATTGTAGCTCAGCATCACATCAGACAGGATCTGGAGAGCTCAGGTATAGAGTTAGTGTGTCGTGATCGTTAGGCTTTCCTTGCTAGTTTTGTGGTCCATCCGACTTTGTTTGAGTATATAAAAGCCGCACAGGCTAGTGATGCCGAGTTAGCTGAGATTGTAGAGAAAATGCAGCAGGGATTGGTTTCGGAGTTCAACATCTTTAAGGGAGGTGTGTTGAGGTTTGGGACCAGGCTATGTGTTCCAAATGACGATGGGATCAAAAGGACGATTCTGGAGGAAGCGCATCATTCGTTATATACGGTACATCTTGGTAGTACAAAGATGTATCGAGATTTACGCGAGACCTTCTGGTGGAGTGGTATGAAAAGATAGATTGCTCAGTTCATGGAGCAGTGTCTGACGTGTCAGTAGGTGAAAGCTAAACATCAGAGGCCGGTAGGGCCGTTGTAGCCTTTAGCTATTTCGGAGTGGAAATGGGAGCATATTTCCATGGATTTTGTGACCGGATTGCCGCCAGCACCTCACGGGCAGAATGCTATCTGGGTAATCGTAGACAAGTTGATGAAATCTGCTCACTTTCTACCAACGAAGGTTAGCTATCCTTTGAGTAGACTAGCATATATGTATGTGCATGAGATTGTGAGAATGCACGGAGTACCGGTGTCTATTGTATCAGATCAAGATTTGAGGTTTACTTCTCGATTCTAGTCGAGCTTGCAGGAGGCACTGGGACGATGCTTACTTTCAGTAGAACGTTCCACCCCCAAACTGATGGACAGTCGGAGAGGACGATACAGATCTTGGAAGATATGTTGCAAGCTTGTGTGTTAGATTTTGGTGGTAGCTGGCTACAGTTTATGTCACTAGTAGAGTTCGCTTATAATAACAGCTTCCAGGCTAGTATCGGGATGGTACCGTTTGAGGCTCTGTATGGTTGGAGGTGTTGATCTCCTTTGTATTGGGATAATGTTGGTGAACGTCAGGTGTTAGGACCTGAACTTGTGTAACAGGCGTTTGAGAAGGTGGGTTTGATCCGAGAGAGGATTAAATTGGCTTAGAGTCGACAGAAAAGTTACGCAGATGTTCGTTGCTGTGAGTTAGAGTTCGAGGTGGGGGTAAGGTATTTTTTAGGATCACTCCAATGAAATGGGTGATGAGATTTGGGAAAAAGGGCAAGCTGAGCCCGAGATACATCAGACCATTTGAGGTTCTTGAGCGAGTGGGTCAAGTAGCCTACAGGATTGCACTACCCCCAACACTTTCGAGGGTCCACAATGTGTTTCACGTATCCATATTGAGGAGGTATGCGTTGGATCCTTCACATGTTATTAGCTACGAGGATGTGGAGATTGAGGATACTTTAGCGTATGAGGAGATACCTGTTCAGATTCTGAACCATAAAGTTCAGAAGTTTCGTACCAAGGATATACCGTTAAGGAAGGTATTGTGGCGAAATCACGAGGTTGAGGAAGCTTCTTGGGAACTGGAAATGAAAATACGCCAGAAGTATCCACAGTTGTTCTGAGTATGTGTACATTTCTCTACTTTGGGTTGGGATAGGTGGTTAGTTGTTGGGAGTGTATGTTATTGTGAACTCCTGAGATGGTTGTATATGTAACCACGATATTCCTCCGCTATAAGTGAGGGTATGTATATGATGTGATGGGATTGCGTTATGGTAGTCGCCGATTTTCTTCGTTAAGTTAAGTGTATATCTGATTTCATGAATGAGTTAATGAATGAGAGATGGCAAATTTCGAGGACAAAATTTTTGTAAGGAGGGTAGGTTGTAAGAACCCGAATCGTGATAGGTGGGTTTAATTAATTAAGAGTGGGGCGAGATGGTAATTAAATAGGCTTTGTCGACGAAGCTAGAGTTTGTCGATGAAGGCCTTACATTTCTTGTTGACGAGGTGCAAGGGTTTGTCGACGAGAAGAAGCCGAGAGGTTTTTGGGAGTGCGACGAATTTAGAGGCTCATCGACGAGGAGAAGCCGAAGAGTTTCGGAAAAATCGAAAATCCCAAGCTCGTCAACGAGGCCATCGTCTCGTTGATAAGTTGTCTATATGGTCTCATTGACGAGGACGCCATTCGTCGACGAGAAGTGGTCGGGTCAAAGGGCTATAAATAAATATTTTCATTACTTCTCAGCTAAGAAATCTCATTTTCTCTCTCTATCTCTCTAGAAACTTTTCCTACTCTCCATCTCTCTAGATCTTTTCATCATTCGTCGCAAGAATCGTTAATCCGAAGTTACCACGAGGATCATGGAAGGATTCTCTACAAGTTCTATGGATCGGATTTTCAATTCGACTATTTTCGGGTTTTGGCGTAAAATTGAGGTAAGGCTCGATTTTCATTTCGATTCCAGTAGTTTTGTAGAGAATGGAGTCGTGAGTATATTCTGTACTGTACGTTGTAGGTTTTGGAACTTGGTTCGCTATTTAGGGACCTCGAAGTTTGGGATTTGCCATTTGGGGAAAAGGTAAGGGGATTTAGTTTATGTCGGTTACTTTTTAAATCGGACTCGGTAGAACTATGGTTCACGGTTCTGTGTGCGTTTTTATTACTCATTTAGGGGGATCTAATGGGTAAAAACTATGGGTTTTTCATGATTATAGTTTTGGGAAAAAAAGGGGTATTGGGTTGCATCCCTGATTTTGTTGGAAAAACCATATGTATAGAATGATTTATACTGTGTAGTAGGGATGGCCGTGCCTTGACTTTATTTAAACTGTATATGTTTAGAAAACCATGATTTTTAGATTACCAAATGGGTGTGGTATGTTTGGTTATATGAGCATGCATAGTTGTGTTTCGTGGAATGCAATTGGAACTGGGTTATGAGTTGTTCCAGGTACTGAGAGTGTTCGGTTCTATATCCGTGGGCGTATGAAATCGCTAAGCCATGTTTGGCAAGAGTGTCCAGCTCTATATCTGAGGGCGTGAGCCTTATCGGCTGATCACCGAAGGGTGTGGATCCACCAGTTTCTGTCAGTATGATGTCATGGGAGTCTGGGACTAGCCATGTGTCGGTGACGCCATGCATCATGGGTCAGCTACGAGCTGATGCCGGGTTATCACAGGCCGGCTTCGGGCCGAAGGGTGTGACGACACCAGGTTGCTTGATCATGTGTGTGTGTGCTTGTATGCACTGTTGTGAAACTAGTACTGGAACTGTATTTAACTGTGTATGTGTTGGGTATCATAATAACACTCGAATGCCACACACAGATATAACATGTATTCTTCCTTACTGAGAGGTGTCTCACCCCTACTGTACATACATATTTTCAAGTCCTTCGGGTAAGCAGAGCTAGCTTCTTGGTGTAGGAGCGCAGTGGTCGGTGTACCACGGATAGCACTTGGATAAGTGCTAGGACTTTTGTTCTCGGGTTGTCATTTTGGGGTATGCTTGATAACCGAATTTATGTTTTGTGCTATGGAGCCTGGACTCTTGTTGTATAGAATCTGGTATGGTATTGTATGTATATGTATAGAATGACCTTTTTTCGCTGCATATATTCTGTTTTATAATGATGTGTATAGGGTGCCTGGGAACCCCATGGGGTCGGACCCTCATTCATAGTACTGTATCGATGGTATTTTGTATGATATAGGAACATGTTAAGTTACTAATTCACCCCTGGGTCCAATTATCGGGTTCGGGGCGTCACATAGAGAGTTGGTATTAGTTGTTTCCCTCTCTTGCACACTAATTGCAAGATTGAAGGGAGTTGTGTGTGGTCATTTTATACATATTTTCACATCATTTCTTTAGCAAATACTTTCTCATACACATACATTTTGAAAAACTATTTTATGAGAGTTTTGCTTGTTTGATCTTTCCCATAGTATTTAATAGAAAAATATTTGATTGGGAAGATCCTGATTTTAGCTTGCTAGTCTTGTCATTCATATTGCAAGACTTGAAAGCTTGCACACACCATTGGATAAATCTATTGCAAGCTTAAATCCTAAAGTATCTGTTGTGATTGTATTTGATAAATTATTTGTTTGATACTTGATTAGGGTTTTAAGGTATTTTTGGATATTCACTTGTTGAATACACTCTCTTGAACTAAATTTTTCAAGATCTCACCTGAGCATTAAATCCATATCATCCGTGAGTGCATATTTATTTGGACTATATTGTGGTACATATATGCTTGTGTAAAAGTGTTTAAATTGTATGCAAAATTTCATGTTCATTGATTGTATTCCAGGCGTGGCCTGAGGGAGTTTGATCTAGCCTGTAAGGATCAGTTATTAGGGCCTTCTTTACCCTGCAAGGAGAGTGTGTAAATGTTGAGGCCAGCCCCGCTTTAATTTGTTCTAGTTGTAAACGGTGTTACTCCACCCGTTAAGTGAGCCGTAGTGGAATTCTTGTGCTTGTGAGCCAAGGCGGGGACGTAGGCATAGTTTCTGAACCTCGATAACATATCTAGTGTTATCTCTTTTTACTTACTTTGCTATGCATGCTTGAATATTTTAATTGTGTAATTTAAATTTCAGCTACATTTATTATTTCATTTCATTATTTGCTTTAGATTGACCTTAGGTTGTGTAATACTATTACTGGATAATTGACCTAGGGGAGAAGAATTTTTAAAATACCAATTCACCCCCCTCTTAGGATTGCACCAAAGTCAACAATAACACCCCACAACCAATGTCGAAGCACTACAACAGCATAGTCCCAATCTGGGAATACACTTAATTGAAAATACCAACATAGTGGTAACCTATGAGGTCTTTTTCTAGCCCACCAAAGAAGTTCTAAGTTTCAAAAATCGTGAGAAGAGCCTTGTTGAAGGATTCAACCTATTAGGCAGAATAAACAATATAAATGCGAAGTTCACAACAACAACAGCAAGAAAACCATATAGAACAATTTTTAGCGTGTAAAACAATATAATGAGTTTAAAACTCGTGCGTGCTGTATCCTTGCATTCAATCAATTCTTCATCTAGTATTTATAAGCAAATGATCACAATCTAGCCAGCTTTATTAGGTTTTGTAGCAAATGCTTGATGAAGCCGGAAGATCTTTGCAAACGAGTTGATTGTTAAATGTTAGCTGAAGAAAGAAACTTTTAGCTATTTAAGTAATCCTTGATTGATTCTCTCGAGTTTGAATTTTGAACATTAGAGCTTGTCATAGAGGAGTTAGAATATGTATAAGACAATATTGAGTAATATATGGGTCAATATAAACTATAATAATATAGTAAGAAGAGGGAATAATTTACTAATTTGCACAATAAATTTTACATTTAGTCTATTAATGAGCTTGTGACAAAGTTTACATATGAGTACATGAGTATGTTTATTACAATGTCTGTTCATAACTCTATTAATCAGTTTGTTCACGAGTTTATTCAAAAGTCTCACTTTCTGTCCATTTAACCTTCAATAAGTGGTGTGTCCAAGTTAAATAATGGGGCCTATATGAAGGGTCAAGAGGACAAGGTAAGAGCCTCTATAAGAAAATATGGTTAAAATTACCTATACTAAGTATTAAATCAAATTTAAAAGTTTGAGAAGGTAGATTAGTCCATGTATATATATATGTAAAGATCAATATAATGTTTAGTGTCCTCAACAATCAATAATTTTGTATTATGTCCATTAATAAACACTAAAATTTTTGCTAATAATCACACAGTTTTATTTTCAAATTGTCACTAGGGGTGAGCAAACAGTCGGTTCGGCCAGATTCGGTTAATTAACCAAATTAATCGAAAATTTTGGTTAATAAATTTTGTTAACCGAACCGACCGAACAAGGAAAGCTACCCGAACCGAACCTGACCGAATTCCTTTTCAGGTAATTCGGTTAACTGAATCTAACCGAAATAATTAAAATTAATTATTAAAGAATGGAATATGTACCTGAGTCACTTAATCGATCCATCCAACTACTGGAAGGGGGATTTGGGATCGGGATCGGGATGAGAACAGAGAACTGGGAAGTGGGAAGTGGGAAGTGGGGCTTAGCCGCCGGCGCTTAGGGCCTGAGCCTCAAGCAAAGCAACGAAGATTGAAGAGACGATTTGCGAAGAAGGAGAAGGAGAAGTGGAGAAGGACGATCTACTAAGTCTGGCGGAGGGAAACAGAAGAAGGACTGAAATTTGAAGGAGAAGGAGAACTGAGGTCCGAGATCGAGAGGGGAGACTAGAGAGGCTGCGGCGCTGTCCGAGACCGAGAGGGGAGATTGGAGAGGCTGCGGCGCAGAGGAGACTTTGAAGGAGAACTAGAGAAGGAAAACTAAGGGTCTGAGCCTGAGACGCCGAGACGGAGTCATCGAGAAGGCAGAAGCTGCGACGCAGATGAGACTTGAGAGTTAAGAGGACACGAGCAGTTGGCCAGTCGGGGCCGTCTGGCACAGAGGAGAGTGGAGAGGTCTTAGCATATATATATATATATATATATATATATATATATATATATCTATTTTATATTTAAATTTTAATTAATTCTTAATTCGGATAATTCCGTTAACTGAATTAAATTTTTTCATAACCGACCCGATAACCGATTACCCGAAATTTAGCGAACCCATAACCGAACCGACTGACCCCTATTTGTTAACTGAATCGAACCGATCGAAATTGATCGGTTAATTCGGTTAATTCGGGTTTCCCCAAATTATGCTCATCCCTAATTGTCACTATACCACTTGATAAATTCATTTTTGTGGATGTCTAATAATTAGAAATAAAATTAGAATCACCAAAGTTCGTGTTATATTTACACGGCCATGGGCACGATTGGAAATAGGAAGAGAACACGGCTACCCTAAACTCTTTGTTGGAGGAGAGATGGAAAGCTAAGCTTCCTCAGGAAAACAGGCGCTCCCAATGGCGAGCAGAAAGCTGGTTCGAGATTTCCTTCTCGCCAAGCAGCCTCTGTTTAGTCAGTTACTCACTTCTCAGCAGGTTCCTCTCTCGTCCTTCCATGTTCTGTATATTATGATTTCTTGGGTTCCTTCCTCTACGGGAAATTTATGGTTCTTTCTCTATTTAATTTTTTGTACATAATACTGTCCCCTGCGATAGGCTTCAACAGCAAGATTTCGATTGATTTCGAATCATCGTCAATTTAGTGTGTTTAATGAATTCTCCAAGCAAGTGAAGGGGGAAGCTGAGAGGTACTCTCTCTCTCGTTTATGTTTAATTGATACACTGTGATGGTCCTGTTAATATTTAATGATCCCGTGTCTAAGTGTACGTTTGTTTTTCATCTCTAGGATTTTTTTTTTTTTTCTAAAATGAAAGTTGAAGCATGTTACTTAGATGGTTTTGTTCATTAAATGAGTGGTTTCTCAAAGAATTTCCCAAGAAAATTATTTCTTAGGGTTCCATTGGTTGGCATGACATACATGACGGAAATTCCGAAGGGCTTGTTCAGTTATGGTAACAAAGTGGCATTTTTTTTTTTTCATAATTTTTTTGAAAACTGAAAATTGAAAAAGAAAACCACTATCCACAACTAAAGATTCCTTTTTTTTTTTTTTTTTTTTTTTTTTTTCCAGTAAATATGTGAGAGATGGTTTGAGGCAGACTGCAATTAGAGGAGCTTGAGTGGTGTTTCACCGTCACAAAAAAAAGCCATTTTCATGCATTTCAAGCTCAAGTAAATTGTTGCCCCACAAGAAAGTTGCTGCTTTCCCCACATACAAGCATTCCTATTCTAATCAAACACAATCTATGGTGTGATTTGCACATGTCAATATTTCTATGTAGGCATAAGCATGGAAAAATTTAGCATACTAGAAATTTTTGCAAATGCCCAATTCCCCGTACGGATGAAGTTTATTTCTTTCCTTTTTCGTTTTTTTTTTTTGGGTGAAGGAAAAGAGTATCCTTAAGACATTTTTTATTCCATCAAAGAAAAAATTTGAAGCATGAGTCTTTTAGTTCATTTGGTATAAACATATCTCCTGTCAGCTTTGTTCCTTTGTTGCATTAGTTTGTGATCTGTAGAGCTTTATTTGGTTTAGCTGCATGGTTATGTATCGTGTAATTATTCAGGGCTGTTTTTGGTTAATTTGCAGTGTTTTTCCTGGTTTCTCAACATTTCATTGTATTTCTTTATGGTTAAGTTATAATTTTGGAGATATACATGTCAGTTTTAGTTGACTATCTAAGTTACTGTATGAGATGTAAACAATTTGCCTTGTTATGGCTTGAGCTCCTGCAAATATTTGAGGAATCAATCAAACATGTTTCTCTGCACATCTCCGCTTTGTATTTCTCATGCTTGGTTGAGCTAGGTTTCTTCTCTGTAGGTTTTATTACTGATTGGTCCTTTTGCGTCTGCCATTTATTTATTTAATACATGGGTTGTTGTTTGAGACATTATCATATTTCATGTACTTGATGACAGTAACCCAGAATTCCAACAGTCAGTTAAGGAGCTAAAGGAGAAAGCAGGGGAGTTGAAAGAGGTGAAGGAGGACCTTAAAGTTAGGTAATTGTTTTGTGATATAGTCTCTCCATGCCTTCTGTTATTTCTGTTGTATTAGTCGATAGGCTGAGACATACTGTTGTATGTCAAGGCTGGGCAGACTTTTTCAGTGGAGGCCCTGAGATGGTGAACTGGCGAATGCAGAACGAAGCAGACAACTGAGCAGCTGTACAAGCGTGTGGATGGTGTGTGGACAGAGGCTGAAGCTACAGCAAAGAAGGTCTGATTCAGATCTTTTTTAATGTGTTGCAGTGCCCAAGCTAGACTGGCAGATAGTAGCACGTTATTTTGAGCATAATTCTAATTCCTAGTTAGTCTATCTAGGTGTTATTGTTTTCATGATAAGCATTTTATGTTTTAAAAGCACATGGTTTCTGGTGACTTTGAATATGTTTAATTCAACCAAAAAAAAAAAAAAAAAAAAAGGAAGAGAGAACTCACTGTCTGAAATAGGTTGTTTGCAGGTGTCATTAATGTTCGTAGTAGTTCTTCATTTTTCGGATTTTTTTTTTTTTTATTTGTGAAATTGAAATCCCATGCATCTTTGGTCCTAATGTTTCCTTCCATGCTTTCCTGCCTTCACCTTCCAAAATGTTGGTTTTTGCTTTCACTTCCACTCATTTTTGTAGTTTGGGGCTTGAGCCGGCAGTGCTTTTGGTTTGTATTCTTCATGAATGGTTGGGAATAGAATGCCCAATTTTGGCCAAGGAGTAAATTTGTAATAAAAAATTAAACTGATAAGAGGCAAAGCCCTCTCTCTTTCTCTCTCACACACATACAGAGATGCATGTGAGGAGATATTCGCGAGTTCATGGTGGAGGAGGGGATGTCCTTCAATCTCATGCTTGAGGGCGAAAGTGTTGACATCCTTAGTGGCTGAATGTGGCAGGGGGTGGGGGTGAAGGATTTCCATTTCTTGGAGCTAGATGAATTGGTTTGGTTTGTGAATTGGATGGAGTTCTGATTCCAAAGATTGACCTCATCCATGGTTAAGGAAGAAGAGGAAAGAGGACAAGCCTCTCTTGTTCCAGCTGAAGTAAAACAATTTTGGAATATTTATAGAGCTCTAAGAAGTTAACACAGGAGGATGGAGATCAATCACTTTCCTTGAGGGCTATGTTTCAGATCGGTGGTGGATATTTCCTTCGCCACGAAGGAGCTTGGATGAAGGATCTTGCCCAACTTCATACTGAAAATCTTTGGAGGTGTTGTTTATAATTGATCCTTGGTAGAGACTCACTTCCTTCGTCAGCTGCAACACCACCACAAGAGGAGACCAAGGCATTTGAGCCACTGCACCAACATTTCCATAAGGCTTGCATCTGATTTAGTGTTTGCATATGATTTAGTGTTACAACGATTGTGATGGAGCAAAGTGCTGAAGGGTCTCTTTGGGAAGGCAACTGAACCCACTTGCTTGTATGTGCATGTAGTGGAGAAGGGTGAGAACTGTGGGGAATGGCAGCATAGCATTTACAACAAATTTTGAGATAATGATGCCAAGTTGTTCAATAGTTTAAGATGTTTGAGCCAATCTCAATTTGGGCCCTGAATGCAACAATACTTGAGGCTTATTGGGAATGAGATTAAATCCATCCAATATCTTCTGTAAACGCAAGGTACCAACCGTTTGAGACAGCCTGGATGCTTCTTTGTAAGCAGGCTCATCTTGCTTTGTGTAGCCCCATTAAGCCCTACAAGCCCATCAAGTCTAAGTAGCTCCTTTCCATTCATCAGGAGTCTTCTTCCTCTGATGTCATTGAGACATTGAGCTTGCAGAAGCTAGCTGTTATTCTGGAACTAAGGCTGAGCTGCTGAGGTAGCAGAAAATCTGGATGACAGCGAAAATATTTCCGCTTTGAGTATCCAAGAAATGGCTTACAAGAGGTGCTTGAATCTTATATTTTGAAGGGTTTTTTAAGATTTTCTTGCAAATGACAGATTTATGAATAGCTTCAACTCTACATTCATTGCTTTGATTTCTAAAAAGGGTGGGACCATTAGAATTATATGCTTTCTTCCAATCAGCTTAGCCCCTGTTTGGGAGCACTTAAAAAAAGTTCTTATAAAACTTACTACTTAAAATAAGTACTTTTATAAAAAAGTGGCTTTTGTCTTATATTGCAACAAACACATTGTAAAAAGTACTTTTCCAGAACTACATTTTTTTGAGAACTATTTAAGTGAATTTTGAGAAGCAACCTAAGGTAGCTTTTTGGCCTCTTATAGTGGCGCTGTTCATAAACGGGGCTAATTTTGTAAATATAAGAAAGTTTAGTGGTTATTTTATAAATTGAAGATAGTCATATATTATTTTATTATGTTTATAATATATTCATTATTAATGAAAGATAATTCAATTTTGGAATGAAGTAGAAGAACCATCTATTAATTTAAATTAATATTAAAAATTAAAAATACTAATATGATAATCATATATTATAGATATAAATAAAGAACAAAATTATTGTCAATGAAAAAATAAAATTATTTTTACTTAATAATTTTTTTAAGTGTTAATTAAATTTAATAATTAAAATAATTATTAATTAAATTGTTAATTAAAATTATATTATTTTATTATGCATTATAACCTAATAATTATTAATAAAATATAATTAAATTCTGGAATGAAAAAAAGAATTATCTATAAATTTAAATTAACATTAAAATGACTAAAATTTTAATTTAGTTATTAATACTATTTTTAACATAAACTAATGTCATAATCATATATTATAAATGTACATTAATAAAAACATTATAGTTAATTAATAAATAATATTATATTAATTTAGTTAATATATTTAAATTTTAATTAGAAAATTAATATAATTATCAATTAAAATTTTAATTATAAAAGTGTTAATATTTTTATTTAAAATTTATTTAAAAATACATATGAGCTATTATAATTCAACTTTGGATTAAACAAGAACTATTTATTGCTTTAAATTAACCTTAAATGAATTAAAAATTTAAATTTAATTAATAATATTGTTTTTTATCATAATTTAATATGATAGTAATATGTTATAAATATACATTAATAAAAAGATTATTATTAATTAAAATAATAATCTTATAATTATTAATAAAAATAATAATATTATATTATTTTTTAATAGAAAATATTTAAATTTTAATTATAAATAATTAAAATAATTATTAATAAAATATTTAATTTTAAAATAATAATTTTTTTAATTTAAAATATATTTAAAAATAATCATATAGTACACTAATAAAAGTATCCAAATACACTTATTTTAAACACAACTAAACGCCACTTATAACTTTAAGCACTTTTCCAATTCAGCCCTACTTCTAGCACTTTTCCAATTCAGTACTAATTATCAACAATTATTAAATTTAGCACTTTTTCTGAAAAGCACTTTTATATAAGTGGTTCCAAATGATTTTGGAGGAAGCATCTATAAGTTAATCTCCAAGGTACTAGTAATGAGATTCAAATAAATCGTTCAACACAGTTATTGGGCAGCGCGAAAATGCTTTTGTGGTAGTACCCAATGACCCAAGTCAAAGAAGGAGATAAGGAATTGTGTGCAAGCTTGACATGGAGAAGGCTTTTAATCATGTTTGTTGGGATCTTATACTCTATGTATTGGAAAGGATGGGTTTTGGAAACTTATGGTGCAAATGGATTTGGCTATTTATCACTACCCTAACCTACTTGATTTTTATCAAAGGACATCCTTTGGGGATTTTCACTCATCTTGAGGTTTGCAGCGGGAGACTCCAGTTCCAATTCTTTTTCACCTTGGTGCTGGAAATTCTATATTTGCTTCTAACCAAAGCTACCAGAGAAGGGCTCTTGAAATGGACTTAAGGTGGGGAGAAATGGAACGGAAATGGCACTCTCTCGTTCCCTGTTAGCGGGCCATATCTTCTATAGGGTAGAGCTAGCCAATTCTTAATCTTAGGTGCATTCTTTTTTGCTTTGAAGAAGTGTCTGGGTTGAAATTCAAATTGACAGCATCTTTATTGAGCTGCTTAGGGCTTCCTCAAGCTGCCAAAATCAAGTACAAAGTTGTTTGGGAGCCTATTGTTGCTGGGAGCACTAGTATCTTTCTATGTGTGGATGGCTCACCCTTTTTAAGAGTACTCTCTCAAATCTCTTGGGTTGATGACTCACCCTTATTATGAGTACTCTCTTAAATCTCCTAGTGTACTCAATGACCCTCCACATCCTAGATTTGGTTGCCAAAAGACTTGAAAACATTTAAAAAGGTTCTTTGGGGCAACACCCAAGAGGACTTCAGATATCAAATGGTCAATTGGGGATATGTCAAACAATGAGTTCAACTGAGTGGTTTGGGGATCAAATCCCAAAAATTACTTTACCTTCTTTAGCAAAGGTCTTGTCGGAAAATGGCTTTGGAAGTTCATGATGGATAGATATCTTCTTTGGAGAAAATTATTGCTGCAAATATGGCACCGATCATCTCAGGTGTCTAAAGATTTAAGAGAGCCATATGTGTGGCCTTGATGGAAGTTGCCTTTTGACCCTTTTCTTCTTGCAACTCTGGGCAAAGTTTTAGCCATTAATAATTTGCAAAAGAGTGGGAAAACCCTGGTTAACCAATTTTTCCCTGTAAAGAAGCAGCTGAATCTACTCTTGGGATGAAAAACCAGTGGGGTTTTGCTCTCTGGTTGGCCAAACATGGGTTACAGCTGGAGAAGGAAATGTGGGCATGGAATTATGGAAAGGTATCCAATCTGGTGTAAACAGAAAAAAGGCTTTACCTTTTACCCTTTTAACCATTGTTTGGGTAGTGTGGAGGGAGAGAAATAGAAGAGACTTTGAAGGAACAGATTTGTCTTACACATGATGGCTTAGTTTTTTAACTAGCTTCTTTAATGGTTTGTGACTTTCTTATTTTGGAAGTTTTGTCATACAGGTGATACTTTTTCGTTCCTTTGTACTTGAGTGGCACTGCCTTGGTATGTGAATTCACCATCTGTTGAAAAAAAGGAGTAGATCTTCCTCCCCCCCCAAAAAAGCTAAGAACAAGGTCGATTGTCAAACTTAACCTGTTCTGGTTTGATGCTGGTTATTTATGACTCTGCTTAGGGGCCAAATCAAAAAGTGATGGACAAAGCACATAGTGGGTTTGAACTGGATTTTACCAGCTCTAATGGAAAATAAAAGGTTGGGGGTGTGAGTATATTTGAAATTTAGTTTTTGATGGATATTAACCTCCAACTGATACTTTCCACATACACCTTTGATCTTTCCCCACTCTTGATATGCCCACTCACACAAAATGTGTAGCCTTCCCAGCATTGTATTATGTGAAGTTGAGGAAAAAAAAGTGTGATAATGTATCTGGTTTAGTCTACTTTAAGATTTTAGTTTATGATATTTTTAAAACATAATTTGTTACTATAGGCCCCTTGATTATTCATTTGAATACCTCTTCTTTATTTGCAGAAGAAAGAAGATATTGAAATTCTTTGTAATGGTAATGTAAGGCTCTCAGATTTAGTTGTTAAGAACGAGAATTTTCCAGTTTGTGCGAGATTCTATCTAGCTTTTCTTACTTGTTAGAAGGCAGATGTCTTCTATGATAATCTATTCTGGGAAAATCCGGTTAGATCTGTCTTTAAATATGGCAATTATTGAAGGAACTATTTTTGTGAGGCTCTATTTTTTCATGGAAAAATGGTATTCACTGCCAAATTATGTTTGCTTTTCATAATTTCTCAAGTAATTTTGTTGAGTGTAGGTTTCTGCCAATGTGAAGGAGAAGATTTCAGCTGCCACTGAGGAGGTGCCCTTGGCTCCCTGCTAATCAAATAAACAAATAATTGCTGCTGCTATTGAACTACTTAAAGCGTAATAATCATTTTAGTTTTGTTTTGATAATTAGGTCAAAGAGACTCTTGGGGTTGGGAAGCAAGAATCTTCAGGATCCACTGCTTCAGGTAAATTTGAAGCTGATGGAAATGATTCAAGGAAGGAAACATCTAGAGAAGAAAAGCAGCAGCAATCTAGAGAAGAAAAGCAGCAGCAATCTCAAGAAGAAAAGCAGCAGCAATCTCAAGAAGAAAAGCAACAGCAATCTGCGCCCAGTGATTCCGCAGAAACATTATTTGGAAAATTTAAGTCAGCCGTAGCTTCTGTTTCTCCAAAGGTCTCTATGACCTTCCAGAAAATAAAAGAAGCAAAAGCCGTTGATTTAGCAAAGAAGGGTATGGACATTGTAAAGGATGAGTTGAGTGGTAACCCAAGTAAGAGGAAGCGGATGAAGCATGCAGCTTCATCCTCATCAACAGGTGAAAGGAGTACAAGAACTGATGTTGTTATTGTGCCCTCAAAACAATCTCGATGGAGTAAGAAGTGGGAAGCGTTCAAGGAAAAGGTACATTAATCCTTGATACTATTCATGAAATGTTACAAAATTCTTATTCTGACATTTTTCCTTGCCTTGCCTTGCCTGTCACCTGATTTGGAGTTCCCCTTTTTAGATGCAAGGTCATCCTTTGTACAAGCATATCAGTGGGTTAAGTGAGCCAGTTGTGACAAAGAGTCAGGAGGTATATCTATGAAATGCTATTTGTTTACCTTTCCTATTTCTGTCACTTGAAGGTCATGTCATCGTGTTAGCTCTTCTAATTTATGCAGGGCATTAGTTAGCACTGGCCTATCTTTTAGAACTCATTTGAGTAGGAAAAGATAAATATATGTAAAATCTCAGGGCATATTGTATCATTTTCATATAACCAAAAATGCAGTTGAAATGCATTAGTAATACACCGTTAACTGATTTATCTTTATTGAACTTTATTTATTTATTTATTTTTTTGTTTACAAAATGTTAATGTCAATGTGAAGCCTATCATTGTGTGCTCATACATTGATAGCCATATTATGAAAAAAATTGTTACTTTTCAAGGCTTTTGTGGAACTTTTTTGGCAGCAGCAAGCCAGTTTTCGCATGGTTGTGCTGAGAAATGAGAAAGAATTACTCAATCCCTTGTGATATGGATGCAATTCCCAAAGGAACAATGCTTTGGTCAGCAACTTGTTATAGAGCAAAATGTATGCAAGTTTCTAATTAAGATTTAAAATCAATATAATTTTTTTCTGTTAGTATTTCATAAGGAAGGAGGAAGAATAAGAACATTATATAGGCAAAGATATAGTATTAGATAGTGAAAGTTTACAACAACAACAACAACACACACACACACACACAGACACTCTCTCTCTCTCTCTCCCTCTCTGGTGTATCATGGCTCTCTCGATGACGAGGCTGGATCAACTACTTTTGCACCCTAAGTTAGGCTGCTTTGAATCTCACAGGTTGGGGTTTTTTTCTCTTTCTTTTTCAATGGTTATCACTAAAATTCAATGGTAACAATGCGGAGGGAAATCACTGAAACTGATTAATGTAATTCAGTTTTTCCGATTAATGATTTGCGCTTTTAGTCATTTACAGCTGAAGAAAATTTCAAATTTGATTTATTTGGTGGCAGAAAATTAGTGCTTTTGTGTTACTCGGTTTTCTGGTAAAAAACATTCTTTTGTTACATTTTATAAGGGGTGTTTATAGACCCTATGACAAATAAATTTGGTGGTTTTACTTTGTTGGAAAGACTCTTGGAGCAAGTGGTATTCTGCGAATTTTGAATGGGGATAAAGTTTCCAGTTGGTGGCATATCTTCAGAAATTTTGAAGTGGGTGGTGACTCAAGTAGCAAAATTTCAGATAGTAACAGAGAAAACTGGAACAGTTATCATCTGAAGTGCAAAGATTGTGGTTGTAGTTATCTGGTGGAGATAAAAAAGGATGGAACTTTGAGGAGGAATGTGGGTGGGCAGATGTTTTATAAGTTATTGCATAAGCCACAATATGCTGATCTTTTGAGGAGCTGTTCAGCAGTTGGTTTAACCTGGAGGTTTTGACTAGAAATGGTAGATTGGTTGGGTAGATAATCTTGGTTGATTTAAGAAAAGAATTTTTGACTCATGACTCATGAGATCAGGTTCGTCAATAGCAATTTCAATGACACCTTGGTGATCAATGCTTAGGGAAGATGGAGTCATCAATCTTAAGCGAGTGCGATGGTTGTGGTTCGGAAGCTATTGGTGTCTTGTTCATTTCTCATTTTTTTTCCCTCTTATTTTATTTGATTTGCTTCTTGTTGGATTGGTGGATGGGTTTCCATCCATGTGTTTTTGTTCTTTCAATTAAATTCTTTGTTTATAAAAAAAATGATGGGAAAATAACTAAATCGTGTTAGATGAAGACAGAATTGATGTAATTATTGCATGTAAATGTACTTATATAAACCTATGAACATTAAATGATAATTGAAGAATCATGAATGGATATGTTTAATGGAATTTTGGATGGAAACTTAAATGTGCCAAGTGGGGAAAGGTAGGTGAGGTTACAACTTATGAGTGGCTGCTTCATGATTTCAGATTCGTGAATAATCTTAAGTTATGGATTCTTTTCTAGTGTAAACATGTGCTTTTCTTGCTCACACCTTATCGAATATGCATTATAAATTTTATAGTAGTTTTTAAGAACTAGCACACTTCCTAACATTGCCTAAAATCTTTAGTTTTTGTGTAACATGGATGCATTTCCATCATATCTTGCCTTCTTTCTTGATGAATAAATTAGGATTGCTTGTATTTTGAAAATTATTTGGTGATAATAATAATGTTTTTATTTCAGATTTTTGGTGAGTGAGTGAAACTTTATTAGATATAAGTAGCACAACAAACTGAAGCAGCAAAGCTGCAAAAGGACCACACAAGGAGGGACACCCTTCTTAACTGGGAAACTTAGAAGAATCAATAAAACATGGCCACAAAATGGCTGGCCTAAAGAAGTAAAGAACACAATGAAGAAACCCTCAACTGTATCTCTGCACCCCAAAAATAAAGAGGAAAAAATAAAACACGAGGGAAAAACTGTTAACAGCAATCAGAAGGAAGAAAACAGCTTACAGCAGCAGCAATATGTAGCTTCTCCCCCACCCAAAGTTTAGGAGACTACTTTGTAAATAAAATCAGTGTGCTGTTTCCATCAATTTTCACATCTATCTTGAATATGGAAAAGAATTTAATATTCTAACAACCCAAACTATACTGCTAGTTAAAGTATATGATTGGTTGGTACTGATTCCTGAAGCTTTTGTTGTCTCTTTCTTTATATATTGTGGGCTGCAGCTGCTGCTCAATGATATTCTTTTTGAGGTTTGGTAGTCTTACTGGTGTATGATGATAATAATGTAGTCTCATATCTCTTATTAAATTTATTATTTGAAAATTATGCATTACTAAAATGGTAGAGATTAGAAATATTGTAGTATCTTTAAATAAAGGCAAAGGTGATACTTGAGGCTGCGCTATTATTGTACTACTGTATGGGTTTTAAAATGTGTCTGGGGCCAAAAATTGACACTCATAGACTCGTAGTTAGGCATTGGAAAATCAGGTTTGCTGCTGGGTAGATCAATCTTTGGAGTTACTGCCTTAATTGTACATAGAAATTTTTTTTGAAGAAAATGTCCAGTTCGTAAAATATTTGCGATTTAGGAAAAGTTTATGATTGGGTCTTTTGTGAGGTTATGTGGTGGATTTAAAAAATGAATGGGCATCAGCTAGATGTATTAATCTCTGGTTAATCTTGTTTATAGGATGTACAATGAAGTCGTAAATTGAGCAATGCGATTCTTTTACCTGCTGTACGCTCGCATTGAAGAGCTCTAAACACTGGTGTATATATATATATATATATATATATATATTTCCAGATTCCGAAGAGAATTCATTGAAGGGAAACAAGGGGTGCCACCCATGTACAGGCAGTGTCACAAGAAAAAATCACCAGTGATACAAGGTGTCAAAAAAGTAGAGAATTGTATCAGCGTCTATCATCTACAAGCCATTGCACCAACTCATTTGAGTGGCAGTCCATCAGTCTTTGATCATAAAAGGTGACGTAGCTGATCCTTCGAAGGTCTTCTATTTCTTTCCCTCCACACGATCCAAAAAATGTTAAGTGAAATTAGAGACAGGGCTTTCCTTCTTTCTTTACTTGTATGTTGCATATATACGGTATACTTCTTGATAGACAATTAGTCCACTCATTCCACTCCAACCCAGGTCTAGCAGCGACAATTTTTCTCCAAAGATGCCTCTTCTCAATCATAAAACTAAAATCCACTTCCCAAGAAGGGACTTATTTAAAAGAGTGATGATCATAGAGGATATTTTTTGAATATCTTACCAGTGTTCAGATTTTGAGCTGATTATTGGTTTAGGAATTAATTTGGCAAGTGGGATTGGGGCTATTAATGTTAGTTCACCTAGGGAGTAGGAATTGACTTTGTTAGCTGGGTGAGGTGTTTTAGAGTGGTTTTTAACTTATTTAGGAGTTCCTTAAGGTGGCTGAGGTGGCTAGGCACTTGGATGGGTGTAAAAAGGTGCTTTTGTTTCTCTAGGTGGTCGTATCACCCTTATTCCGGCGTTTCTTTACTATTCCTTTGTACTATTTATCCATGTTAAGTATCAGTTGGGGTAGCTACTAAGATGGAAAATTATGAGGGATTTCTTTAGCTGGGGGTGGGGGAGAGATGGAGGATGATTTGGTCAGTTGGAAGGTGGTTTACCAGTTTAATGAGGAGGGGGCCTTGGGTCTTGGATAATTGGTGATTAAAATCATGAGTTTTTTGGTTGAACGGTTATGGTGGTTTCCCTTAGTGGTGAACTCCATGTGGTACATAGTTACTAGAAGTAAATTTGGCTTGCAGGTGAAAGGTTGGGATGCTAATTTGGGTTTATAGAAAATAATAATTAATTAAAATAATTTAGTTAATTCAGGTTAAAATTTCTGTTAACTGAACCAATAACAAAAATTCTACAATCCATAAAATTTCTATCAAACTGGCAAAACATTTCAAATTAATTAACTGAATTAACCAAAAATCCTACCTCCAGTCTTGGTCACCATTTTGCTAAGAGGTTCCATAAACAAAGCGAACAGTGAAGGGGAAAGTGGGTCTCCCTGTCTTAAACCTCTTGAAAGACTTGGAGAGCCACGTCTCCATTGATTAGAAGGGATATGTTGGGAGGGGAAATATTTTTCCAAATCCCTTACCCCTCATTTGGTTTGTGGAATTAGGGCTGTAATGAAATAAAAAATTTGACTCTAATTTCCATTTTCATGTTGGGTTTTGTATGAATGAGGGCAGTAGGAATGGTGATTCCCCTGTTCAATGGAATGGTTGTTCCTTCTCATATAGGCAGGAATCAAAATTCCATTCCTAACTCATTTTTTTAAAGACAATTATAGTTCTCATTACATAATAAATTCTAAAAAAACAAAGGTTGATCTTCTCTTAATTGTACAATTGCTGACAATGATGATAATAATTATTGTTATTAAAAAATAATAATTATTATAGTAGAAATAATAATAATTATTATAAGAATAGTAATGGAAAAATAAGAATAATAACAGTTATTAAAATAATAACTATGATTATTATAAAAACAATATAATATAATAATCAAGCAGCAACACATAATTAAAAAATAATAATAATCATTATAAAAATAATAAAATTAAGAACAACAGTGATAAGAATAAAAATAATTACAGCAGTATTGTTCATTATTATTATAAAAAAATAACAACCACAAATAATAATTATTATCATAAGGATAATAAAGTATTATAAAAAATAATGAAATAAAATAATATGTGTTTCATGTGTTGTGAAAACAGTGAGTCCAATGCCCATCTCTTTGTGCATTGCAAGGTGGTATTGCAGCTTTGGAATGGCCTTTTCTCTATGGCTGGAAAAGAGTGGGCGGCTCTGCGAAAGTTGAGGGACTTGCTTCAGGTTAGCTTCAAGGGGCTTTGGAAAGAACAGGAGAGCTTTATGATGAGCAGCCATTTTTTTCTATCCTTTGGACTTTTGGATAGAAAGAAATGCAAGAATTTTCAGAAGTCGATCAACCTCCTCACGACTTTTGTGGGTTAGAGCGTCTTCCCTTGCCTCGTTGTGGGTGCACTCCTTGGGTTTCTTTAGGGGTCTTCCGTTGTCTGACCTCATTAGAGACTGGAAGGCAGCGCTTTTGTAGTGGTCTTTTGTTTGTAATTTTTTTTTGCTGTTCATATGCTGGTTCTTTCCTTGTCTTTAGTTTTTTATAGCTTTTTGTAGCTGGTTGGAGAGGATTCCTCGTCGTCCTTATTTTGTCCTTTTTCTCTCTCTCTCTCTCTCTCTTTTTAATAATTATCTTCTTCTTCTATAAAAAAGAATAACAACAATAAAAATAATAATAATTGCACTAAATAGTAACTATTATTTAAAAATAAAAATAAAAATAACGTAGAGACAAACAATAACAGTAATCATAATAATAAAGTAACAACAACAATAAAAATAATAGTAGTTTATTATTCTTATTTTTGTTTACTTTTGAAAAATAACAAGAAAGTCCAAACGAGCATATTTATTATTATTAAAAATGTAAAAAATATTATGATCTAAAAAATGCAAAAAATTAAACAATAAATAATGTTGAGTTTAAGTCATATATTTGAAATTTAGGAAGTTAAATAATTGTATGTTAAGGGTGTTTTTGAAAAATGACATTTTCATTACATTATGTTGAAGAATATCAAACGTTGGAAAGGAATCAAAATTGCGATTCCTCAGACACTTACTAAAATACCAAATAAGTGGGTAGAAGTAGTACCATCAATCTCCAATGACCATCCTTTCTATCAAATGGAGAACTAATTCCAGCAAACATGGTTGAAAGCCTTCTCCATATCCAGTTTGCGGAGAGCCACTGTCATCCCTTTTTACTCAATCACCGCATTGGCTGCTAAAGTGGAATCAAGAATCTGTGTACCTTCCACAATGCTATTCTAATACAGCCCAACCACTTTCCTTGTAACTTTATTCAACTCTAGGACTACAAAGTTGGTTATAAACTTCTACATTTGGTTTCCACCAGGCTGATAGGATTGAAGAGAAGCTTATTGTGCATTAATTTGAGAACATGGTAGTATAAGAGAATTCACTAGAAGAACCCGACAACAATGCCTCACAAAACAAAAAACTGAAATTTTTTACTGGTGCAAGGTATCTTATTTTTAGATGTTATAAACTTACAACTGGTCAACACTTTGTAAAAGTAATTGTAATCAATGTGGAAACCACCTCGTGTTCAAGTTCCTTCAGGATATAAAGTTTATAGACTCTAACAGGCTGATTTGCATTGTATACTTCAATTTATTCTAAAATTGGAAGTCTATAAACTTCTAACAAGCTGATTATAAACTTCTAATTTCTAATATATTGATTTACAGCCTAAGAAAGGATTCCTAAGAACTCAAGATAGAATTAGACAAAGCAGAAATTTTACTAATACCACATCTTAGAATAAATAAGTTCCAGAAGGGGCGTCATATATTTCAGACTAGACTTGGCTACAGTTATTTAAGTAAGAGAAATCCCATAATCAACTACTACTAACCCTAATACAAGCTAATGATCTATAAAGGTATTGCAACATCTTCCTATTAATCCTATTGAAAAATATTCCTAAATAAACCAAAAAGTTTCTTTTCTGGTCTTCTCCAAAATTCTTACTGAATTTGGTTGTTTGGGAATTCTCTTAAACTGGCTCAAGCTGAGTCCGTATGCCTCCTACTATCTAGGTTATGAAATCCCAAACTTATGTTCCAAATTTGTTTCCTCTCTCTCTCTCTGGGTATGCGCACACATGTTTTGGATTTTCGGAACGTTATAAAAGTTCTATAGTAATAGTCTATCAGAAGATAGTCAGGCTTTTGGATTTTTTGATTGAGGTTGGGGTAGCTGGCCCATGCAGTGTTAAATGCTGAGTAATCATGAAATATTAGTCAATGAAAGATTGACACTTGAAATGGCTGGCGTTTTCCTTCTTTTTTCTTGTTGTGCTCTTCTTCTCTCTATCCAATTACTTTCTTTGTTTATAAAAAAAAGGATGGCGAGTGTTAGTTTTGATGAGTGTCAAGGAACAAGGGCATCTGTGAGAAGCTCAAGGTGACATAACTTAGATAAAAGATTGGAAAAAGCCATCTAAAATGGTTTCCCCTTGCAACAAAGATCAATGAATATATCTCTCTTGAGAAAGGAGGGTTTAGAGATAAGTAGATCAATAAGAGTATTGTGATGGTGAGTAATGACATAATGAGATTTAATTTTAAGACTTTCTAAATTAAGTTGTAATTGTTATTTTTTTGGATTTCAAACTTTATTTTAAAAACATAGTGCTGGTTATCTTTATTGTAATAACACCTAATTTGTGATTATGCGATGTTTCTGTTTTCAGTAATTTTCAAAAAATTAGAATAAAATTTTAATAATTGTGCAATTCTTTCTTGTTATTTTGTTTGATTTAACTACTGTCCTTGGGTTGGATGCAGCTTGCAGAGGACATGCGGGAAAGGTGGGAGACAAGTGATAATCCTGTTGTTCACAAAATTCAGGAGTATGTTGCTTAATCTCTCTACTCCCCACCTGCCTCTCTATCCTCTAATCACCCCCCCAAGGGGCCTTTCACCAGAAAACAACATTCCAATAGTTTTGCATTTTCAAAAATGTAATAATAATAATAATGTAGCTTAGAACTTCTTACGCACTGTTTCTTGTTAATATGTCAACCCTCTATTTTACAGTATTAATGAAAGCGTTTTTGGAGAAACACATGCTGCACTATCATTCAAGGAAATACGGCGTCGAGATCCGTATGATGTTATGCCCTTTGGTGTTATTTTCAGATTATTCATTTAAACTTATTATATTATTTTATAATATTTTGCTCATTTTTGTGTTGTCTAGATCATTCTCATTACCAGAGTTTGTAGCTGAAGTTCAAGAAGTGGTGAAACCAGTTCTTAATGCTTATATTAAGGTAAGTCTTGAGTTAACTCTAGACTCTGAAAGTTTTGTCCATTTGGTTCTATTTCCTCTTCTAAATGTTATTTTCAATGGTGGCTTAGATGAGGGCTGTTGGAATTTCTTGATCTCATAAGAATGATGGATATTTTACTTTCTATAGGGAGATATTGAAACTTTGAATAAGTATTGCTGTCCTGAAGTGATTGAACGGTGTAAATTAGAACACCGGGCTTCTAAAAGCCAAGGTGTCTTCTTCGACAACAAGGTAAGATATATAGTGTTCTCAATCTCTATCTTCCTTCTGTTGCCCTAAGACTTCAATATTTCCTTGTTTTTTCTTTGAAAAGATGGGATTCATTATGTAGCAGATTTCTCATTTTCTTTGCTATCTTATTCACTTATATTTGTTGATATTTCTCGAGTATGTGAAGTAAGTTCCAACACAATTGTCTATGTTATGTGTAGGGGAACTTTTTTATGGTAGTATGGTGTACGTTTCTAACATTAACTATGATATAAAAATATGGCATGTGTTAATCTGTGAGTTGTATAAAATTTCAATTTTGCCCTCTTGAACCATGAGGTCATCTCTTTTTTATTCTCTTCATATCTCATCAGGTTTTGCTTGTTAGAAATTAATTGATTATCACATTTGAGTCATCAAGTGAAGAATTTGTTGTGTTAAATGACAATACATCCTGGACTTAAATAGCATATTTTTTTAGTAGACAAGGGGAAAAAGAAGTCCTCCAATAATGCAACACGACAGCACATAGTTGTGCACAAGGATCCCATGCTATATTGAGGTGTTGCAGGGGCAAGATTGGAGATGCAATTGCCATGAGTTGAATTGAGTGTAACACCATTATGGTTGGGTTGAGAAGAAAAATTACATCAAGTGCTGCTCTCTCAATCTCTTTGTAAATCACTCAAAGAAGTTCCCTAAAGGGTCATTTTGTTCATGGCATCTTACATGTCCTGTTGGGAGATGCAAAGGGATATGCCAAACAATAAGACGCATGCCATGGGAATATTTATGTTTGGTTTGAATTATATAGGTACCTGGGAACCTACATAAAATTCTTAATGTTTGTGTTTAGTTCAGCATAAAAATCCTGCCACTTATTTCATTATGATTACCGAAATAATCCATAATGATGGCACATAATAATATATGATATAAATAGTCATATCTTCTGCACAATAACCTGTTAAAAATTTTCAACCATCATAAATAATCACTCCCTAAAATGTTATATTTACAATATAAAGCAATATATAATTTAATATTCGATCACAATCTAACAATCACATGATATTATAATACTATAATACTATTATACTAGTTATAAAAAATTAAAATATTACTTTATTTATTTTCAATATTATAAAAAGTTATCATTGGAAGATGTATTATGGTGCGTTATAATAATTTATCATAATGTGAAATACATTACCATGTCTTTTTATAAATATGATAGAAAATGAAACATTGCAATGCTACAAGCCTATGTTATATCATAATATAGCTTTATATTATATTATTATAATATAATGAGAATATTGCTTCCTATTTTCAACTTTAATACTGTGTGTGATAACTGATAATATGATATTATAAACATGGTCTTAAATTTCCACCAAAATTGTCAAAATTTCCACCGAAATTTCTGCTTTCCGTCACCCCTGAAATCGAAATGGTGATCAATTTGTCTTTACATAATTTCCATCGAAATTTCAACGAATCATCTAAAATTTATCAAAATCTTGAAATTTTAGCAAAACTTATTGAAAATTTCAACTAAAATATAAAATTTCCTTGGAATTCAAATGTGAAATTTAGCTTTATAAAGTAAAATGTACTATTATATCATTTTTTGAATACAATAATGTAAAAATATTTTAAGTACTATTATATTGCAATATAATATAATAAATATAACATAAATATGATATGTATATATGGGCTGTTCTGTCATATGACCGAATTATTGAGGGTCATTTGATCTCTTACTTTTACATGCCCTTGGGAGTCAGATAATCAAATGTGGGCATTGTTGGCATGGGCTTTACAATGGGTCACCTGATGTCCCAAGATCCTGCATTCCTGTGAAAATAGCCAGTAAAATTTTAAAAGCCATAGCTTGAACACAAGCTATGAAGACAACTATCAGAAACCAAGCAACCTGGCATATCTCAGTCTTTAAAGATTCTACGATTCCTCTTTTTCCACAATCTACAGGACAACAAACCAAGCACATTGATGTAACACCTTCCTTTGCTTATCCTTAGCACAACCCAACATTTCACCTGTCTAAAATCACTCACGCTTGGTGGCCTCATGCACATATCATAAAAAATATAAAAAAGCTTCCATGAAGTCGTGTAGCCATATTGCAATGAAGAAGCACATCATCACTTGTTTCATTGGATGCTAGACCCATCACACACAATGTCCACATAGAGCTCTTGGCCTTCTCACCAGCAACTAACTATTTGCACTAATTCCCTTAGGCTTTGCCTGGAACTTAAATATTGAAGGAGATGAGATGCAAATAGGAATGAAATATAGATTTTCTTGTTTGCTTATCAAGGAAAATGAAATAGAAAATAAAAATCCAGGAAACCAATAAACAATTTTTTTTATAAAATTTTAAGTGCTATTAACCTTTGATTTTTTTTTAATTGAATTTCAATTATGTTTGAGTAAATTTATATTTAATAGAGTTTAATAGATTATTTGAAAAGGATAGAAAATACAATGGAAAGTTGATTTCTTTCTTATAGCTTTTTTTCCCCCCTTCACTTTTCTCTTGCAAATAATTTTTTATCCAAATGAAGTCTTAAGTTCCAGGTCCCAGTGAATGTCTTTATTTTCTAGAGAAATTTTAACTTCCAAAATTACATTGTCCAACAGAAAGAAAGGATTGAGGATCTAAGAAACTGCAACAAAAAGAACGTACTAGAGAAGTTTCCAGAATTTTCAAATTATTAACATCCCCTGCAGAATGGGGAACGAAACCCAAGAGCACATCAGTTGAACTGGCAAGCTCATCAATTTCCTTCTCATTGAAATTTTGAAAGAAATGAAAAATGCATGGGGAAGAACTCCCTTTCATAGGATAAATGATGAAATTGGCACATCATGTGCATGTGAAAGTTTATAAAGAGGAGAAAAAGGCATATAGAACAAAGTAACATTCTCACCTCAAATGCTCTCCCAAAATGTACAAACACACCATCTCCAACTATATAGTGAACAAGTGGAATGAAAAGATGTGAAACCTGAAAGATAAACTTCCAGGGGCTTGCATGGGTAGGTATCAACCTACTCTAGTGTGACAGTGTCTCATAGCCTGTAGCTTACATCTCAAAAGAAGGGCCTGTAGCTTGATACAATTAAAGGCCAGTTGCTTACTTGCGTATGGAGAAAAGTGCAAATGGATGTCCCTATTGGTCTTATTTTTATTGTGAGCCTTGTGAGTGTGTTGCAGGAATTTTGTTTCCAAAAAAAAATCTCTGCAACCATTTCCCACTGGGGAATTTTTAGACACCATTTTCCCCTGGCTCAGATCCCCCTTAGACCTTATCACATCCCAGCTGATCAATTGATCCTTTCTACCATCACTATTACTTGACCATAAAAGATCCCTTGTCAGTTTCTCTAAACTTTGTATTGCGCCTGGCCCCCAAGAGATAACCTTGAAAGTGACATAAAAGAGGAATACTTGTAGGTGTAAGCACTAATATGACTGACATGACCTCTTCCAGGTTCCAGCTTTTGAAGGCGTGAAACCCCTCCTCCATATCAGAAAGGTCACTCTAACCACTGGACTTTCTCCTTTTATGTTGGACTCCAGTCTAAACAATCAATCAGAGGCCTCACCTAAACCTCCTATATGTCCAACAACTTGTGAAGTACTAAAATTCCGTCTAGAATTAATCTTTGATCTTGAACTATTACTCCTGAAACTAAATTCCATTACCGAATAAAACTTCTCCTGCCAATGACAACTGTATGAAACGAACAAATATTGCACTCGTCCGCTCCAGCCCATTTGAGTCAAGAATTTGTACCTCCAGCTTACATCCTCCATAAAAACCTCCTTCAATTCATCATTGAAATTAATCCTTATAACTCACTCTTCATCACCAGGTGGACAACTATCCTCCATCTAGCAGTATTGGCTATCTGATTCAAAATTCCAGTTTTCCTCCTCTTAAATTCTCCATAAAATACCCTTATTTCGAACTTTAATATTTCTTCTTTAACAAACCCCAGATTCTTAATGAGGTTAGAACCTTTTTGACTCTGCTCTTGACACTCCATCCATCAATTTTGCATGCTACTAAGGAAAGTGTGATGCGTTAACATTTTTTCATATCAAGATGTAGTACGTTACTTCACTGGATTTGCTTTGTTAAGAACAGGGAAGTGATCTGAATAGGCTTAAACAGGATTTCCTGGACGATATGGGGAACAGTCTCCTAGTTCTGTAAAGAAAACCTATCAATGTGTGTGGAAACAAGTCTCTCCCCTGAAGATGACCCAGTGAATTGTTCATTAGAAAGAGGAAAATCTCTAATGAAAGTAAAATCAAAATCCCTCTTTAGTGACCATTTATACCCTTAATATTTTTGAAGAAGTTTTAATGACATTAAAATTCCTTCCCATACACCACCAAGGACAACACAAACTAGACTAATTCATCCTCATGGCTGATTCACTAGGACCATAAATAGATGTCATCCATCACCTTTTTTTTTTTTTGAAATTTTATGTTTATTTTTTATTTGTTTTTGATCAGCAAAGGGAGATTTTATTAAAAATAGGCATCAAGGGGATGCCACCCAAGTACAAATTAAACAACAAGAGAGAAACATCTCTTACTGAAAATTATCAAGAAAATTAAGGGTTACAAAGGAGTCCTTTCCAACCAGCCCAGAATGCCAACTAGGGATCATACGCTCATAGCAATCCAATGGTTCATAATAGCCTATATTGGAGAACTAATTCCTTCAAAGGGTCTTCTATTTCTTTCTCTTCACACTGCCCAAAAAATAGCAAGGGGAATAAATGGGAGAGATTTCCTTATTTGATCTGATCCTTTTTCAAGCCCACAGTGCACCTTCAACTGTTCATGCAGCGAGTCCCAGTGACCCGCTTATCATTTGGAACGACTTATGGAGAAGTACTTTTCTAGGAAAAAAAATGCTTATCTAAAAATGTACTCATGTAAAAGCAGTCTAGGATTACTTGTTATAAGTACTTATTCAGATAAATACTTTTCCTAGAAAAGTACTTTTTGCAGAAAATACTTATTTTCCTAAAAAAAAAGTGGTTTGAAAAAGTAATTTTTAAAATAAGTACTCATTTAATTGTAAACCAAGCACTGCTTATTGATACAAGTACTTATAAAAGTACTTATTTGAAAAAGTACTTATTTTTTAGGATGTTCTATACGGGTCTAAGTTCCACAATTTATTGGTCCATGAACAATGCAGAAGGATGTGATCAACCACTTCCTCTTGCTCCTAGCATAACAAACACAGCTGGCATGGAAGAAACTGAGGGAAAAGTAGTGCATATTCCTAGGCTATGTATCAGGGGTGCTGGTGCCGTCGGCCTGCTAGCCGATGCGAGATTGGGAGTTTACGGGTCCACGCCCTTTTTTCTTTCTCCTTCGGGTAGGGTGAAGGGCAGTCCTCTAGTATCTCCGGTTTCGGGATAAGATAGGAAGCATTTATTGAAAAGAGAAACCATTTTTTTGAAGATTGCCCATGGTAAGTTTTAGATTTCCACTTTTTCTTAAAAGCTTAAGCTATTAGGTTGTGGGCCAACGATGTTTATCAAGCTTTAACACCCCCCCTGCACGTGCAGCCCAATAGCACGTGGAGAGATAAGTACATGAGAGAGAACATCTATTATAGGAAACAACTAATTTTTTATTTAAACATAGGCAATGAGACTAGAACCTAGGACCTTCTAGTAACCTGCTCTGATTTCATGTTAAAGTACCACTTTACCTAAAAGCTTAAGCTATTGGATTGTGGGCCAACAATGTATATCAAGCTTTAATAGTAAGGATCTTTCTAAAAATAGCTTCCCATCTAAAAAAAAATCAACCTTCGTAGGAGTTGTTGTTTTCCAAGGGAAATTGGTATTGCTCTCTACTGGGGAGCAAAGGTGTTTGTAGAAAGATTTAACTGTGAAGTTCCCATCCTTGCTCAAAGCCTGCTTCAGCTCATTGGAATTGGCTTGGCGTTGAAACTTATAATGATTGCTGAAAAAAATCTATAAGTATCAAACTCCTACTTGAAAGCATTCCTATTCATGGGAATATCCCATACAATCCCTTGACTAGAACTCCATGTGTTGGCTAATAAGGGCATTTTGTGTGAGTTAGCATGAAGATGGAAGGGAAAGAGGAGCTGAACTAGGATTTGCCGCACTAGATATTATGCTAGAAGAACACATCCTCTCCATTCCCTACACAAAAGATGACGAGAGAGAAGAATTTCCCCTATCCCCTTCCGATATTAGTCCAAACACTTGTACCATGAGCTTTGTTCGAATCTTCAGAGGTTCAACCATTATGATGGGAGATCAAACTTGATAGCAATGACATCCCTCTAGAAATGATTTATCTTTGTCATGTATCTCGAAAGCCATTTCCCTTAAAGGGCCTTATTAAAGATAAATGAGGGATCTAAGGCCAAAGCAGCCCTTTTGCAAATGTTGTTTAACCACCCCTATTTAACAAGGTGATATTTAAAGACCTCACCCGTGTTTTCCTAAAGGAATCTTCCTTGGATACCCTCCAATCTCTTGGCAACTGTACGTAAATATGGAGATTGGATGGAGTATTTTTAATGAGTGAGTCTATCGCCTTTTGACAAGAAGTTCTTTTTCCAATCAGTGAGTTTCTTTTCAAACCTACCCACCATGGGATCCCTAATACCTTTATTCCTGAACTTGGCTCGTCAGGGTGGGGGGGTAGGTAGGTAATAGGAAGGCTCCAAGCTTACAACCAAGGAGACTTGCAAGCAAAGGACCACAATCACAACTCCCAATTGGAATGCTTTCACGCTATTGCCCAAAGTTATTTATAATCCTTAAATTACTTCAAAACTTAGGAGGATGCATCTAAGATTAAGAATTTCCTTAGGCTCATCCTTACAAAAGATGACAGTGTCCTCCGCAAAAAGGAGATGGGTGATGTTCGTAGAGTCATTGTTCCTTCCGATGCTAAGTCCCTTGGGTAGGCTGCCTTCATTTGCATTAGTTATCATAACACTTAAACTTCCACAACCATGGTAAACAAAAGGGGAGAAACGAGGTAACCTTGTTTCAAACCATGAGACAATCTGAAGAAATCAATATGGTCGTTCATTAACTAGTACTGAGAGAGATGGGGTAGAGATACACTGATGGATCCATTTGCACCTAGATTCCCCAAAGAACCATTCTTCTGAGAATGTACCATAGAAAAATCTAGTTTGCATGGTCAAAAGCCTTCTCCATATCCAGCTCACTACTCTTTTAGGCGTCCACAACTTCATTTGGCAATCAGAGCAGCATCCATGATTTGCCTACCTGCAATGAAGGCATGCTAGTGCTTTCTAACAACTTCTGAAATTGTGCTTTTGAGCCTACGTGCAAGGACTTTGGATAGGATTTTGTACAAACTGCCAACCAAGTTGATTGGACGAAAGACTTTAATGTTACAAGCCCCTGGTTTCTTGGGAATTAAGGAGATGAAGGTTGAGTTGATACTACACAGAATTGCTGGTTCTATGGAAATCTTCAACCCCAATGATACCATGCTTGAGAATAGGGCTGCAAACCAAGCCGCTCATGGAGCTTGACTTGATTAGAGTTCGTTTGGGTTCATTTATTATCTAAAATAAGTGATTCCCGAGTTCAATTTTTAGGCTTGTTTAATAAACAACTCGAGCTTGAACACAGTTAGGCTCTGCTTGTTTAAGCTCATGAGCAGCTCAATTAGGCTCGGTAATGAGCTCAATTTTATATTTAATTTGTAAAATATTTTATTTTATTTATTTAAGTTCGTTAAATATTGTTTCACATAAGTCAACAAAATAAACTCAAAAAAGAACTAATATTATTAGTTTATTTATTAAGTAGTTTATTTTTTTATTAATTAAACAAATGTGAAACAAAGGAGGCTATTGAACAATTGGGTAAAATGGAAGACCTAAACTCAATGATAGGTCTCTCCTTCTATTTGTAATATATGTCAAGTACAATTGGAATGTCCATAATACCCTTACTAACTTACACTTATTACAAACCAAACTTTGACAATTAATAATGATGCTAAATGACTAAATAACCATTAACAGTCCCCCTGAAGCTGGAGCATATATATCATATGCTCCTACCTTGTTACAAATGAATTTGACACAAGCACCTCCCAAGGCTTAGTAAACAAATCAGCAAGTTGAAACTCAGACTTCACATGAGTGGTTGTAATAAGCTTCTATACAAGTTTCTCTCGAATAAAATGACAATCAACTTCAATGTGCTTTGTCTGCTCATGGAAGATAGGGTTGGAGGCAATATGAATAGCAGCTTGATTATCACGCATCAACTCCATAGGCTGAGAATGTGGAAACCTAGTTCTTTCAACATGTTCTTCAGCCAAACAAGTTCACATGTAGTGTGCGCCATAGCCCTATATTCTGACGCAGCACTTGACCTGGCTACCACAGTTTGTTTCTTACTTTTCCAAGACACCAAATTACACCGAAAAAGATACAATGCCTGCTTGTGGATCTTTGGTTGGAAGGTGACCCGACCCAATCAACATCTGTATATCTCTGAATTTGAGTGTGACCTTGATCTTGATAAAAGAGACCTCTCCTGGGTGCACCTTTAAGGTATCTCAAAGTGCAAATTACTGCATTCCAGTGACTTGTTCTTGAGGAATTGAGAAACTGACTCATAACACTTGTTGTGAAGGATATATTTGGTCGGGTGACTGAGATAATTCAACTTTCCAACAAGTCTCATACATCGGCCTGGGTTAGGCAACATATCACCCATGTCTAACACTACCTTACTATTGGGATACATGGGTGTATCAATAGGTTTGGATCCCAACAACACTGTCTCATCTAAAAGATCAAGAACATACTTTCTCTATGACAATACAGTTCGTATATGAGATCTCGATACTTCTATACCCAAGAAGTACTTCAATGGTCTCAAGGCCTTGGTTTGAAACTTACTCTATAGGAAAAGCTTTAGGTCTTGGATGCCTCGATCATCATCACCAGTGATCACAATGCCATCCACATACACAATAAGTAAAATCCTACCAGATGGAGTATGACGACAAAAAACAAAATGATCTACTGCACACTGATGAAGGTCAAACTCAAGTACTACAACATTGAAATGGCTATACCACGCCCTTGGAGATTGTTTTAAACATACAATGATTTCTTAAGTCAACATACTAAGCCTAACTCACCCTAAGCAATAAACCCTGGTGGTTGATCCTTATATGCCTCCTTATGAAGATCGCTATGTAGGAAAACATTCTTCACATCTAAATGATGTAGAGGCCAATGACAAGTGGTGGCTAAATAAATGAACAGACGTACTGAGGCAAGTTTGGCGACTAGAGAGAATGTTTCTAAATAATCCAAACCATACACTTGAGTAAACCCCTTAGCAACAAGGCGGGCCTTCAAACGAGCCACAAAACCATCAGGATTGACTTTCATAGTGTATACCCAACGACAACCAACCATAGACTTATCAGGAGGAAGAGGTACCAAATCCCAAGTATCATTTTCATGTAGTGCACGCATTTGTTCAACCATTGTTGTCCTCCACTCGGAATGGGATAGGGATTTAGAAATAGATTTTGGAAGTGCAACGGAAGACAATGTACTAGAAAAACAATAATAAGAGGGTGAAAAGAAATCATAACAAGCAAAATAGAGATTGGATGTTGGGCACAAGTGCGTTTACCTTTTCAAACAACTATATGAGGATTAACATTTTGGGAAATAAGATCATCCAGTGAGGGAACTAGAGGCACAATAGTTGATGCTAGAGGAGGCACTTCCCCTCGCAGTCGCCATGTGTATACCTGCAAATTGGGATGATCCAAGCAACGAGAAGGACTCAAACTGGATGAAGATGTAGGAGGATTGGGCATAGATACAAGGTTTGGATCTAGAAGGCAAGATAGAGGAAGAGACTCATTAAGGTCGACAGAACACAAGGAATCAAACTACTATGGTGTAGACTCAAAGAAGGTGACATCATATGCAGAGAAAAAAAATCGATGTAAAGTAGGACTATAACATCTATATCCTTTTTTGATTATAGGAATAGCCCAAAAAGATACATTTGATAACACGAGGATCCAACTTATCCATTCCTGGAGTTAATTGATGGACAAAGGACACAAAACTGAATATACAAGGAGGAAGGGAGAACAAAGGAGCCTGAGGGAAGATAACTGAATATGTGATTTTACCCCCAAGGACAAGAGATGTCAAATATTGATGAGGGAGCAAGCTGTGACTTGTGAGCACAGCAACACTCCAAAAACTTTTGGTGACATCATTTGATATACGAGTGACTTAAAGAATATGTTTGTTTTTCCGCTCTGCAACCCCATTTTGTTGTGGAGTGTGGGCACAAGAGGATTGATGGATCATACTAGAGCTAGTCATATAAGTACTGAACTGGGAACTGAAGCACTCCTTAAAATTATCAATACGAAGTATCACTGGCATATCAAATTGAGTCTTTATTTGGGAATGGAAGGCACAAAAGATATCAAAAAACTCAAAAAGATCTTTCATTAAATGTAACCAACTCATCCTAGAGTAGTCATCAACAAATGTAACAAAGTACCTAAACCCCAATTTTGATGTGACACGACTAGGACCCCAAATATTGGAATGGACTAGCATGAAAGGACTAACCACTCGTTTGTCAACCTGGGAAGCAAAGGGAACAAGATGATACTTGCCCATTTGACAAGAATCACACTCAAGATTAGATACAAAACTTAATGTAGGAACTAGCTATTTCAACTTATCCAATGACAGATGATCAAGGCGACAATGGATTTGAAGTGGTGTAGCTGCGACTGTGCAGGCAATGGGTGGAGAAGGTGACTCAAAGTAGTAAGGTCCACAAGCCACATCTTGTGCCAATTGTCTTTCTCATCTTCAAATCCTGAATAACCACTGAATTAGGAAAGAATGTGACAGAACAATTTAGTGACTTTGTAATACTAACTGACATGAGTTTGAAAGGAGATTTAGGAATGTATAAAGTAGAAGAAAGAGAGATAAGGAGTAGGATTTATTGTTCCTATCCCCATAATAGAAATAATGGATCCATCAGCAAGGGTAACTTGAGGTAAATTTTTAGGATATTGGAGAAAAAAAATAGAGGTTGGTTGCATCTATTATATGGTCAGTGGCAGCAAAATCGATATCCCAAGGACTAGTAGGAAGGATGCTAGATGACATACAGACTGTAAGATTACTTTTCTGGGCAAAAGACGGAATGTGAGAAGATGCTTGTTGAGACGGCTGATACTGTAGAAACCTTGAATACCCCTTCTCTGATATAGTCACAATACGCGGTTCACTTAAACAAGTGATTAATGAAGGAACCATACTTCTGGGATTTGCAAACTCCATCCTAACATTCCCAAACTCAAACCAATGACCATAAGATTAATTGTTGGAACAATCGGAACAACCACAGACAAGGTGACCAGCCATGAACAAGTCACAAAATAAATCAGTACAATACTGCCACAGCACCGAGAAACTCAGACACAGCCCCAAGAAAGCAATTCATAGCACCGAAACCATTGGAGAAGTGAACCACTGAAACTACCATGGAGAAATCACCAATTAACTTATATAACACTGCCATAGCCTCACAAAAAAAACAGCTTATGAGCACTGTCATTGCTCCAAGAAAGTCACCAATGACTGTTACTAACACCTCCAACAGCTTGATATTTTGACATATGGAGGGAATTAGATCATTGAATAAAAAAACACAGCAAATCCCACTGTTTCAGACCCAATAAACTCAATAACCATTGATAAACTGCTTCATGAAGCATCAAACAACCATTCCTTGGCTGCCGCACTTGATCAATTAAAAAAAGGCGAGATCTTTGTGGAAAAAACATCACAAAAAACTTCAAAAACATGTTAATAGAGAGAATGGATCATTGCTGGATCATTTCAGGTCAAAATCATGCTTGAAAGTGGCTTCACGCGCCGGCGCATGGGGTCGGCCCTGGCAGCCTTCGTCTGGCGCATGAGACACTGCCTGAAGGTGGGATTTCAGTGGGAGGGGGAGAGATTGGCAGTGTCTGTGGGTCACTATGGTGTTGGTTTTGACAAATCTATAGTGGATTTGATGTTCTCGAACTGGCAGTGTCACTCAGAAAATTCCAGCGACTGGTCTGACTCTATGCTGCTGCTGGCTGTTTTCTAGGGTTACAGTGTCACTGAAAAACCTTCTATGATGATGGACATGCAGTGGATTTTGGGTTTTGGGCTTCGGTTTGATGGTGGTGGGAACACTTAGGGTTTGGGTTACGGAATCATGCTCTGATACCATGTTGAATAATTGTGTAAAATGAAAGACCTAACTCAATCATAGGTCTCTCCCTCTATTTATAATATCTGTCAACTACAATGGGAATGACCATAATACCCTTACTAACTTACCCTTGTTAGAAACCAAACTCTAACAATTAATAATAATGCTAAATGACTAAATAACCATTAACAGAGGCTAATATAGAAGAGGCTTAACCCAGGAAGATTTAAAATCTTCCGATGTGGGATATGGAGTTGAAGTGGGGAGAAAGAGAGCATGGGGAAAGAGGCAGAGAGCTGCACCTACATTTTTTTCAGCTTTTGTCTTTTATTAGAAATCCACAATATATTTGCCTCCTCAACAGCTTATAAAAGCTCTTGCCTAGCTACCCATTTGCTCCACCTTCCCCATGGCTGTGTGCCAGCTCCATTGCAGGCCTGCTTAATGTTTTATTACAGTTGTGGACTTTTTTTTTTAAAATTATTTTTTATTGGTTATTCATGGGTATTTAGGGCTGTTTATTGATGGGATTTAATACTCCATTTTAAGCCCAGCTGGCCATGAAAGGCCTTTAAAATTTTTAAAATTAAGTTGGCTTGGTTTGGATTTGTTTGTTTTGTGGTTTAAACTGAGCTGAGCTCGAGTCAAGCCTGAGCCTGTGATTAATTTTTCGAGCTGAGCTTGAGCTTAATTTTTGGAGCTCGAATTGAACAAAGCCTGAGCCCGAGTTAACCTATTCTTTTTCTGAGCCTAGCTTGAACATCTGAAAGCCCTGCTTGGCTTGTTTGCAGCCCTACTTGAGAAGGTTCCAACTCCCAATTCCTTTGGAAGAAAGCCATATTAAAGCCATTAGGACTGGGAGCTTTATCCCCATTCAACTCTTAAGATCTTGAACAATTTATTCTTCCTCTAAAGGCCTCTCAAGGCACAAATCTGTGGAAAATCTAACGTTGCTAAACATGATGCCAGCAATTGTTGGTCTCCATGACTCTAGTTCGGTTTGCAAGGCTTTGAAAAAATTGCCAATGCCTCTTTTGATTTCTCCATCATCCACTAATGTCTTTCCCTCCAGTTCAACTCTAGTGATCATATTAAATCTATGGTGTGCATTAGCTGCTTGGTGGAAGAAACTAGTATTTCTATCCCCCTCCTTCAACCAAAGAGCACTAGATTTTTGCCTCCAAGCAATTTCCTCAAAGGTGATAATTTGGGCATGATCTTTTTTGAGAGCGCCTTCTAGACCTATTCTCTGCATTTAGACCCTCAATGATTTCCTTTTCGTCCAGATCCTTAATGCTGTCAAGAAACTCCTTTTTCCTTAGAGGGATGTTGCAAAAAACATTTTTGTTCCACCATTTCAATTTTCCTTTGAGCAATTTCATCTTTGAGGCAACCACAAAGCTGGCCTTCCCTTCAATTTGTAACTCTAGCCACCAATTCTTGACCTGTTCATCAAGCCCTTCATGTTTATACCACACATTTTGAAAGCAGAAAGGGGTTGGCTGACTTGACTCTAAAAACTCCTTAGAGATTAACTCCCAAGTATAAAAGTGTCAGCAAGTAGTAATTAAGGGAAGTCCCTAAGTCATATCCACAAGTAACAGTGTATGCCTATTCCAAATTTTACTATTATCAAAAAATAAATGGAATTTAAACACTACAACTAACTAAAATGGTATTTAAAATGAAATGGGGTTTTCGGACATAATATGAAGATGATTCTTTTTCTTGATTTTGTATGAGATGGTAAGTTATCTAATCAATGGACTAAATGAAATTAAAACGCAGCATGTTCATAACCCAAGTCAGACATAGAATATAGTTATGTAACAAGTTCAGAAATTCATGCGCCGATGTTCGTGTCACCAACACTATTTTTGTCCCGAAATCATAAGAAATTGAGGATGTGTGTTGAATGAATAATGATTATCCTTGCTTTGAGGAGCTAAACCGCATTCAACAACATCATCTAATCCACTATTTCTAACAATAAATGCCCAAATATAGTGTTCATGCTCTGACGGACATTTTATCAAAGACCTTGTGTGCAACCTTGTTACTTAACCAAATTTTAATCTTTTTGTATTTTAAAACATCCCATGAATGCAAATAAAACCTAAACAACTATGCAAAACCAACGCAACCAATATTACTCACTCAATGATTCATTCAAACAATAAAATAAACAATAGCAAAATTAAACGAACAAAATAATCATACGTTTAAGCATGTAGACAAAGAACCAAATCCTACGTTTAAACATTTTGGAGATGAACTAAACATGAAAATTCCATTAATCTAATAAAACATTCAACCGTGAAACAAACTTAATCCAACAATACCTTAAATGAAACAACTCAATCCAATAACTTAAATGAAACAAACTTAATCCAACAATAAATCAAAATACGGTATTGAAATAAACATGAAATTAAGGCAAATAAAGGACAAAAGACGGAAGAATGATGGAGAGGAGAGAAGATTTCGTGGTGTGGGCGAATGGTGGGGATTCCTCTCTAGGTTCGGCTGCCCCAATAACCCCAATCCGCAGCTTCAACAACTTCCTTCAATAGCCTTCAAAATAAACTCTAAAATGGTGAACACAAGAACAAGGAATGGGAGAATGGAGAGGGAAGGAGGAGAGAAGAGTAGAGAAGAGGGTTCTAATCCTTGTGATTACACAAGGATGCCCCAAAACTCCCAGCTGCTGCTGCTCTCAAACTAATCCTCCCAACCTTCACAAACACACATTCGGCCGCACACACACACACATAAAAACCCTTCCCTTCCTTGCACACTTGCTGCCCTAGGCGCATGGGCCTCTTTGGGTGGCCCATGTAGCTTCTTTTCTTCATAACCCAGCTGCCCTTGCAGCCCAGAAGCTCTTGCACACGGCCTCCACTAAGTTAAACATTTTTTTCATCCCAAAATCAGCCCTAGCCATGTGGTATTCCTTCAAGTAGGCGCATGGGCCTATTTGGATGGCCCATGTGGCTTGTTTCCTCTTAGCTTGGCTACTCTTTGTAGCCCACAACATACATGGACGAATTTGCAACCTTCAAGACCCCAAATCCAACCAAGAATGACGCTTTTAATCTTTTAAAACTCGAATCCAACAAAGGATAGCTGCATGGGCCTTCTTTGCATGGACCATGCTCTTGTTTTTCTTTAGTCTTCATGGTCCATCAAGTGTGTCCTCCTTGTGCATCCTTCGTTGCTTTAAAATATGTGTGCCTTCGCATTGCCCTGCAATAATTAAGCACGGATGTTGTAAATTTACGGGCAAGGATAGGATAATTATCTCAATATCATCAATTGAGCTCAACGTTAAAATACTGGACATAATTAGGCATTTAAGTAAAATTGTAATACTTAATTAATGCATTTAAACACCTAATTATGCAACTTTGATGCGTAATCATTGGCCTCCACTTGATTCCCTGTGTCAATGAGGATTGTAAGGTGGTTTAAGATGGGGTGAAGCTAGGATGGGTAACCTTTAAGAAGTGTTCCTCCCAATCAGAGGAAATTAAGAATCTATCAATCCTTGAATGTGAGGGAGCCTCCCTCGAGTTTGACCACGTGGCAACCAGTGAGGTTGCTGAAATAAGAAGAATTGACGAAATCATGAAACTCCTTCATGCAACTAGATTCATGTCCAGTCCTTTCACGAGGATGAAGGATCATGTTGAAATCACCCCCAATAACCCATGGGTTATCTCATTTTTCTTTCACTTCCACAAGATTTTCAACAAAAAATGTCTGGAAGGCCATTAGCCTTGGCCATAAACCCTAGTAAAGTTCTAAATAAAGTTATCTTCAAGAAACTTTAACAAACAGGAGATTGACAAGGCATTGATGGAATGGTCCAGCAATTCCACAACCAGGTCATCAATATAATGAGAATACCTCCCCCATTATTTGTCGCATTTTGATCAACCTGTTATCCATTGAATTCACCTTCGTTTCCTGAAAACAAATAGCATCCCCTTTCCTGTCATTGAGACACAATCTGATTTCGGATCGTTTTATTTTGTCATTAAGTCCCCTCACTTTCCATGAGATTAATTTCCTCAACATAGGATCAATTTGCCACCCCAGTTGCATCCAGCCTCTCCCAAATCAGAGTTTCCTTTCTGTTTTTCATAATTCACTGATCATTTCAATCTCTTCAATTCCCTACTTGTTCCTTTCAAGCAACTGCCGCCTTGCGGGGTTTTTTTTTTTTTCCCCCAAAAGATGTGTCATCTTCTCTTCTTTTCTTGTCTATTTCCTCAAATAATTGCCTTTCTTTTTCTTGAAACCTTTGAAAGACACACCGATAGCCTTGCTCACAAAGTTCATTTTGGGAAACACCCAATTGGACACCTGCAGATTGAAGTTTGTGCTATCAAGTCCCTTCTCATTTAACTCTCTCAAAGATGGAGAGGGGGACTGTATTCAGCATTCAGCAGATCTGTGGCTGCAGCAGGGATAATTGCCAGATTATGCACCTTAGAAGCTGGATTCAGAGGCTCCCAAATAGAATGGTTGCCAGCCAGAACAGACTTGGCCTGCTTTATCTGGTCTTGCTGGACCTGCTGAGTGGTAAATTTCCCAAAAAAATCCTGCTGCGAGTCCATGGAAAAGAAAGGGCCACAGCTGGAGGGGCAAGGGGTGAAGACAGCAGGTTTACTAGGTGGAGGTGGGAGGGAGACCCAGAAAGTGGGAGGCTGAAAGTGAAACCTCGTGGGCTTGATCAAGAGGGACTTGAATAAAAACCAGGCCCCAAATCCTTGAAGCTTGTGCAAGGGATGGGCCAAAGAGAGTTAGAACCTTGGCAGCCTTGCAGATGACATGCACGAAGGATCACATATCCTCATGCACCTTCTCCACCTTCTTCTGCGACTTGGCGATGGAAGGGCTGATGCAGCCCCGCAGTGAGTGCACGCACATTTAACCTCCGAGAGAGACAAAATCACAGCTCTTTTGGGATCAGCAGGAAGTTTCAACTGTTATGGCTCGAACTGACCTCAACCACACTTTTAGATGAGCTGGAATGCTAGGGATCACTCTACGATCTAGCTCCTTTGCAGCTGTGAAGAACTTGGCCCAACCATTTTAAATCGGGGTCGTTTGGTATCGCGATGCCCTCCAGCCTCCTCTATTGATTTCACTTGGGGCAAGGAACTTGCCAAAGCTTGTTTTGCTTTATTTGGAGCAGCAAAATTTTCACCTTTGACCTCCAGCACTGTAGCCAAGAGGGGGAAAAAGGCCTGATGCTGAAGGAGCTTTGGGAATATTCTAGGGAAGCCAGGAGCCACTTGGTTTCTCCCATGTCCAGAAAGATGGAGATCCTCCTGCCCTTGCGATTTTCAGTAAACCTGAGGAGGTCGACCTTCTCGCCATCAAGCTCTACGTTGAAGGACTTCCTTTTGATGAAGATGGCCAACCTGCCACTGCAGTGCATGGTGGAAAGGGTGGGAGGGGGGGGGGGGGAGAGAACAATAAAAGGCTTGTGTGCTGACTCTTTATCAATTTCATCCACCACCTGTTGTATCCACTCACTTCTATAAAGACCGTCATAGCCTGATCCCTGGATGCAGTAATGCAAACTGGCAAACCTTGAAACCCAAATCAATATACTACTCCCAAAATCTATGAAGAAGAAAGACTCAATGCTTAATCCTCCTGTCCCAAATACTATGCACCTCATAAAAATGCAATATACTTCTTCCAACTTTAGTCTCCTGAATAAGCAGAAGATCAGGAGAAATTATCCTTGACTACTCCGGCATGTGACACCGACAAGACATGATATGGACAGGGCAATGCATAAGCTCCAGAGGAAGGGAAAAAACTTAGGATATGATGGTGAGGAAACATTATTTTATTAATTAAAAAATACATGTTTAGGCATATTTATACTAGCATTTTCAATGTTTTATTTTAATTTAGTATATATTTATTATATAAATATTATTATTTTATTGAAGGATGCTGTTTGAGCATGGAGACTTCGATTGATATTAAGGTTTTGAGAGCTCTATTGCATACACATTTGGAGATGCGAATGTAGTGAACTCAAATGGGCAATGCCTCCATGTGGGGATCTAAACCTTGGAGCCAAACCACAATGATCAAAGTGTAGATTGGTTGGGTCAAATGGTCAATGAAACACCCCTTCTTCCCACCCACTTGGGAAAAAAAAATGAGGGACTTGAAAGGCAATGTCTTGCTAAGATACATGCCCCCCTATATGTCTTAAGGTATGCGTATGTCTCAAATTGTCAGTATCCATGATCTGCTGAAACAATATATATTTTTTAATTTTCTGACTTGTGTCATGTATCCCAGCATTTTGAAAAAGTGTTGATATTCGATGCACTGAGACTTGAGGGGTTTTCGAGTGTTGTTGCTTCTTAGTTGACAACTCTAATAACACCCCCCCCCCCTTTTTTTTTCTCTTTATATCCCTTAGCTCATCCACATTCAAAGTATTTTCACCTCTCTGCACTCCTACCCACCTTCTTATCTCCCTCCTTATAATTGACAGAAGATGAACACCTAGTCAACTCCATATTAAATGTTTCATGCAGATTGAGTAGTTTCTGACACTAATAGGTAAAATGCTGGAATTAGTGCCTAGTCAACTCCATATTAAATGTTTCATGCAGATCCAGTAGTTTCTGACACTTAATAGATAAAATGCCAGAACTAGTGCTTACATTAACCTGCTTGGGTCTTTATAAGGTTTTCAATGATATAAAAAATAGGACCAACATGAATAGAATTAGGCATAGAATAACTGGGGATTGGAGATGATCTGAAAATTGTTTCTCTTGGAATTACCTTCACCCACAACATACATGATAACCTTCACATAAGAACTATATATTGGAGGCAAGTTGGAAACTGTTTTTCTCGGGAATTTTATCTTCAGCCGAGACATTCAGGTTAACCTTTGTGTCTCGCATCACAATTACTTGCTGTGCAGGTGATCTGGACTCCGTCTCATCATCTACATCTTCCTGTAGCTCTATATCATTCCCAATCTCATGACCTTTAATCACTGAAAAGATTTCGGTGAAGAAACTTAAAACTCTTGAATGGACTATTGAAGTTCTGCCCTTGCCCTGCATGATTCCTCAAATCAACAATTCCAAATCTGATGAATCTGATTCTTAGTTTCCTAGGAAGGAAAGAAAAGTTATCCTTAACTTTTTTAATGTCTTCTTCCATATTTCCCATCTCAGCTAAACTGTTGGCCTCATTGGCAGTCTGCGTCCAACTTGAGTCGATTGTAACCAAAACTAAACTAAATCAATCCTATTGCATTGTGGAAGCAGTTAATCATGCACACCACAAACACTTGAATAATCAAATCCTAAATTAAAGTGGGAGATTGAGAAAGGGTGTGGAAATGGTATTTAGTCATTTGGTCCAATGTGGTGTCTACACCCATTCGGCAAGATGACTCCTTGAATAATCCCTCTAATTGAATCTTCTTGACAGCCGAGATCAAGCTGGTGCAAGTTTTCTTCCCAAACATAGTGATGAGGGCTCCTCACTGTCATATGGACTCCTCATGCTCAACAGAGACTTTATGCCTTTACTTGAGTAATCCCATTGATGCATGGGCAGCATCAAGGATCTGCAGCCATGGGAGACATTAGAAGAAATTGAAGAAAGGAAGGGGAGGAGAGGAAAGAGGGGATACAAGGGGAAAACTCACATTCACTTTAATTTAAATTCAACAACTGCCTACAACATGGCTTTCACACATTATTTATAAGAAAGCCTCTAAACACATGAAATTTCACATATACCCCTAAAATTGCATTACATTACAAACATAACCCCGGATACAGAAATATTACAAACAAGCCCTTGGATGCACATAAGACTATCTTGATTAAGCTAAACACATCTACTAACTAAACCCAACAATCCTTGGTCCAATTCTTCTTAAGTATTCTCCAACAGGGATCTTCCCACGGTCTTGCTTGTCCTACATCAACTGTCCCCAAGTTAGAAAAAAATCAATCTCAAATTTTGAAATGCCGGAGGATCAGAAGTAAGAAGCAAACTTGGACTCCTTGAATGCCAGCACTTGAGTGATACAAGAAACCATGTTCCATTGAGAGCATCATAGTCCTTAATTGAGAATTGGCATCAATGAAGTCATTGGGGATGATTTACAATAAGATAAGATTATTTGAAAGACTTTGGATGTCTTCAAACACATTCATTTCCTTGCTTGCAGTGTCTTCAAGTTGAGTAACTCTAGTAGATTCTTGTTTTGATTGATTGGTAGAGCAGGCTTTAAAATGATTTTCTTTCCATTATAAAGGAAGACAAATGTGTTCTCAAATCCTTGAGTCACACCCAAATTATCTATCCAAGAAGAACCATGGAGTACATGGTCAGTATTCATGGGTATGATGCAACACCAAACATTATCAAAATAGTCACCCATTTGGATAGGAACCAAACATCTTTCACAAACATATAAGGTAGTGTTATCAAGCCAAAATGTCACAAGGCTTTGGATGGGGTTCCGGATGAAGTTGCATGCGAATGATCCCGTTTCTAGGAACACATTCATAGGAAATCTTCCATCACAAATGAATTTGCATAACTTTTTCGCATACTTAAAAAAGGTATGAAATCGATATTATGCTCAGAGTATGACAGAAGCCTTTCATTTTTCCAGTAAGTGATCACCATGTTACTGGATTTGTTTATATATACTGTAACTATACATCACCAAAAAGCCCCAACACGATTCACTCACAAACCTGGCTCCTAATTTCGCAAGAACCTCCTTCAAGTCATATGTAGTCTTAATTGTTGTGCTGAAATGTGACCAAATTCACAAAGTAAACAACACAATGATGCAAACTGATTTGTTATTGCTGGCAGTGACAAATCCACTCTAAAGTGCTGATGGTACACTAATTCTTCGATTTCTAGTTTTTTGTGCCAAATTATTGCACTTACTTGCACAATATCAATTTTGGAGCCAAAATATCATGCTGCAAATCAAAATCTTAGGAGAAAACATCAATTTCTTGTGGCTGGAACCAATTTCTTGTGATCTGGAAGTTGCAGAAGATTCTGGCAAGTATTCTCACGCGGTAGTGGTGTGTGGGATGCATGAGTTTCTGGCGGTGACTTTCTGGCGATGATTCTTGGGACGAAGGGAGATCAAGGGAAGGGAGTACAGTGATAGTGGTGGTGTGATGAGAAAATTACAGGATGCCGGGGATTTCGAAGGGCTGTCAACTGGTCAGCTTTCTGCTGGCGCATTGGGATTTTCCGGTGATTGGATTGAAATTGTAGGGGAAGGGGGGTCAGGGTGTTGTGTCTTCGATGGCGTGGGTGGTGTTGCAGGATGGTCACTGGAAAGTGGTGTTGAGATTTGGGACATGGCTGGAATTTGTTCAGAAACAGCTTTCCTGTTTTTTTGTTTTTTTTTGCTTTTTTAGTAATAGTGAAATTTCAGAACAGAGATTGGGTGATGATAGACTAACAGAGGGAGAGATTAATGGAGAAGGAGAAGAAGAAGAAGAAGAACAGAGATTGAAGTTGGGCTCTGATACCAAATGATGCAGGGGCAGCATCAGTGGTTTGCAACCTTGGGAGAGTTAAGAAGAAATTGAAGAGTGGAAGAAAAGGGAAGGGAGGAGAGAGGAGATACAAGGGGAAAACTTACGTTGAGGAGATGCTAGGGGAAAACTTACATTGAGGAGATGCAAGGGGAAAACTCATTTTCACTTTAGGTCAAATTTAACAACTGCCTACAACATGGCTTTCTCACACTATTTATAGGAAAACCTCTGAACACATGAAATTTCACATATACCCATAAAGCTACATTATACAAACATACCCCTAGATACACAAATATAACAAACAAGCCCCTAAATACACATAATACTATCTTAATTAAGCTAAACACAATAACTACTAACTAAACCCAGCAATACTCTATCCAATTCTTCTTAAGTATTCTCCGACCACGATCTTCCCAAGGTCTTGCTTCTTGTCTTATATCACTCATTCAGAAGGACTGCTTGAGTAATCCCTCTAATCCAATGTTCTTGACAGCCAAGATCAAGCTGGTCCAAGTTTTATTCACAAACATTGCAATGAGGGTTCCTCACTGTCACACGGACTTCTCATGCTCAACAGAGACTTTATGCCTTTACTTGGTTTCTTCATGCAATTGAAGCTAGAGACGCACCCTCAACAAATGCAATGTGATGATAGCCTCTCAAGGACACAAATTCTTTACATGAAGAAACTTAAAAAATAGCATCTCAAATTAGGTTAATGAGTTGGTAAAAGAGATTACTCGTTCCGAATTTTGATTTTCAAATGCAATGGTTCAAGTATGAATATTGTGTAGTAGTATAAACAACTGTTGATTATTATGAGACCTGTTCTTTCAATTGAATGAATTAGTTATAATAAGAATCCTGAATGGAGTCATTTCCTCCTGGTTTAAAAAAACACACACTGAATTGTTATATAGATATGTTGTCGTCTTGTAATTGATTCACATCTCCTCTAATGCAGATCCTACATGTATCTGAGGTGGAAGTAAGAGAAACCAAAATGATGGGATCCACTCCAATCATCATTTTAGCGGTCAGCATTCTTTTCAACTTTTTTGCCACAAGTTACTATTGTAGAGAAAATATGCTGTTACTGATGGCTTTTTACCCTGTGAATTTTTATAGTTCCAAACGCAGCAGGTCTACTGTATACGTGATAAAAATGGTTCAGTAAGAGAGGGGGGAAAAGTAAGTGCTGAATTTTCTTTGTTTTATTTACTGCATAAGGGGAAAGAAATAATGAAAGAAATAATGATAGGACACTTGATGTCACTATTATTGTGCCTATAATTAATGCCCATGGTTCAGGTAGTGTTTCAATTATTTAGTTTACTGTTTTTATCTAATGGTACAGTTTATGTTGGATGCCAACTTGAACAAGTTGAATCTTGGATCTGAATCCCTAACAACCCAACACCTCCCCCCTCCCTGGCTAGTAGAATCAAGAATCAAAAAGGGAACAGAATTGAGGCTGGAATTTGATTGCTGTGTTTGGATGCACATGCAAAATGATGATCAAAATGACAATTCTTATTTATTTTCATGCTTGGTTTGCTTGATTAAAGAATAGAATAAAAACAAGGCATTTTCTCAAACTTTCTCTGGACCAAAAGTATTTATATTCAAAATATTTAAAAGCTTATACTAGCAAAAAAACTCCAATTAGCCCAATGTTTTTAAAGTATTGTACTACATCATGCTTGTATAAAGAAATTTGAAATTATAATTAACTTTAGAAATTAATCTTTTTCAAAGATATTTTGTTAGAAAAATGGCATCTTCTGATAAAATTGGGCATATTTCCTGCCAAAAAACTAAGTCTTTTTTTTATAAAAAAATTTTATCGCAAAAGATATATGTTAAGATAGAGAAGAGTCAGTTGCAATCTTAGAGAGAGGACAAGAGACCCTTATGGTAGAAAAACGTATGAAAACAAGACAAAAAACAAATAAGGAAAAAAAAAAAAAAAACTAAACTAAGTAATTAGCAGATCAATAAAACCTCTCTTTAATCCCTTTCCTTTGTAATTGATAGAGCTCTATAAACTTACCAGTTTCTGCTGACCTTCAGTCGCTTTTCTTTTAGCCCTGTTCAATCGAACTTCCTTCCCTCCAGGGTCACCCAGCCACAATACCATATCATCTGGAAGTTTTTGAGCACCAAATCCTGCGCTATCCTCATTTGCAGGAGTAGGTAATAACTGTCCCATGTTGATTAGTCACTGCCAAGTTTACACCCTGGTCCTTCCCTAAAAGATAGCTATATCCTCTCAACCTTCTATTAGAGGAGGCATATAAGAAATATCCTAAAGTGCGACAGAATATTTGGCAACATAATCATTTTTTTTTTGGGTGAATTTCATCCAACAATAGTCCAATATGACATGCAAAATTACTATCATGCTCACTGTCCTCTTCTGAGATATTCCTCTATTTCGTTGTTCGTTCAAAGATTAAATGAGCAAAGAGTGTGATTGGACAATAGGGGATAAGGTTGATGCAAACATTGTTTGGAATAATATGACAAATTCTATTGTAAGGATAGTGAAAGAGGTTTTAGGTAAGTTCAAAGGAAGATACTTGGGTAGTAAAGAAAGTTGGTGGTGGGTGGGATGAATAAGTCCAAAAAAAAAAAAATGCTAAGACAAAAAGAAATTGGTATAAAATATGGCAAAATTGTAGGAATATAGAAAATCTTGAAAAATATAAAGAAACGAGAAAAAATGCAAAAAAACTATCAATGAAGTTAAACATAACATAGAACTTATAACACTTTATATACTAAATTAGATACAAAAGAAGGAGAAAAAGAAATTTATAGACTTGCTAGAGCTAGAGAAAGAAAATGCAAATATTTAGGTAATGTAAAATGTATAAAGGCTGAGAATTGTGAAGTCTTAATTAGATAAGAAGACATAAAAGAGAGGTAGCGAAGATACTTTGATAATTTGTTTAATGAAAATCAAATTAAAAGATTGAACTTGGAAGTGACAAATGAAGAGAGGATTAAAAATAGGAGATTTGTTCGCAAAATTAGAATCCTTAATACTAAGATGACATTAAAAAAGATGAAAAGTGGAAAATCTATAGGATCAGATAAAATACCAATTGAAGTTTTGAAATGTTTAGGGATAAAGGAATTATTTGGTTAACTAATCTATTCAACAATATTATAAAAACCAAGAAAATTCCAGAATGGAGGAAAAGTACGTTAGTACCTTTGTATACAAACAAAGGTGATATTCAAAATTGCAATAATAATTGCAGAATTAAGATTATCTATGATGAAATTATGGGAAAGGGTAATTGAACACAAAATAAAATTAGAAATGAAGATTTCAAAAAATCAATTTGGTTTTATGCGTGGGTGATCAACAATGGAAGCTATTTATCTTTTAAGAAGTTTAATGGAAAAATTTAGGGAAAAGAAGGACTTGCATATGGTTTTTATTGACTTAGAGAAAGCTTATGATAGAGTACCTAGGGAAGTACTTTGGTGGGTATTAGAAAAGAAGGGAGTTTGCAGTAGATATACGGAGGTCATTAAGAATATGTATGATAGAGTAGTGACTAGTGTTGAGACTGGAGGAGGAGATTCTAGAGAGTTTCCAATAACAGTAGGTGTACATCAAGATTCGTCTTTGAGACCTTATCTTTTTTACTTTAGTAATTGATGAAATTATTAGGAATATTCAGAATGAGACCCCCTGATGTATGTTGTTAGCGGATGATATCATGTTGATTGATGATAGTAGGAGCATAGTGGAGTCTAAACTGGAACTTTGGAGAGCCACATTAGAGTCTAAAAGGTTTAGGATAAGTAGGAATAAGACAAAATATATGAAATGTAATTTCAGTAAGGTAAGGAGTAGCAAAGAGAGAAAATTAAACTAGGTAATCAAGAGATTAATAGTACTAATAGAGTTAGATATCTTGGATCTATTATGCAAGGTGAAGGGGAAATTGAAGATGTACATAGAATTAAGACAGGTTGGGCAAAATGGAGGAGTGCGTCAAGTGTGTTGTGTGATCGTAAAATACCCTTAAAATTAAAAGAAAAGTTTTATAAGATGGTTATAAGGCCAGCTGTGCTTTATGGTTTAGAATGCTAGGCAAATAAGAAAGAACATGTACAAAAAATGAAAAGAGATGCGTGTGTTAAGGTGGATGAGTGGTTTAACATTAAAAGATAAAATAAACATATGCACAATAATTTAGGCATAGCACCGGTTGAAAACAAGATAAGGGAGGGGCGACTTAGATGGTTTGGGCATTTGAAACGCAGACCTAGTAGTGCACTGTGAGGAGGAGTGAGTTAGTTATGGTTTCTAGCATGAAAAGAGGTAGGGGTAGACCTAAAATAACTTGGAATGAGGTAGCGAGGAAGGATTTAATAGCCCATTAATCTAATGGAGGAAAATGCTCTGAATCGGGTGAATTGGCGGAGGAGGATTCATGTAGCTGATCCCACCTAGTGCGACCTTAAGGCTTGTTGTTGTTGTTGTAAGAAAAGAAGATATATCAAGAAATAAACCAGAGAGAAGATTACAACCTAGGCGAGGGCAGGAAGTCCTCAATAAAAAAAAAAAAAAAGGGAAAAAATGTAATTCAATAAAAACTAACAAGAATTAGCCTAGATAACCTCTTAAAACCCTTTCCACTATAGTTCACTGAGCACTTCAAATGTTGTAGTTCTCTCTTGTGCTTCACCTTATTTCTACCACCATCAAGACAAACTTCATTTGCCCTGGGATCAGACCATGAACAGTAAACCCATCTTATCCATCAAATTTTGAGCTTCTAAATGCTTCCCAGTAATCTTGTCCACAAGGGTGGGAGGAATTCCATCCTTACACAATTTCTCTTTCAAAATTCCTCATCCTAAAAAATAGAAACCCCCTCCAATCCATCCTATGGAGATGGCAACACATATGATATATCCCCTGGTAAATCTGACAAGTCAGACACATATCCGTAGTGTTCTTGAATCTCATCCAAAAGCGACCTCCCATCACTTTCAAACTATCTGTATCACTGTCACTGTCATTATCTGAAGCATCTGTCCATTTCTCCTCACCTTTGTTAACCCTTCTTGTTGCACCCTTCTTAACAGTTGGATCGTCCACAATACATAAATTACCCTCTGTATCTCCCCTTAAAAATTTTCTTGTTACTCCACTCGAATGATCTCATTTCAATTCCCATCTGTACCACCTTTGGACGAGTACAAACCTTGTGCCCCCTAAACTTAACTGAGTTGATTTCCTTACCAGCAGTTTTTCATCCCAAAACATCAATTTTATCTTGATTCTTGTTCCCCCAACACCCCCCGCCCTCCGCGGGGAACCCAAATATCCCCCCTCTTTTTCCTCAGCATGATTTCCTCCGTTGCCTAAGTCAGACTTGGAGCAGCTCTGAGATTTCTCTAACATAAAACTTTCCTGCATCATTATTTTTAAAAAAATTTCCTCCCCACTTGTTTGAATTTGTAATATACTAATATTATTAAGCACACAATACTAATATTTCCCCACGTTCCTTGCTGATCAATGCTTATACACTCATACCCACAGAGTTTTTTCTTTTAATAATTGTTTGAATTTGTAATATACTAATATTATTAAGCACACAATACTAATATTTCCCCACGTTCCTTGCTGATCAATGCTTATACACTCATACCCACAGTTTTTTCTTTTGATAATTTTTCCACTGTTGTCTCCCCCCCTGAAATGTCCATCTCCTCTTGGTGCAAACTATTACCAAAACATTTCTCATTCTGGTCTCCAACTGATTGCAGCTCCTGCTCTGCCTGAGAATTTCCCCCAACTACTCCATCAACCCCAGGCAATCAGCCCTGATCCTTATACTTGCGCCTTTGGGATTTGGTATTGCAATGAGAAGACTTTAGGCCTCTCTGCTACTTGAAACACCACAAATAAAACACCTTGGTTCTTATTAGAAAGCTAATCAGCTGCATGGGCTATTGCACCTGCTGCCTTGGTTGTTTCAGCAATGTTGAGATTATGATTTTGTTCAATCGATAGGCCTAGTTGGGAAAAAAAAAAGAACTCTTCATTCTTTCCAAAGAATCCCTTTACTCTTACTAGGAAGTTTATCAACCTCATGGGCTATTGTACCTGCCTCCTGGGTTGTCAGCAGTGTTGAGATTATGGGCCTGTTCAATAGATAGGCCCATCTGGTGTAAAAAGAACTCTCCACTCCTTCCAAATAATGCTCTAGATTTGGCCATTATTACCCTGAATATAGGCCTGTTTGAGTGACTGGCCCAACTTAGATAAAGAACTTCCTTGCAGCCCCTTCAGTACTACTAGTCACCTTGACTGTAGGGATCATCTTCTCTGAATGTGTACTCATGGCTTCCAGAAATGAATGCTCAGGTTCCTTCAATTGTAACTCACCTCCACAACAAGAACTGGTCTGACGTTTCCCCGCCATCACACATGACTCCATAATTGATCATGTCATTTACATCCTTCTCCCACCTTGACTCTAGGAATCATCTTCTCTGAATGCGTACTCATGGCTTCCAGAAATGAATGCTCAGGTTCCTTCAATTGTAACTCACCTCCACAACAAGAACTGGTCTGACGTTTCCCCGCCATCACACATGACTCCATAATTGATCATGTCATTTACATCCTTCTCCCACCTTTGCCACTTAATCAAGGACGAAGATCTCTAGCCAACTTGCAAAACCTCTTCACAAAATTTTGCAAACCATCACCTTTTGAGCTGCATGGGATGAACTCTGAAAATCTCCTTCCCTTCTCCCATCTCATTTAAACGATTCGCCATTCAGTACCACACACTAATGCTATGAAAACCTCATTGCAAGAGGCGAAAGATTGACAAGCATTTGGAAAACCACTTAGCAGCCACTTGGAAATCTTGCCCACCTGTTGCATGAGTGATTGTATTTGAAGATGAACAGAGAAGGACTCTGCCCAAGTCCAATCTCTCTAGGACTCTACAACCTTCAAATAGGAAAAACTTCAAATAATGACGATGAAGAAACATATGCGAGGGTCAAAAAGGACGATGAGCTAGATGGAGTTGAGAAAAAGGAGTTTGGGAATGATGATGGGGAGAGGGGATTGAGATTCACCTTAATCTTTGGATGGGTCTGATCTAAGTGAACTGCCTCAAAAAGATATCAAGAGCATGTTTGGTTTAGGCTCCTCGTGATGGGATGTTGGAGGCTGTTGAGAAGCTTCAGAAGGGATAGAATATGGGTGTTGTGAATGTTTTTAGGTAGATTTGGAATAATTGGTACTTGCGAAAAATAATCTGGAAATGGAATAGTGATTCCCATGGGTGGGGTGGAATTGCAATTCTGTTAATTAAGAAATCTGTATTAGTCTGGACCCCATTTGAAGTAATCAAAATACATTGTGGCTCTCAAGGATTTAAATTTACTGGTGGTCATATTGGCAGTTTTATATCTTCCTTTATTATGAATGAGTTTATTTGTTGCATCATATATTGTCAAATATATTTGTTCAACTCTTAAAAGTGTAAATTTGCTTTTTAATTTTTTATACACATGAGAATATATTGGTAATTTAACGTAAGTGTGATTACATTACCTACTTCCTCGCATAAAATAAACATTGGAATGGAATTGACCTGGTATTCTAGACTAGATTCCTTGTGTATCCAAATATTGGATTCACTTTGTTCATTCCAGTCCTGTTTTGATGCCTTGTTTTGTTTGCACATCAATTCTGTTCGGTGAACCAACACATTTAACAAAATCACGTCTGGGATCTGATTTTCCAACCATGATTTCAGCCGTCCAAATGACGGCATGTATGGTATGAAATTTCCTAGGCACAATGGCCCAGATCTATTGTGCATGCTCACTTTTATCCTTACTGCTTTTGTAGATGTGCACTACATTGCTGATTTTAATGCAGACCATATTCAAACCCCTTTCTATCATTTGTAATAAACCCAATTCCGAAGGGCATACCACTCTATTTTTAAATGTCGTTAACCTAATGTTTTTGATTTGATTTGATTTTTTTAACAATTTGAGGAATATTGTATCATTATAAGGCATTTAGAACTATACAATGATAAGCAAAAGGACCTCACAGCTTTTATTTTGCTTTCCTTTCAAACAAAGTCCTACTCCTACCAAGCTTGAACCTCTTGCCAACTTGGAGCAAACCCAACTGATACACTAATCACCTCATTTTACCCACCTTTTTGTACCCAGGAGAGGGGCCTTGGATGTGTTTGATATGGGGGACATGGCATGACTTACTTGTAACAGGATGATGCCACATTACACCCCGTGGGTGGGTTTGAATTTCACCATCCCTTCCTCACCCAGTTCCCTTTTGTTTTTTTGTTTTTTGTTTTGTTTTATTATGTTTTTTTTTGTTTGGTTTTCTTCTCTCTTTAATGGTAGCTTTTGTTGAGTGAACTTATTATCCTGTTATTCCAGTTGTCTGCTAATCTAACTTCTTTTTGGTGAATATTGCATAACAGGATACCATCCACACTGTATACTATGCATGGGCTATGCAACAAATGGATGAAGATGGGGGAGCTGCCATCCCAGTCTGGAGGCTAAGAGAGATGCAACAACTTGGCATCCAAGCCCTCATTTAATTTTTGTGTTTTCTCAGCTTATGGACGTTAGTCATCTCTGGATTTTGTTTTTTTTCACTGCCAGGGAATTTTTTGAGTAGGTATTATTAATTTATTTTTGTCAAGTAAAATATTGACATTGTACAAGTTAATTAAATTTAAATGTTCTGCACCTATACGTAGGGTGGAATTGTAACAGAGCTGGAAGAACTTCCCTCCATCAGAAAAATAGTAAATGATAGAAGAGCCATTGTTCCTTTAACTACTTAGCCTACTCATATTTTAGTTTCATTCTGCCATTGATTTTTCAGTTTGAAATTGAGCAATACTGGTTCTAAGCCATCTGGTGATTGATCAGCAGTTTGATGTGCTTTTCTTGTGTTATTCTTGATAACCCAGCGCGAGTGCCCATGTGCATAAGAAGTTCCTTTGATACCATCTTTGCGAAGAATCGCCGTTTTCAATGTGTGGATAATGCTCTCATTGAGTGCATTGGGATGGGTTTTATTGTATGTACACTTTGGAGGGTTGAGCAGAATCAGACTTTGCCAACAAATCCAAATTTGGTTTCTTATTCGAGTACAAATTGATGACAAGTTGGCCTGTTGTTTTCCGTTGTTCCCCAGATTCTTGTTCTGCTCGCTTGCTATTCCGACTGCTACAATTTTTTTCTTTCGGAGAGGTCAAAAGGATATACTCATTGGAACAAAAAGATTGCTGTAGCATACAAAGCGAAGCTACATGGAATTTTGGCAAGCCGAAGCAATAAAGAAAGAGCTGAGTTGCAAGGAGGATTACAACTCATATACAAGCACTATGTGTTTTTGAAAGCTTTTGAAAAGATGACATAATGGTTTGAGTTGTACTTAAAAAGCCACTTCAATTCCCTTCCAAATTTCTTAGCGAGTATGATGTGCTCGAATTGCCCTTCCTTTATACCACAGCCAATTCATCACTAGGAACCCTCAAAAGACTCGCTAGCTTTCCTAGCTGATCGCTGGGGCTCTCTTAAGAAAGGGCATTTCTCAACGGAAATAACAGCCAATCATCTAGGATGCCCTCGCTCTATGGTTGACAGAGGATTTGGATTTGGCATTCCGTGAATTTAGAAGAGATGTAATATAAAAGTGTAGTGAATATTGTTCAAATTTATTCAAATTCAAGTTTAATACTCAAAATTCATGCTCATAAATATAAATATAGCCTTTGAATGATTTAAAATTTTTCAATAGAAGCTGCAGTCCCTAGATTAGTTAACCTTGAGGCCCATGAACTTGCTACGAGGGCTAGGTTTTCAGGTAAGGTGTCCTAGACCAAGAGTCAAATTCTCTGGAAGTCAAAAACCTCCTCTTAGTCTCCCTTCCTATATTTGTTCTTTTTGTGTGCTAGTTCCTTTCTTGTTATTTCTGCTTTGTTTTTGTTAGTGGTTTGTTTTTTTATTTTTGTTTAGTCATTTTGTTTTATTTAGTCAAAAAAAAAAAAAAAAAAGTGAAGAAAAATAACATATATGGCAAATCAATGAATAAAATTTTGATTTTATATGTGATTAAATTTTTTTTTTTCTAGACTCCTCCTTGTTCTGTTGTCTCTCCTTTATTCTTCCTTTTTTCCTCCTCCCCTCTCTGGTTCTCTTTCTGATTTTGAGTCATAATTCTTGTCCTACATCAATTTGGTATTGGATTAATTACTCTCTTGAATCAAAAAGAAAAAGAACCAGCCCAAAGAACTGCCACGTCTTGGCAACGACAATTTGCGATTCCTCTCACTGTGAACCTCCCAATATGATGTGAAGTTTCTCACCGTCGCATCTATTCTTGTTGTTGCGCGCCCCATCCATCAAGCTTCAAGTCTTCAAATTTGCTAAGGGAAATAATTTCCATTTCTCAAGGTGTACTTTAAGAGGATCATTTTTGATTCAACACAAGCTAAAATGGTGGATCAAATTCTTGAAAGTTCTTTGGTAGTAATGGAGAGATCTATTGGATGTAGCTTTTGAGATATTTTATCAAGTTCTCTCAAAAACCAACAATTAATCGAATTCATCTTTCATTTTTCATCTACTTATTCAAATTGCTTCCCCCACCCCCCCCCCCCCTTACTTCACTTCTAAAAGTTTCTTTTCTTTTTGCTTCTACTTCTACATGTTTCTTTTCTTTTCTCTTTCTTCTCTTTCATTTTTCTCTATTTTGTTCTTTCCTTTTTAGTTTTGTTTTCTCACCAACCAAACAGATCCCCTCTCTGAACTTCCTTTCTTTTCTCCCAAAGACCAAACAAGTTCAAGGATTCTTATTTCTTCAGCCTAAAATCATGAAGAAGTAAAAAATATTTTGAATCTTGAATTTAGATTAAAGAATTCTCGCAATCCCTCATTGTTTAAATATTCTTCGATTGATTTTTGTTCGCAACATCAAATTTCCTGTGGCAAAGGGTACATATTGTAGTATTTTCCAAACGGTTGTCTTAGTTTCAGTTATCGGTGAGATCTTTTTGATGGGTGGAGAGGAGCACTCAGTCACTGGCTGTGACTGAAACTCAGTGAGGATAAATACCAAACAAGTATATTTCAATCTGAAAATAATACAGAGGAATTAAAATCTCTCTCACGGCTCACTGGCTAATCTCTCTCACACACCACATTTTGCTCACATTTACTCACACACAACTCAGCTATTTATAGTAATTATAGAAATCAAATAATCAACAATGGTGGGTGCAAATCTTCAATAGCGGTGGGCTGGTAGGTGGAGTAGGTTGCCTGCAAATCTCCAATGTCCACAACGGTGGGCTGCCGGTCTTCAATGGAGGTGGGCTGCCGGTCTTCAAGTTTAATCTTCAACATCCCCCCTTAAACTTGACTCTCCTAATTTTGTCATTCCGAGCATTGTCTTCAGTCTTGCAAAAATATCATGTCTGAGTGGTTTTGTGAAAATGTCAGCAATCTGATCATACGTTCTGCAAGATATCAATTCCACTTCTTTATTTTTGACATGCTCCCTGATAAAATGATACCGAGTATCAATATGTTTACTTCTTTCATGGTAAACTGGATTTTTCGCAAGTGCAATCGCTGATCGGTTGTCGATGTAAACTTCTGTGGGATTACCTTCAAGAAATCCCAGATACTTCAGTACATTCCTAATCCATATACCATGACAAACAGCTGAGCTAGCAGCAACATACTCAGCTTCACATGATGATAGCGTTACGATGGGTTGCTTCTTCGAAGACCATGTAAACGCTGTATCTCCCATGAAAAATGTGAATCCAGTTGTGCTTTTTCTTTCATCAAGATCTCTTCCCCAATCGCTATCTGAATAGCCAATAAGTCTGCAATTACCTCTTGATGAATAAAACATACCATCAGTGATGGTACCTTTGACATATCGAAGTATTCTTTTCGCTGCATTCAGGTGGGACTGGTCAGGAGTCTCCATGTACCTGCTGACAAGTCCAACTCCGTAGAGTATATCTGGTCTGGTGCACGTCAAATACCTCAAGCTTCCAACCAGACTCTTAAAATATGTGGGGTCAACATCTCCTTGCTCATTCTTTCTCAACTCCAATCCTGTTTCAACTGGAGTTGTCACTGGGTTGCATTTGTCCATCCCAAACTTCTTCAATACTTCTTTTGCATAGTGGCTCTGGGAGATAAAAATTCCTTTCTCGCTTTGCATGACTTCTATGCCAAGAAAATGAGCCATCTGGCCAATATCTGTCATTTCGAATTCTTTGACCATGCTCCTTTTGAAAGCGGCAAACATCTCTGGATTGTTGCCGGTGAAGATCAGATCATCAACATATAGGCAGGCTATGAGCATGCTTCCATCTGTCTCCATCTTTATATATAGCGCATGCTCGTAGGGACACTTCTCAAATCCATTCTTCTGGAAGTAGTCATCAATCCTCATGTTCCACGCACGAGGTGCTTGCTTCAAGCCATAGAGTGCTTTCTTCAACTTGTACACTCTATCTTCTTTGCCCTTCTTTACATATCCAGGTGGTTGATCGATATAAATCTCTTCTTCCAGAAAACCGTTCAGAAAAGCTGATTTCACGTCTAGCTGGTAAATCTTCCATCTATTTTGTGCTGAAAGTGAAATAAGTAATCTGATGGTTTCAAGTCTAGCAACCGGGGCAAAGATTTCTCCATAATCAATCCCTTCTTTTTGCTTGTAGCCTTTGGCGACAAGTCTTGCTTTATATCTTTGAACTTCTCCTTGAGCATTCTTTTTGGTCTTGTAGACCCATTTCACACCAATGGTTTTGCGGCCCTTCGGGAGATTTGTCAACTCCCAAGTTTTGTTCTTCTCGATGGATTGAATCTCCTCATCCATCGCTTTTCTCCATTTGTCTTCTTCGTTAGCTTCCTCAAAGCTAACCGGGTCGCTGGTTAACAATAGACAGTAAAGAGTAACATACTCTTCAATTGGTTCTGTAGTTTCATATAGGTCGGCTAGATTTCGAGCTCCTCTAGGTCTCATGTCTGAGATTTCACGCTCAATTGGTGATGGAGCTTCATTCCTCTGTGGTGAACCATGTGGAGGTGTCTGCAGCTCAGGAATTTGTGGCTCGATAGCCACTTCTCTTGTCTGTGTAGGTTCTTCTCCTTCAAGTGTCAATTCCGCATCTTTGGAACATTCAACCTGGTCCCATTTCCAGGATTCATTTTCTTCAAAGATGACATCCCGACTGTGAAAGACTTTCTTGTTGATGGGATTGTAGAGTCGATATCCCATGGTGCTGTCACCGTATCCTACAAGGATACACTTCTCTCCTTTATCATCCAGCTTTGTCCTTCTTGCTTCTGGGATCTTGGCGTAGGCTATGGAGCCAAACACCCTCAGATGACTCACACTGGGCTTGTGAGTACTCCAGGCTTCATATGGTGTCTTTGTATCAAGACTCTTCGTCGGACACCTATTTAGCAGATAGATTGCACATAACACTGCTTCTGCCCAAAAACTCTTGGGCACATTTTTATCCTTTAACATGCTTCTAGCCATGTTAAGGATTGTGCGGTTCTTCCTTTCAGCTACACCATTCAACTGGGGAGTGTATGATGGTGTGAACTGTTTCTGAATTCCTTGTTGTCTAAGGAATTCCAGGAAAGCTTCGTCTTTGTACTCTCCTCCTTGGTCTGACCGGAGTGACTTGATGCGGAAGCCACTTTGTTTCTCCACAAGAGTTTTGAACTCTTTGAACTTATCGAATACCTCTGACTTCCTTTTCAAGAAGTAGACCCAGGTCTTCCTGCTGTAGTCGTCGATGAAGGTGAGGAAGTATCGATTCTGTCCATTCGAAAATGGTCTTAATGGACCACACACATCTGTGTGTATTAGCTGGAGCGGCATGGTTGATCTCCAGTCGGCTTGCTTTCCAAAGCTGTTTCTATGTTGCTTGCTCAAAATACAGCTTTCGCATATCACATTTGGATGATGGATATTGGGTAAGCCCTTAACCATCTTCTTGCTTCCCAATTGTTTCAAACTTTCAAAGTTTAGATGCCCATACCTTAGATGCCATAGCCAGTCTTTGTCTTTGATGATAGCGCTCAAACACCTTGGCGTATCATGTTGGATGGCGAGCGGAAACATTCGATTCTTTGCCATTTGAACTCGAGTAACAAGCTTTCCTCGAGCATCTATTATCACCATCTGCTTATCACTGAGGCTAATTCGATAGCCTCTCTCCACGAGCTGTCCGAGACTAAGTATATTAGTCTTCATGGCTGGCACATAGTAGACGTTGGAGATGTAAGCATGATCTCCGGACTTTTGTTTGATCAAAACATCTCCTCTCCCTTGGACTGAGATTTTTGAATCATCTCCGAAAGAGATCTCCCCCTGAACTTTCTCATCAAGTTCAAAGAATAGGTTCTTTCTGCCAGTCATATGATTGCTGGCTCCAGAATCAAGGTACCAAACACTCTGGTCCTGAGGAGTTGCATTGTGTGCCATCAGCATCAATGACTCTCCATTTGCATGATCTGTTTCGGCAAGGTTGGCCTCCTCGCTAACCTTTTCTTGTTGTCGTCCCCAACACTCATTACTATAGTGCCCATACTTATGACAATTATAGCATTGAATGTTTCTTTTATCTTCATTCAAACGATTTTTGTATCCTCCCCTTCTTCCTTGTCCTCTGCCTTGTGGGACATAGCTCTGTTGATTTCGTCCTCCTCTAGTGGGACCTCTTCTGCCTCTGCCACCTTCTCTGGAGTTAAAATTTCCAGAATTTCTTCCACGAGATCCTCGGTCTCGTCCTCTTCCTTGTTGTGACGTCCCCCCTTTGTCGTATCTATCTGTAGTGAGGGACAACTTCGTTTGGAGAGCTTGCTCCAGTGCTTTATCATCACTTCTTCTATTGACTTTTTGCTCATGGGCTTGGAGTGAGCCCACAAGTTCTTCTACAGACATTGTTTCCAAGTCTTTTGTCTCCTCTAGGGTCACAGCTATATAATCATATTTTGGATCTAAAGATCGCAAAATTTTTTCACAAATTCTCTCGTCATTGAGAATTTCTCCATTTCTTCTTAATTGATTTGATACTACCATTACTCGTGTATAGTAGTCTGAAATGGATTCAGTAGACTTCATTATGAGAGATTCGAACTCACCTCGCAATGTCTGAAGACGAATCTTTTTTACTTTATCTGCACCTTTGTGTGTTCGATGGAGAGAGTCCCAGACTTCTTTAGATGTCTTCGCGGAGGCAATGATTTCGAACGTGGCCTCATCAAGGCCTTGGTAGATTATGGATTTTGCCTTGCAATCTTTCTTTCGATCGGCTCGCAAGGTCGTTCTTTGAGCTTCGGGCATAGCTGCTTCGGCTTCTTTTGATGTGCTTTCTCTGTACCCATCTTCAACGATATCCATGACATCCTGAGAACCTAGAAGGGCTCTCATTTGAATCGACCAGTTGTCATAATTCTCTCGGGTCAATTTTGGAATGACCGATTGAATAGTACCGTTAGCCATCGAATTCAATATATAAGAAACAGAGAAATGGGGGCTGATTTTGGTAAATCTAATGAAACCAATAAATTCAGAAGATTGAAAAACCTTAAGAACCGGTTTTGGTTTGCAAAGAACCGGTCTAAAAATCACCGAACCGGCTATAGGAAAATTCTGGTGAATTTTTGAACTAACCGGTTTAACTTAACGGCCACTTAAACGGCGTTAACCCCTCCGTTAGGCCACGTGGCGCTTTCTGGGCGCGCCGCGTGTCGGCGCTTAGGAGCGGGTCGGAGGCGGGTCGGACCTCGTTCACGGATCCGGGTTACGGGTTTGGAACGCGGGTCGCTGACCGGGTCGCGGGTCGTAGATCCGGGTCGCGGGTCGCTTTGCGGGTAGGATCTCGCCAATCGGGCGAGGAAGACGCGTGCAGGCGCGTGTCGCGGTCGCCGGAGTCTTGCCGGCGCGTGGGAAGAACGGTGCTTACGTGGGAGGCTCGTGGGGGCGCGTGGGAGATCTCCCTGTGTCCGTTTGAGACGTGATTTTCACCGTTGGAATCGTCTCGAGTCGAATTGCTCAATGGTAGGCTCAATTTGATATTTGGAGCAACTTCAAAACTGAGAAGAAACTTGAATTTCTTCTCTGTTCACCTCTGTTTGGTGAATTCCGGCGTACCTGGACGCTCTGATACCACTGATGGGTGGAGAGGAGCACTCAGTCACTGGCTGTGACTGAAACTCAGTGAGGATAAATACCAAACAAGTATATTTCAATCTGAAAATAATACAGAGGAATTAAAATCTCTCTCACGGCTCACTGGCTAATCTCTCTCACACACCACATTTTGCTCACATTTACTCACACACAACTCAGCTATTTATAGTAATTATAGAAATCAAATAATCAACAATGGTGGGTGCAAATCTTCAATAGCGGTGGGCTGGTAGGTGGAGTAGGTTGCCTGCAAATCTCCAATGTCCACAACGGTGGGCTGCCGGTCTTCAATGGAGGTGGGCTGCCGGTCTTCAAGTTTAATCTTCAACACTTTTCTCTTGTTATTTCTTTTCTTATTACTATCATTAAAAAAATTTCTAATAGTTGGATACTAGAGGAGATTTTGTGTTTATTATTTGTAGGCTTAGTATATGCATTTTTGTGTTTTTGTTTTTTTCATTTGCAAGTTTCGGAATATAAAATATTTTTCAAAAAGTACTATTGCACAGTTTTTAAATTGTTGTCGAGCTTGATTCACACTCAAAATTGTATGTTTAGAAATTTTTAAAACTGCATTTGTTTTAAAAATTGTATGTGTGGTTTCTACTTGTTGTAGTGCGTGATTTAGAAAATTATCTATGTTAAAAAAAACACACACACAAACTTGTACTTTGTCTGTGTAACACAAATTCTTTATACACACAATCGATCCCAAGCCCGGATAAAGGAGTAAGGGTGCGTTAGGTAGCTAACAGCCAATACGTAAAACTTTTTTAGATCTTATTGTCATGAATTCTTACCAAATTCACATATGAGTAGAAGAGAGTTAAATAAATTGAAAAATCTGGATTTAAAATTTGGTACACTAGTATAAAGAAACATAAAAGTGGGGTGGGTATTATTGTAGAGAATGACCTAAAAGATGTCGTAGAAGATGTTAAAAGAATAGGGAATAGGATCATTAAAATCAGGATAACGACTTGAAGTTAGTGAATGTCATTAGTACGTATGCTCGCCAAATAGGATTAGCAAAACATCTTAAAATATAATTTTGGAAAGATATGAATAGTATTTTACAAGGAACACCAATGTGTAAAAAGACAGGAGTTGATTTGAATAGTCACATTAGAAAGGATAATATAAAATATAAGAAGATACATGGAGGCCATGGATATGGAGATAAAAATGAGGCTAGCGACACAATCTTAGATTTTGCCATGTCTTATGATTTGGTTATATCGAATGCTTGCTCTATAAAAAGAGAACACTTAATAACCTTAAAGAGTGGGGATAAAAGAATTCTTTGATTAACTAATCTATTCAACACTATTATAAAAATCAAGAAAATTCCAGAAGAATGAAGGAGGGGTACATTAGTACCTATGTACAAAAATGAAGATGATATTCAAAACTGTAATAACTATCATGGAATTAAGATTATGAGTCAAATGATGACATTATGGGAAAGGGTAATTAAACATATAATAAGATTAGAAATGAATATTTTAGAAAATCAATTTGGTTTTATGCTTGAGCAATCAACAATAGAAGTTATTTATCTTTTAAGAAGTTTAATGGAAAAGTTTAGGAAAAAGAAGAACTTAATATGGTTTTTATTGATTTAGAGAAAGTTTATGATAGAGTGCCTAAGGAAGTTCTTTGGTGGGTCTTAGAAGAGAAGGGGGTATGTAGTAGATATACAGATGTCATTAAGGATATGTATGATAGAGTAGTGACTAGCGTTAGGACTGTAGGAGGTAAATCTAGAGATTTTCCAGCCACAATAGATGTACATCATGGTTCTACTTTGATTCCTTATCTTTTTACTTTTGTAAGTGATGATCTAACTAAGAATATCCAAAATGAGATACATTTGTGTATGTTATTTGCAGATGATATCATGTTAATTGATGATAGTAGGAGCATAGTTGAATCTAAGTTAATACTTTGAAGAGTCACATTAGAGTCTAAAGAGTTCAAGATAAGTAAGAATAGGATAAAATATATGAAATATAATTTTATTAATGTAAGGAGTAGTAATAGAGTGAAGATTAAACTTGATAATCAATAGATTAATAGCATTGATGGATTAAGATATCTTGGATCTATTATGCAAGTTGAACGGGAAATTGAAGTAGATGCAGTACATAGAATTAAAATAGGCCGAGTAAATGGAGGATTGCATCAAGTGTGTTGTGTGATCGTAGAATACCCTTTAAATTAAAAAGAAAGTTTTATTAGACGACTATGAGGCCATCTATGCTTTATGGTTAAGAATGTTGGGCAACTAAGAAAAAAATTACTAAAAATAAAAGTTGCTGAGATGGTTAATGTGGATGAGTGGTTTAACATTTAATGTTAAAGTAAGAAATGAACATATATATAATAATTTAAACATAACACCAGTTGAAAACATAATAAGAGAGGGACGACTTAGATCGTTTGAGCATTTAATATATAGACTTAGTAGAGTACCGGTAAGAAGTGACTTAGTTATTGTGTCTAACATGAAAAGAGGTAGGGGTAAGGGTAGACTTAAAATAACCTGAAATGAGATATTGAGAAAGAATTTAACAACCGTTAATCTAATATAATAAAATGCCCTTGATTGAGTGAATTGGTGGAAAATAATTCATGTAACTGACCCCACCTAGCAATACTTAAGACTTGTTGTTGTATTGATTATTTTTTTTTGTTAATTTTTAATTTTAGAATAAAATTTTATTTTTACTATTATGAGGTTCTGTTTGGATCAAAGATTTTTATTTTGGAAAAGGAAAAGAAAGGAGAATAATGAGGAAACTCTTTTTCATTGTATTTTCCTTCTATATTAAGTATTATTAAAAATTAAAGTTTGTTTTTATATAATTAAAAATTAAAAATTTAAATATTAATGATGTGTAAAATTAAAATTTTTACTCACAGATTTTGTGTATTTTTTTTTTTTTTGACTTTTTCTAATAACCAAACATAAAAATGTAAATTCTTTGATATTTTTTTTCCCTTTCCTTCGTGTTTTCCAAGTTCTCCATTTGGAAATTGAAAAATATGAAGGAAAGAGAAGGAAACCATAAAAGAATCCAAATTTTCATTTTTGGTTATCAAGGAAAATGAAAAAGAATTAAAAAATATATCAAATCAATAAACAAAAATTTGGTTTTGTACACAGTTAATATTTAGTTTTTCTCAATTATTAATCATAATAGAAAACAAATTATTTATAGTAGTATTTGATATAAAGAGGAAATATAATGGAAAATGAGTTTCTTTCTCATTTTCCTTTCCTTTCCTTTGCCCCCACCAAAATCCATGATCAAAATTGACCCTTAATGTAGAGAGAAAATACAATGGGAAATTCATTTTCTTCTTATTTTTCTTCCCTTTTCTTTTTCCAAAACAAAATCTTTGATCCAAACTATTGACCTAAAGGGTAGTTTGGAACAAGCATTTGTTGTGGGAAAGAAAAAGAAAATAAAAAAGAAATTCTATATCAACAAAAAAAAAAAAAAAAAAACCAAACCTTAGTCCCACTAAGTGGGGTTGGCTATATGAATCCTTTTTCGCCAATTTATGCGATCATGGACCATTTCTTTTGATAGATTTAAGGATATTAAATCCTTACTTACTATCTCCTCCCAAGTTATTTTAGGTCTACTCCTATCCCTTTTACTACCCCCCACAGTAACTAAGTCACTCTTCCTCACAGATGCACTATAAGGCAAAAAGAAATTCTATATCAAATACCAATAAAAACGAATATTTTTTCTAATATGATTAAAAATTAAGAAAATCCAAATGCCAAAAGATGTGTAAAATCAAATTTTTTTTTATTGATATGGTATATATATATATATATATATATATATATATATATATTTTACTTTCCTTGATAACCAAACATGAAAAAGTAAAATATTTTTATTAGATTACCACTTTACCTAAAAGTTTAAGCTGTTAGGTTGTGGGCCAACAATGTATATCAAGTTTTAACACTCCCCTGCATGGGTAGCCCGATAGCACGTGGAGAGATAAACACATGATAAATAGCACCCATAATAAGGATTGTAATATTTATTTTTTTTTTAAATTGCGGGCAGCAAGACTAGAACTCAAGACTTCGTCTTAACCCAACTCTGATAGCACGTTAGATTACCACTTTACCTAAAGGTTTAAGTTGTTAGTTTGTGGGCCAATAGTGTATATCAAGTTTTAACAATTTTTTATTTTTCTTTCCTTTCCTCAATATTTTTCAAGTTCCAAACGAGCTAATAGGGATTTTGTCGGATATGAACCAAAGGAAATGCAGTTGGACAAAACACCTTGAACAGATATCATGAGAAAAACAGAGGTATTCTTAAGAAAATAATGTTTTGAAACAGTTTGATCTGTATCATGAAAGCACCTTTATTTGAAGCTCTTCGTGTGCTTACTACTCCTTTCCAAGGATCAATTCCATGTTTTAATTTTGTCATTGTTGTGATAAACATAATTTTTTTTTTTGGCTTCAAGTTGGCATATCATTTAGGTAGAGGTGCTTTGTTCAGACTATTGATTTGATCCCAAGCCCACTTATAAATTTCTATTGCCAAAAGTAATTGATTCTGACTCACTGATTGTAATTGAATCAATTTTATTTTGTAGTTTGTTTGCCATGTGTTACGTGAAGTTTCACTCATTTGGCCTCCACACTTTCCAATATTAAAAAAAAGAAAAGAAAGGAATTACACAATTTATACTCGAGTCAAGTCAACACAGTAGAACACTCAAACTCAATTGCAAATTCTTAAAATTAAAACTTCACTCGACTAATGTTGATTTGGCTATAAAAATAATGCAAGATACATATATTAAAAATATATAATATTAATCATATGCATAAAATATATTATATTACTTTCATAAAATAAAAGTAATAAAATTACAAAAGATTGATTGTGCATGGGAGCATATTACAAATTTAAACTTAACTGATTATCTTACTCGAGCAGGTTAAACATGATTCAAACTTGAGTAAGATTAATTGGGTTGAGTTCGAGTAGCTCGTGAGCCATCTTGACTCACTCATTTCCTTATACATGAGAGTGTAGCCATGTTTGCATAAATGGAACTAATGCATATATGGTTAGTTAATATTTTGTGGTCCATTAGGTTTTCCTTTGGCTATTGCATGAAAAGAAACAACAAAGTTCCCTTTTTCTTTTGGTCTCTAACCATCTTTTCTTTTTTGAAATATAGGTTAATGATCATTTAAACTCATTTCCATGAAATTTTATTATATTGTTCAACCATGTGAGATTTGATTTGAACAATGTTGATTATCATGATTCTCTTGGTCATATGAACACATGTTGGTAAGATACCCACTAGTGGTAAGATACCCATTAGTTCTTCTTACTCATTATTAAAATCCACCTAATATGTTTACACACTCTTAGGTGTCACAAGTTGAGCTTGTTCAAAACATTATACTTGTTTGTTACTGCTTGTCTTTTATACATTGGACGAGTAACCATTATATAAATAGTAGTGTATGTTTTATTCATCAACTGCTATAATATTTTAGTGTAAAATGGGTGTATGACTCTTTAGTCAATTTTATATTTCCAAATGTTGGAGTTTGAATAGCATATAAAACTCTTTAAGGAAGGGTGAGTGTTTATCAATTATTGCACAACTTATTAGCATTTGTAAACGTGTTTAACTTACTTGCCTCATTCACTAAACATACATTGCCTATGGAGGTGTTAGTAATGAATTGAATTATTTTACTACAATTTATCATTTGATTCTTAGTTACTACAATTGCTTCCACTTACTTTGTATTTGATGGTTGTGAATGTGCTCTAGTGGTAAATTATGGTATATTTTCAATTGACTAGTTAAGCAAGAGTGTTATGACTAGTATTGCACAACCCTCCACAAGGGCTAAAGTGTTCGAATCATGATTTGAGGGAATGTTTGAACCCGAACACATACCCCTTATAAAATGGGACCTCTAGAGTTGGTTGAGCTAAGGAAGCAATTGGATGAATTGTTTGGTGCTAGCCCTATCCAACCTTGCAAAGCATGCATTTTATGGCATTTGGATGATGTTTTAGAGGGAACATGATGGTCCATATTGTGGTTGTGTGTAGTCTATAAGACACTAAACAAAGTTGCCATGAAAACAAAATAAGTACCCTATTTTGAACGAAGAGTAGTTTGATTAAATGTTCAAAGCCTCTTACTTTACAAAATTGGACTTGTGGCCGAGCTATTGACAGGTGTGGATTACAAGGGGATGAATAAAGACAATCAATATGACCAATATGACACTCATGAGTTCTTGTGATGCCATTCAGTTTGACCAATGCTTATTCTATTTTCTATAGTTTAGTGAACAATTTTTTCTAACCCACTCCCTTGACACTTTTATTTTATTTTTATTTATAAACTTTTTATTCTTGGTACATGATTTTTTTTGGCCTTGGCCCCATTAGTTGGTCTATCATTGCAAAAATAAGATAAATTATAGTCTATCTAGGGAATGCTGTAAAAAAAAGTGATTTAAGTTGCTAGAAGGGACCCTCGAATAAGTACATTTGCTTAGGCCATGCATGCTTTGTATGATTTTTTTAAAAGACACTTAATTAGTGGAGTGTGTTGTTTGTTTATATTAATTAGTTATTTAATATGAAAAATGGAAACTATGTTGAACCTTTGTTGATTGCTTGGCTATCATAGTCAAATTTACTACATGCAATATACAAGCTTATGACTAATTGCATTTAGCTAGAATTTTCTTAAGTAATTGGTCATTCCACTTGAAACTAGGCGAACCTTTTTCTTTGCTTGGTTTTTTTAGTTTAGTAGTGTCATAAATCAGTTTGTAGACTATTTACCTAGGTTATTGACCTATGATATATCTTATAAAGAACGATATATAGAACATGTAAACATGCATTCATAGACAAACTTTAAACTAAAAAAAAAACATTTTATTTATTAGATAAAAGACCTTGCTTAAACATACGAACAAAAGTTCACCTTCCTATTAACAATAAGGTTAAAACATAAGCTTGGCCTTTAAAGGAGAGCATGGTGGTAGTTCTAGAAACGGAATGACTTGAGCTTGATCTAAGAGGAGGAATGCCTAGGGCTAGGAGACAATAGTAAGTGCTCATATTTCCTATTTTGTTTCACCTCTTGGGCATCATTAGGGGAGATTTGGTATGAGTTGGTGATCACTTGAAGCGGCAAGCCCCTTAAAATTGAACCATAACCAGCTAGAGAGCTCACCATCGGTCGGCTACTCGTTTTAAAGAACATACCTTCAAAGCCACGTTTTCCAGCCTTTAATATAGAGACAAACAGTTGAGGGATGACAAACACTTCTCCTCGGCGTAGTGTTTCATTTAGGGCAATTTTTCCATTGTAATCTACAATTTGGATATGGGCATTGCCTTTAGTCACGTAACCAATGGTGTGACTATTCATTGTGTAGTGCGGCGCTAACAATGCGTTCTTCAAAATGCAAAAATCCAAAATTCAAGAATTAATTAATAGTTCACAGTATATGATTAATATAAATATCAATAATTTTTTAACTAAAATTTATGTAATCTTTATATGATTTTTTGTCAAACTAGATAAATCAAACTATTCAAGATGTTAGACACATTACCGGAAGAAGGTCGAGTTTCTCAGCACTCATGTCTGCAAGTCGAAGGATGGGAAGAGTGTTCTCATTTACAACATTGAGTCTTCCAGCTTTCTTAGCATAAATGTATGCATCCTTTGGTTTATCAATGTTTTGGTTAATTTTCGTCGTGCAAGAAGCTTCTTCCAAGCCATTTTGTTTTTCTGGAACTGTATCTTCTTTCCCCTCTTCATCTTGCTCTTGCTCACTAGGCCTAATCACTTTTATCCCTTCTGGAACTTTAACAATAAGACCAAGATCGTTCTCCTCGTCCTGCATTTGCTTTATAATTTCCACCGAAGTGTCATAGACCTCAGCCAACAACTCTGCATTCAATTCACGGAATATATTTTGGAAGGGCTCATGGTCTTCTTCACTCTCTCGTTGCCCCTTGGGTACCCCACCAGCAAGGTAAAATGCCTAGTCATAAATTTAATGAAGAAATTAATGATCACAGATGATGTTGACGAAATTAACTAGTGAATGAAGTTAATAAAATGAGAAAAACAGGGACGATAAAAAGTTTTTACTCTAAATCTTCGGCCGAGTTGGTTATTCTCGTTGTCGAGGTCATTGACGGAGACAGCAACTAGATCCTCATCGCCGTCGTTTAGGCAGAAGTGGGTTACGCCAGATTGGAGGAGTACGATGTCTCCCTGCTTAACCCGGTGCACTTTTTGGTGCTGGTCTCTTTTAATGCTGCCACTTTCCTTTTCTTTCTTCTCATTGGCCTCTCGGCCACCAGTGCTCGTCTCAGAGTGGTATGTTTCTGGACATCCTGGATATGTTATACCTAGCAAGCCTCTACCTGCAATATTTTCTTGTCTTGTTAACTTCTTTTTGAATATTCTATGAGTTAGAAAAATATATAAATAGAAGGAAAGAATGAAAAAAAAATAAAACCATAAATATATACTGGTTCATATAGCCATATTTGTGTATGTGTCTCTCTATCTAATTTAAGTGCAGATTTGTGCATGCAGAAAAACACACCTCTTTCGATGTAAACGAGGCGAGGTGCAGGATGGAAGTTGGGTAAAGAGAGGGTCTTGGGTTTCAAAGTGTTCTTCAACACCACGGCTCCGACAAACTGGAACTGGTTTTCATTCGGATCAAAGAGCTCGGTCAAGCCACCATCCGACTTGATTTTGCGGGACGGTCTGCTCACTTTGAGCTCCTTGAGCTGGGGTCGCCCAGTTTCGCTCTGGCTGGTCTCCGATGGCTGCGTCCCAACTGCCATGGACAGAAGCAGAGAGAGGAGGAATATCGGCAGGAGTATCCTAGTAGCCATGGAGGGAGATGATGAGATCAGAGGAAGCAGAGAAGGAAGGAACTGAATTGGTGAGGAGTGATGGTGATGAAATATATAGTGTGAAGGATTTGGGGTGTAGTGGGAGATGCGGCGGCTGAGTGGCAATACAAATTGTCTTATTTGCATGGGCATGCAGGCAGTAGCGTTTTCTTCATGTCAAGCTGTACTGGTGTTGGCTGCCACCTCGCCAAGGCTACAACTCATGTGTTATTGTCTTATATATATGTGTGTGTGTGTGTGTGTGTGTGATGGATTCTCCTAGCTACAATGCATTTGATGGCATCTTAATTAATTATCTCAATAAAAAGGCAACCAACTTAATTTATCATGTGTTATTAAGATATCTTATCAATTAAAAATTAACCATCTTCTCCCGTATTTTAATGTAATTTTATACCTCAACTTCAATTATTGAATCAAAGATCACATAGGAATATTAGAGTGTCTCCAAATTAAGTATAAAAAAAAAATTAATACATGCTATTAATTATATATAATTAAAGAACGTACATTATTTATGATTATTTTTTATCTACACTCAATTATAATAATTTACTTTAACCAACATCAATTCTACATTAATGCAACATTTTTGAATGAGGCAATAAATGATCTTTGAAATGGACTTGAACAATACCAAATAAGACTTGGTTCATGATAAAGTTACCTAGAAAATCAAAGCCTTTAAGCTCTATGCAAATTAATGAGCGGAAAAAAAATATAACACATATGGATCCATTCAAATTCTTAATTTGTTTAAGCTAGGTTTATAGATGAGGATTATGAAGAAAAAATTAGCGATATTACTGATAAATTATTTTTTATAATTATTCGACCGTGGCACGTATGAGTAATATCCATTAGAGTTGTTTTGGATTCATCAACATCGATTTATAATTTATATGACAAAATGTTTGATTTTATGATTTCGTTTCTTGGTATGAGTGTTTTAATCTAAGTCTGCAGATGAGTATGGTATCAATATATTAGATTTTATGGAATGACATGGTAGGTACTTATATTAAAATTTTAAAACTATTATGAAAATTATGCTAATTATTTGCATGAATTTATTTTAAATTATTAAGATGAGTACTTAGTTATCTTATTCACAAATTTCATAGTGGTTTTAATAATTAGCATGACATTAATTTATTGACATCATAATTGTTTGTGCAATTACACATGAAACCTTTATCAAACATTTCATGTTATTGTTCATGTGTTTGGTTCAAAATTATGTAAAGAATTCACTACCTTGTAAAATTTCCTTCCATTTTCTGCATAACATAGTCTTATAGTTGCTATGCAAACATTTCCTCATCTTGATAGCCACTAAAAATGTGTTCTCAAAATCCATTTGATGTGCATATAATTAGTAGTTCCAACAATACAAAAGTTTACATAAAAATTATAAATTGCACATATAGAAAATTTTACGAACATATTACTAAAATTTTTTCTATATAGTCAATAGAGACAGTGGTGGCCCCAAAAATATTTCTAAGTAGCCAAACATATATAAAAATTCTGCAAACATATGATTAAAATATTTCTATATAATCAAAAAGGAAAGTTGTGGACCCAAAAAATTTTCTCAGTGGAAAAACATATATAAATGATATATTTGCAAAGATATGTTATTTTAAAACATGTACACACTCATTCGACACTAACAATAATTTTTTTATGTAACAATATTTACCATAAAGTCCTAATCTTTCATATCTATTGCTTTTGAGAATGAGGAAAATGAGTATTTTCAACGAGGGCATTTCTCTACTTTAAATGCAACCTATCATTATTTTTCAAATTTCATTAGAGGACTTGCTCTATTGGAATATATATGGGTTTGCCGCTAAATTGGGTCACTAGATATGAGAAACTATCACATAAATTGGATGTACACAAGGATCTAATATGATTTTTCCATGCATATGCATTTTACCTAAATAGGTATTTTTGTACACATGGCAAAGTTATTTTGAACCCAATATATACACCGGACATATCTGATATTTTCTCACTATGGTTGTATATAGACTCTCAGGCACAAAACAATGTTGGCATAAAATAGATTGCCTTTTTTGAGTATAAATATGTTCAATCACTTGTCAAAATCCTTTTGGATGTAATTTTAGAAGGAACATGATGGTTCATTATTGTTGTGCATAGGCTATGAGGCATCGAAAAAAGTGACCATAAAAAAGGTACCCTTTTTGAAATATAGAGTTGTTCAATTAGTTGTCCAAAGCCTAGTACTTTGTAAAAATTGGCCAGATATGACTCTTATAAGCTATTGGCGATGCCATTTAATTTGATCAATGCTTATATTATTTTCTATAGTTTAGTAAACAATGCATTCTGTAGACACTCAACTTTATTATCTTACTTGCTCCCTTGACATTTTTATTTCATTTTTATTTATACCATTCTTTTTGTACGACTTGTTTTTGGCCCCATTAGAAGATCTACAATCACAAAAATAAGATAAATAGTATTTTACGAGAGGAATGCTATAAAAAAGAGTGATTTAAGTCTTTTGCACACACTCCAATATAAGAACATTTGCTACTGCTAGAGGCCATGCATATGTTGCTCCTAATTTTCAAATGATACTTAGTGGAATATTTTGGTTGTTTCTATTAGCTATTTCGCATGATAAATGGAAACTGACATTAAACCTTCATCAGTTGCTTAGCTATCATAATAATAAAATTTATTACACCTGCAATACAAGCTTAGGACAACTTGCAGTGAACTAGAATTTTCATGTGGAGATGCTCATTCAACTTCAAACTAGGCCAATCTTTTTTCTTTGCTTGAGTAGTTAATTTATCCATAATTTTGTTCCGCATTAAACTAATTTGTTGACTGCTTACCTGGGTTATCTTAATTAACCTAAACTTTATGTCATAAAGAAAAATACATTGAACAGCCAAGCATGCACCCATTAAAAAACTTTAAACTAAAATACGACATTTTATTTATTAGATAAAGGTCTTGCTCATACATACAAACAAAAGTTCACCTTCTGATTTACAGTAAGGTTAAAACATAAGCCTAGCCTTTATAGGAGAGCATGATGGTAGTTCTAGAAACGGAACGACTTGAGCATGATCTAAGAGGAGGAATGCCGAGGGCTAGGAGACAATAGTAAGTGTTCGTATTTCCTATTTTGTTTCACCTCTTGGGCATCATTAGGGGAGATTTGGTATGAGTTGGTGATCACTTGAAGTGGCAAGCCCCTTAAAATTGAACCGTAACCAGCTAGAGAGCTCACCATCGGTCGGCTACTTGTTTTAAAGAACACAACTTCAAAGCCACTTTTTCCAGCCTTTAATATAGAGACGAACAATTGAGGGATGACAAACACTTCCCCTCGGTGCAGTGTTTCATTTAGTGCAATCTGCCCATTGTAATCTACAATTTGGACATGCGCCTGGCCTTCAGTCACGTAGCCAATGGTGTGGCTATTCATTGTGTAGTGCGGCGCTAACAATGCGTTCTTCCAAATGCAACAATCCAAAATTCAATAATTAATTAATAGTTCACAATATATGATTAATAAATATAACTATCGATAAATTTTTAACTAAAATTTTTGTACACTTTATATGATTTATTGTCAAACTAGATAAACCAAACTATTCAAGATGTGAGCACATTACCGGGAGAAGGTTGAGCTTTTCAGCGCTCATGTCTGCAAGTCGAAGGATGGGAAGAGTGAGCTCATTCACAACATTGAGCCTTCCAGCTTTCCTAGCATAGATGTATGCATCCTTTGGTTTATCAATGTTTTGGTTAATTTTCGCAGTGCAAGAAACTTCTTCCAATCCATTTTGTTGTTTTAGAACTATATCTTCTTTCCCCTCTTCATCTTGCTCTTGTTCACTAGGCCTAATCACTTTTATCCCTTCTCGAATTTTAACAATAAGACCACGGTCGTTCTCCTCGTCCTGCATTTGCTTTATAATTTCCACCGAAGTGTCATAGACCTCAGCCAGCAACTCTGCATTCAATTCACGAAATATATTTTGGAAGAACTCAGGGTCTTCTTCACTCTCCCGTTGCTCCTTGGGTACCCCACCAGCAAGGTAAAATGCCTAGTCATAAAGTTAATGAAGAAATTAATGATCACAGATGATGTTGACGAAATTAACTAGTGAATCAAGTTAATAAAATGAGAATGTTTGAGTGATGACAAAAAGTTGTTACTCTAAATCTGCGGCCAAGTTGGTTATTCACGTTGTTGAGGTCATTGACGGAGACAGCAACTAGATCCTCATCACCGTCATTTAGGCAGAAGTGGGTTACGCCAGATTGGAGGAGTACAATGTCTCCCTGCTTAACCCGGTGCACCTTTTGGTGTTGGTCTCTTTTTATGCTGCCACTTTCCTTTTCTTTCTTCTCACTGTCCTCACGGCCACCAGTGCTCGTCTCAGAGTGGTATGTTTCTGGACATCCTGGATATGTTATACCTAGCAAGCCTCTACCTGCAATATTTTATCGTCTTGTTAACTTCTATTTGAATATTGCATTAGTTAGAAAGATATATAAATAGAAGGAAAGAATGAAAAAAAATAAAATCGTAAATATATATTGGTTCATATAGCCATCTCTGTGTGTGCGCGCGTGTGTGTATCTAATTTTATGAAAGTGCAGATATGTGCATGCAGACAAACACACCTCTTTCGATGTAAACGAGACGAGGTGCAGGATGGAAGTTGGGCAAAGAGAGGGTCTTGGGTTTCAAAGTGTTCTTTAACACCGCAGTTCCGACAAACTGGAACTGGTTTTCCTTCGGATCAAAGAGCTCGGTCAAGCCGCCCTCTGACTTGATTTTGCGGGACGGTCTGCTCACTTTGAGCTCCTTGAGCTGGGGTTGCTCGGTTGTACTCTGGCTAGTCTCCGATGGGTGCGTCCCAACTGCCATGGATAGAAGCAGAGAGAGGAGGATTATCGGTAGGAGTATCCTGGTTGCCATGGAGGGAGATGATGAGATCGGAGGAAGCAAAGAAGGAAGGAATTGAATTGGTGAGGAGTGATGGTGATGAAATATATAATGCGGAGGATTTGGGCTGTTGTAGGAGATGCGGTGGGCCGTGTGGAAATACAGGCTGTCTTATTTGCATGGGCATGCAGGCAGCAGCATTTTCTTCATGTCAAGCTGTAAACTTGTGTTGGATGCCACCTCGCCAAGGCTACAGCTCATGTGTTATTGTCTTATATATACGTGTGTGTGCGCGCGCGCGCGCGCGCGTGATGGCTTCTTCTAGCGACAATGCATTTGATGACATCTTAATTAATTATCTCAATGAAAAGTAAACCAACTTAATTTATTATTTGTCATACTAAACTTATCTGATCAATTAAAAATTAACCATGCTTTTTGTAGTGGCAGATCATGAGATTCACATATTTTGATGTAATTTTCTACCTCAACTTCAATTATTGAATCGAAGATCACATAGGCATATTTGGGTATCTCTAAATTAAATAAAGAAGAAAAATTAATACATGCTATTAATTATATATAATTAAAGAACGTATAATATTTATGATTATTTATTATCTACAATCAATTATAATAATTTACTTTAAACAACATCAATTCTACATCAAGACAACATTTTTGAATGAGGCAATAAATGATGTTTGAAATGGACTTAATAATACCAAATGAGACTTGGCTCATGATAACGTTACCAAGAAAATCAAAGCCTTTTGGCTTTATGAGCCTTTTGGCTCATAATTTTGTTCCACATTAAACTAATTTGTTGACTGCTTACCTGGGTTATCTTAATTAACCTAAACTTTATGTCATAAAGAAAAATACATTGAATAGCTAAGCATGCAGCCATAAACAGACTTTAAACTAAAATACAACATTTTATTTATTAGATAACACTCACTTCATTCCTATTAAAGTCAACTACTCTATGGACATACTGGCAGAGATTTATGTTCAGGAGATAGTTCATTCTCATAGTGTGTCGGTCTCTATAATGCCAGACCGAGACCCATGTTTCACATCATGGTTTTGGAGGAGCTTCCAGGCGGCTCTAGGGTCTCAGTTATCTTTCAGCACAACATTTCATCCTCCGACGGATGGCTAGACTAAGAGGGTGATTCAGATATTAGAGGATATGGTGTAGGCGTGCATGCTGGATTTTGGGGGTAGTTGGACCCAGTATATGCCACTAGTAGGGTTTGCATATAATAACAACTATCAGACCAGTATTGGCATGACACCTTATGAGGCGCTTCATGGTAGGAGATGTCGTTCTCCTCTATATTGGGATAAGTTAGGGGAGTGGCGAGTTGAGGGGTTAGAGTTACTGCAGCAGGCATATGACAAAGTTCGGCTCATCGGAGACAGAATCTGTGCAACTCAGAGTTGGTAGAAGAATTCCGCTGATACTCGCCGCAGGAAGCTGGAGTTTGATATTGGAGATCACGTGTTTTTAAAAATAACTCCATTAAAGGGAATTATGAGATTGGGAAGGAAGGTTAAGCTTAGCCCTAGGTTTATTGGCCCATTTGAGAATCTTGAGAGAGTGGGGTCGGTTGCTCATAGGCTAGCCTTACCTCCTGTTTTGTTCAGAATACATGACGCATTTCATGTTTCCACGTTGAGAAAATATGTCCCAGACCCCTCCCATGTGATCAGTTATAGTGAAATAGAGCTCAGGGATACTCTGACATACGAGGAGGTATCAGTGCAGATTCTGGACAGGAAAGAACAGGAGTTGCGGAATAAGAAGATTCCTTTAATAAAAGTCTTGTGGAGAAATCATGAGGTAGAGGAAGTTTCATGGGAACTCGAGAAGCAAATACGATAGAAGTACCCGCATCTCTTCAGTAGGGATCAATAGTAATTAAGAAAAGTTACGGGTAAATATGTAAAATTTCTTTTGAACAGGTTAGTTAGATGTAATAATTTTTTGGTAATAGATAGTATTTTGGTTGTGGGAGAATTTTATTTTATGTGTATATGTAATCTCCCAAAACCTTGAATGTAACCATGGTATTCCTCCGCCACAAGTGAGGATAAGTAATAAAATAAGTAGCCCATTTTTATTTAAGAGATGGTGAATCGCTTAGATGGTAAATTTTGAGAATAAAATTTTTATAAGGAAGGGAGAATGTAGAGATCCAGTGAGTTATAGCAATTAAATAATAAAAGAAAAAAGAGGAAAAGGAAATTTTAAAAGGGGTCACAACATTAGCATTCGTCGATGAAACAATTTATCGGGATCGTTGACGGGGACGCGTGTCTCATCGACGAGGAATTACCGAGAAGGCTATTTAAGGGTTTGAATTCATCGACGAACTCCCTTCTTAGCCTCGTCGACAAAATTACGTGTCTCGTTGATGAAGTTAGTGGTATAAATGCCTCAAACTTGGGTTCCAGCGAGAAAACCTACATGCAAACCCTTCTCTCTTTCTTTTCATCCTCTACCCCTTCTCTCTAAGTTTCTGGGCTGGTTTTTCGCCGGTTCAACGATCCAAAGTTGCCACGCTACTCTTGGGAAGATTTTCATATTTGCTGGAGTGGATCGTTGATTCGGCCTACTTGGGAACCATCCCAAAATTTGGGTAAGTTAGTTAATTTTAGTTTTATTAGGTTTTTGGTGTTTTTGGACTAAGAATAATATGTTAGGTAAGATAATACTGAGATTTTGTTGGGAAAATATCAATTTTTGGGTGTTGAGTTGGCGACCACACAGATGTGATTTTAGAGTAATTCATAGGCTTTTTCATAAGTTAGATAAGGGGATAAATTAAGTCAAACATTTATCAAACATTTATCAAACATTTCATGTTATTGTTTATGTGATTGATTCAAAATTATGTAAAGACTTCACTACTTTGTAAATTTCCTTCCATTTTCTGCATAACATATTCTTATAGTTGCTATCTAAACATTTCCTCATCTTGATATCCATTAAAAATGTGTTCTCAGAATCCTTTTGATGTACATACAATTAAATTATGAATTGATAATAGTTCCAACAATACAAATGTTTACATAAAAATTATGAATTGTACATATATAAAATTTTACAAACATATTGCTAAAATTTTTCTATATATTCAATAGAGATAGTGGTGAACCCAAAAACTTTTCTCAGTGGAAAAACATATAAAAAAAATTTTACAAACATATTTTTAACATATTTCTATATAATCAATAAGGACAGTGGTGGACCCAAAAAATTTTCTCAGCGGAAAATCATATATAAATGATATATTTTTGAAGATATGTTATTTAAAAACATGTACACACTCATTTGAAACTAATAATAATTTTTTTATGTGATAATATTTACCATAAAGTCCTAATATTTCATATCTATTACTTTTGAGAATGAGGAAAATGAGTATTTTCAATGAGGGCATTTCTCTACTTTATATACAACCTATCTTTATTTTTAAAATTTCATTAGAAGACCTGTCCTATTGGAATATATGTGGGTCTCCCACTAAATTGGGTCACTAGATATGAGAAATTATCACATACATTGGATGCATACATGGATCTAATATTATTTTGCCATGTGTATGCATTTGACCTAAATAGGTATTTTTTGTACACATGGCAAAATTATTTTGAACCCAATATATACACTGGATATACCAAATATTTTCTCACTATGGTTGTAATAGACTCTGAGGCATAGAACAAAGTTGCCTTAAAAAAGATACCCTTTTTTGAATATAAATTTGTTCGATCACTTGTCAAAATCCTTTTGGATGTAATTTTAGAAGGAACATGATGGTTCATTATTGTTGCGCATAGACTATGAGGCATCGAAAAAAGTTACCATAAAAAAGGTACCCTATTTCTAATATAAAGTTGTTCAATTAGTCGTCCAAAGCCTATTACTTTGCAAAATTGACCAGATATGACTCTTATGAGTTATTGGTGATGCCATTCAATTTGATAATGCTTATACTATTTTCTATAGTTTAGTGAACAATGCATTTTGTAGACACCCTGCTTTATCTTACCTGCTCCCTTGACATTTTTATTTCATTTTTATTTATACCTTTTTTTTGGTCCTAGCCCCATTAGAAGATCTACCAATGCAAAAATAAGATAAATAGTATTTTATTAGAGGAATGTAATAAAAAAGAGTGATTTAAGTCTTTTGCACACACTCCAATATAAGAACATTTTCTACTGCTAGAGGCCATGCATATGTTGCTCCTATTTTTCAAAAGATACTTAGTGGAGTTTTTTTGATTGTTTCTATTAGCTATTTCACATGAAAAATGGAAACTAACATTAAACTTTCATCATCGATTGCTTAGCTATATATCATAAAAATAAAATTTATTGCACTCGTAATACAGGCTTACGATAACTTGTAGTGAACTAGAATTTTCATATGCATATACTCATTCTACTTCAAACTAGGCCAATATTTTTTCTTTGCTTGGGTAGTTAATTTATCCATAATTTTGTTTTGCATTAAACTAATTTGTTGACTACTTACTTGGGTTATCTTAATTAACCTAAACTTTATCTCATAAAGGAAAATACATGGAACATGTAAGCATGCACCCATAAACAAACTTTAAACTAAAATACAACATTTTATTTATTAGATAAAGGCCTTGCTCATAAATACAAACAAAAGTTCAGCTAATTAAAAATAAGATTAAAACATAAGCCTTTATAGGAGAGCATGATGGTAGTTCTAGAAACGGAACGACTTGAGCATGATCTAAGAGGAGGAATGCCTAGGGCTAGGATACAATAGTAAGTGTTCATATGTCCTATTTTGTTTCATCTCTTAGGCATCATTATGGGAGATTTGGTGTAAGTTGGTGATCACTTGAAGTGGCAAGCCCCTTGAAATTGAACCATAACCAGCTAGAGAGCTCACCAACGGTCAGTTACTTGTTTTAAAGAACACAACTTCTAAGCCACTTTTTCCCGTTGACTTTTTGAGTCCGATCCATATATTGATGTTGACAAAGTACAAATATCTTATGTGTGTTTTTAAGTGCTTGAGCAGACTTATATTTCAGCATACACATAAGGGAAAGAAAATGGAAGCCATGAAGAACTTAAAGCTCATACTCCTGGCGTATCCCATTGAAGATTGAAGAGCAAAGAAGAGAAAAGCCCTATTTATTTCAGTTGTAATTGCATTTAGTTTAGGAATGTATGCAATAATGCATGCTTTGCATGATGTGGTTAAATGCTCAGAATGACCATAGACTGACCTTAGGGTACCTTAACTTTCATTAAAAACCTTTTACATAAAAATTAAAATCATACAAAGGTTTTAGAATAGTTTTTGGGTCAAATTAGGTAAAAACTGAGGTATTCACTAGCCTCGGTCGACCGACTAGTTCACGTTGTATAATGTTGGAATTGGTGTATTCTTAAGAGAGCGGGGGGGGGGGGGGGCGGTGAATTGGGTATTTAAAATTTCTCCTCCTAGGTTTATCCAAATCGGCAGTATTACACAACCTGGGGTCTGTTTATGCAATTATAAATCCAATCAACACATATACAACATATAATGAATCAAGCATACAACATACATGTACTGAAAATGAAAGTGTAGAAAGTAAATTGCGGAAATATAAAGTACACACACGATATGTTATCGGGGTTTAGCCAATATTGCCAACGTCCCCGCCTCAGCTCGCAAGCCTGAGGATTATCACTATTGCTCACTTAATGGGTGGAGTGAAACCGATTACAACCAGGTCAAATTACCAGGGCTGACTTCAACCTTTACAAATTATCCTTGCGGTGTGGAGAAGGCCCTACCGATCCTTATAGGCTAGATCAAAGCCCCCTTAGGCCACCCCTGGAATACAATCAGTAAGCACAATTTTGGCGTACAATTCAAGTGCTTCTCAACTAAGCAGACTATGTACTGATTTAGCACAGTATAATCAATGCACACCAATAATGTAAGAACTATAAGCTCAGTGCTATATGTATGTAATCAACACTCAATATAATATATATGTTCAATCAAGTGCAATGAGTGTATCAACATGTAAGAACCCGAACCGTGATATATGGAATAATTTAATTAAAAGAAGGGTAAAATGGAAATTGAGCAGGCTTTGTCGACGAAGCTAGAGTTCGTCGACGAAGGCTTCAGGTTGCTCAGCGACGAAATGCAGGAGCTCGTCGATAAGGATAAGCCGAGAGGTTTCGAGAATCCAAAAATCTCAGGCTCGTTGATGAGGTCACCGTCTCGTCGACGAATTATCTTTAGTGCCTCGTCGACAAAGACGCCATCTTGTCGATGAAAGCAGCCGAGTTAAAGGGCTATAAATATCCATTTTCATTACTTTTCAATTAAGAAATCTCAAATTCCCTTTTTATCTCTCTAGGAACTCAAAATACTCTCTATCTCTCTAGATTTCTTCACCGTACGTTGTGGGAATTGTCAATCCAACGTTACCACGAGGATAAGGGAAGGATTCTCTACAAGATTTACGGATTGGATCTTCGTTTTGGGCATTTTTGGGTTTTGACTTGAAATCGAGGTAAGACTCGGTTTTTAATTCTATTCTGGTAGTTGTGTAGAGAATAGGATTGTGAGTATGTTCGATACTGTGGCTTGTAGGTTTTGGGAACTCGATTTGCGGTTTAGGGGCTGTAGAGCTCGGATTTGGATTTTCGAGGAAAGGTAAGGGGATTTAGTTTATGACAGTTATTTTTGAAATCGGACTCGGTGGAACTGTGGTACACGGTCTTGTGTGCATTTTGGTTACTTATTTGGGAAAATCTAATGGGTAAAATTATGGGTTTTTTACATTACAGTTTTGGGGAAAAAGGGGGTATTGGGTTGCATCCCTAGTTTGGTTAGAAAACCGTAAATATATTGTGATATATATATATTGTATTATAGGGATGGCCGTGCCTTGACTTGTTTAAATTGTATGTGCTTTGAAAATCATGATTTTAGATTATCAAATGGGTGTGGTTTTGTTGGTTATATGAGCATGCATGAGTTGTGTTTTGGCGAAATAGGAATGGGGTTCTGAATTGTTCCTGATTTTGAAATTCGATTTTTACCAAAGAGTGTGCAATACCACTAGAACGGCCGGCTTTTGTTGAAGGGTGTGAGAACACCAGATCTGCACCGGTTCAACACTGTGGGCTGATGCTATGCTAGGTTACCGAGGGCACCGACGTTTGCCGAAGGGTGTGAAATATCACCAGACTGCCGGCGTTTGCCGAAGGGTGTGAGATATCACTAGATCGTCGATTTTTACTGAAGGGTGTGAAATATCACCAGACAGTTTGACTTTGAGCTGAAGGGTGTGACAACACCAGATAGTATTGCTTGTTTTGTGAAAAAACTGGAACTAGTTTTAACTGTTTTGACTATTTGAACTATGCACGTTAGTATGTCATGATAACACTCATATGCCACACATCGATAAAACCTGATTCTTCCTTACTGAGAGTGTAGACACCCTATTTTTGCCCAGGGCCCAATATATTATTTTTATTTTTATTTTTATTACTATTACTATCGTATATATTATTAGTGTTAATACTTCACTATTATTATCATTATTATGATTTTTATTGTTGTTATTATTTATTATCATTATTATTATTATTATTATTATTATTATTATTATTATTATTATTATTTTCCTCTATTATTATTAGTACTTTATTATTATTACTATTTTTATCACTTTTATTATTATTATTATTATTATTATTATTATTATTATTACTACTACTACTACTATATTATTATTATTGATATCATTATTATTGTTATTAGTATTTATTATTAGTATCATTATTATTATTGTCTTACTATCATTATTATTATTATTATTATTATTATTATTATTATTATTATCATTATAAAAGAAAAAAATCAAAAAGGAAAGAATTTTTAGGGTTTTGGGAGTTTTATTTATAAAAGGACGCGTAGCACACAGCACAAGGGCACAGGTAGCGGAGACCAAAAAAAAAAGAAACACAAAAAAAACCTACCCTCTCCTCTCCACGCAGCAGCGCCCCCTCTCCGTCACTCTCTCCCCTCTCCCGTCCTCTTCCATCTCTCATTCTCCCAGCTCTGGCCAGCTTCCAGCAGCAGCCTGAGCACCATCCCAGCAATAACCACCCTCCGCACCACCAAACATCAGCAGCCGAGACCCGAGACCCTCCTCTGCAACCTTTATCCTCTCACGGCCACGACTCCACGACGCCGCAACCATCTTCTCCATCCCCTGCAAGCCGCCTCAGCCTCCCACGGCCAACACCAGTGGCCTCCCCTGCTACACCGATCACCCCCACAGCAGACTCCTACAAACGCACCCGTTGCTGCTCACGGCCACGACCCCACGACGCTGGGCAAAACTCATCTTCTCCGTCCCTGCAAGTTGTCAAACCACCCTTCAACCACCCTCACGCCACACAGCCGGGACTCGTCACGGCCTCCTCTGTTTTTGTCATCGCGCGGCAGACGCTTTGGCTGATCCCTGGTCTCCTCCAGTGATCCTCTTCTGGCCATCTACTTCCATCAACGCCAGTTTACCTTGGTGAGTCTTCTAGTTCCCTGCACGCACAGGTCACATGCACACGTGCACTTAGAGGTTTGCTCTTTTCCTCAATTGCACTGCGCATATCAAATAAGGTTTAATATTGCTGTAAATGATTTATTCTTTTTTTTTCTACATACATTTTAATTGGTATATATATTATATACTAACTTTAATTATTTTTGCAGGATTTTTTTTTGTTTTTCATCTTTCGTAATAAATTTAGTCAGGTTATATCATATATCTATAATATATATATATCTATATTTGGATGTTCATTTGTTTATTATTATTAATTAATTTATTTATTTATTTTTTGTTTTTCCTGTTTCTTTTCTATTTTGACTCGTTTAAACATATTTAAAGCATAAGACTTCCATTGTATAGGTGTTTATATTAATATTTATTTGTCGTATTAGTAGTTAATATTCGCATTTAGTCCTTTTTGTTTATGTATATGTTAATATTTTTAAATATTATGTCACCAATCTCATTTAATGTCGGGGATGTTTGTTTAATTTGTTTTGTGATAATTCTGTAATACTAATTGGTTTTCTCTCTTTTTGTAGTTTTCCTTATTTTATTTTGGGCTGTTTCAATTTTTACATTTTGACTCGGTCTATGTTAAATAGGCAAACATTATGGTTGATTGAATATTATTGTTAAAGTTTTACATTTTTTATTTTCTATATATTTATTAATAAATAGTATATTACTATTATGGTTGTAATTATGTTTTTATTTATTATTTAAGCAGTTTAGGTTTCGATTTAGTTCTGCT